>NC_135503.1:12318800-12625753 GCF_052857255.1 Amblyomma americanum | reverse complement strand
CCCCGCCCGGACTACGTTTTCCAGCCATTTTCCCGAGGCTGCGCTTCTGAAACGAGTAAACCGACTCATTCTCGGTGCCTGTTCAGCTGTTAACCAACCGACAGGAATGTTTTGTCGAAACAAAAAAGCGTTGGAAAAGTTTTTTCTTTTTCTTTCGCCGCCAGATAAAGCAATAAGCAGCGCATCATCGCCTTTCTTTTCTGCGAGCCGCTGTGTTTATGAAAGCAGCTGACCACGATCACCGCAAGCGCACGCACCTTCATTTGTTTATGCTCGTGTGGTGGCGTGCGATCGCTGTGTTTGCTCAAGTTCGTTGGTTCCACGTGTTTACACAGGCCGTATGATGACGCTGCCGCCAGACGCCAATATTTTCTGTCCCGTTTTATGTTGGTCCGACGGCGCTAACGCTACGCAAAGCGAGGACCAACGATATCCGTAATATAAATATCGAGTGCTTCAGCACTTTCGATCCTTCCATATGAAGCCTGCTATGCTGCGGTTTATTGATCGGAACAAAAAATAATGAATGAACGCATGGTGATGCGCGGCTAGAAATACATGTATACGTTAGAAACAACTCGCCTGCATAAAAGCGGCGTATCCCAGTGTGTGTGGAACACAAGACCAGTGGGCCGACTCCAACTTACCACACTAAAATAGAAAGATGTCAGACATATAAAAAACGGACAAACGCTCGAAAAATGCGGTTCAAAGACTGAAGCTACTGGGAAAAAATGTGCCGATACACGTGCCCCAGGCGAAGGGGTGCTGGAAATACATTCCCACCGATTGTCTATTTAAGCGCCTGTATTCTGTTGAGGCGTCCTTCTTCGCCTGCAACTATTTCTTCTTCCACGATCACTCGGATAACAGCGATGACTTTGCCCTTCTATCTACCTAGCTATGTATGCAGGGTACGTTTATAGAGATGCGGGTGATCCTTGTTGTAATCAAATCGATCTCGAATCTCGATTGTTACGCAGCTGAGCTCTGTCGTGTACGTGCTAACGTTTTGCAGCGAAAATATGACGTTCAGGCTTTAGAATGCATTTTGGCGCTAAAGAGAAAAAAAAAACAGCACAGACTAAAAAGTGATTACTTGAGGAAACACCTGTACAGGTTTGTGGTTGTAGCTAACAAGCACTGGCGAGCAGTGGGCACTGCTGGCACTGTTCATGAAGGAAGGCTGTAACCTCACACAGAGCACAGGCTCCTACCACGCCGGAACGGTGTTTGAGCGCGGTAAGCTTTAACCTTTTCTTTAAGTTTCGCAGTTACCCTTTAAGGCTGCGGCTACTGCTTGTGTTTTCATTGGCGGTAAAGGAAAAAGTAAGCTGTCGGATTCCTCTTCGGTTTTCTCACTGATGTATCTGAATACGCAGAGCACAGGAAAGGAAAGAAACCTGTAACGGACGGTAACGGAAAGAGTCGTGTTCAGAAAACCATCCTTTTGCTCAGGCTATGAAACATTAGCTTAAACACGAGCACTGGGCGCTGATGAAATCCACGTAACAGTAGCCCAGTCACAACATTCCGCAACAAAGACGCTGGCCAATAGCATAATACGCAATAGATGTTTTGTGAGCTACATGTTCAACGGTCCATTTCGATATAAAAGTAAAACCTAATTCGCATATTCATGCTTAAAAACCTCCCAGCTGTGGCTGCGAACGGTCCATTTTCGTGTCGCCTAATCCTCCCTCGCCCTCACCTCACCGAGTGAAGCCCTCATGAGGTGGCCGTGAGGACGCTCTCGTGAGAGGGCTCATGTCTGCTAGTATGGAGCCATCGTCGCCATTTCGGCTCTCAGAATAGCCGCAAACATTGCCGCAACTGAGTTTCGAACCCACGGCGGCGCGAACAGATCACCTTCGCTGACCACTGTACGAGAGCACGATGCTATCGCGATGCTATGCTCTCGCTACGCTATGCTCGTGATAAACTGCAACACACTCTCGCGCTGTGCGTTGCACATTGTCGTCTTCATCAACTTGCATTTGCGGCGCGAACAGATCCGATCAGTTTAACCTCTATCAGAGCTTGAGTCTAGTATCGGCGGCATGCCGATGGCCCAGAAAAGCAAAACCATGAGTCAATGTGGTTAAGCACATGCTTTCGCCCATATACTCGGTTTGAGTACGTTAATACTCTGCTACTCTCTCGTGGATGGAACTCGTGCGTTGTCCACTCGCGATAAACGGCAAAAGCTATAGCCAAGGTACGAGACAGTCCAAAACGTGTCCCTACGCACGAACAGCTGCGTGAATGCCGTCGTCTCCGAAGCGCCCTTGCTAGCTGGGGTGTTCTGGCTACATGCCAGCATTACCAGTGTTCGACATGCATGCCTCCCAACCTCCATTTCGAAAGCATTACTCATCATGCGGATGTTCGAATTGATCTCGGTTAGGTTAGAACAACCACCGAGACCGTCGCTATGGGACAGTGCGGCCAATCTCTGCCCGCCACTCATCGATCAGCGATATCTCGCGCCGAAGCAGGCTGCGCTTGGCTGCCCGCTGCGGCCACCGCGTATTTCCCGTCTTTCTAAAAACGTGCAACGCCTTGGAAGCTACAGAGCTGGTGTGAACGAATCAGGAGTCGGGTTCGCAAAGCTGTTTGTGGCGTCAGAGCGAATCACAGCTCGCTCGCTCACTCACTCACTCACTCACTTACTCACTTACTCACTCACTCACTCACACACTCACTCACTCACTCACTCACTCACTCACTCACTCACTCACTCACTCACTCAATCAATCAATCAATCAATCAATCAATCAATCAATCAATCAATCACTCAATCAATCAATCAATCAATCAATCAATCACCGGCTCGTGGACCCACTCACATTAGCGCTCGCTCACTCACGCACGCAGTGATCAATAAGTCCTATTTCTTTATTGAAAATCACAACAAGATGGCAGGTAATAAAAACCAATAGGAAGGATTAGCGGAGTGTCGACGCGCCCCTAAGGAACTGGGCAAAGTTATTTGCACTAAGTTTTATATCAATACTGCGGTAACAGAAACAGCGAGATAGTTAGACGTCAGACGCGAGTAAAAATCGCAGTCACGTGATAATAGCGTTGAGAGCGCTTAGTTATGCGTCGCAAGATGTTACGTGATTCAACAACAACGGAAGGGCCGCAGCATGACATCTGACGACTGCGAATTCGTTCTGTTTGACCGTACAAACCAAGTGTAAACAATATACGCGGGTCTTCTGGCTGTTGGAACCACGCAGCGCGCGGGGTTCGGCGAGCGACGAAGAAAGTCCCACATTCAAATATATATAGGAGCAGGGCCCTTGATCTGCTGAAGCCAAATGTGCACTCTTATCTCACAACATGTTGGAAGCGAACCGTTTGTTATACAGCTGGTGCCACAAAGTGAGTAGCGGAGGTATCAAAACACGTATCAAGCAAGAACTGTTTCCTTGCTAAATCTTGCCTGGCACTTGGCAATTGAAACAGCCCGGTGTAAACGATGCAAACTACCGGGAAAAGGTGGCGGGTGCACAGGCAACTTTTATCGCGCGCAGAGTTTTGAAAGTTGGGGTGAAAAGAGATTTGGTAGCGGCAGCATGCGCAACTTCTTCAGTGTCCAGCCGACTCTGAGACAGCAGTGCACGGTTTTTCCCCTCGCGAGAGACGCGCGTGGCGTTTGGCGATTCCGACCTCGTCGGGAGTAGCAAGAAGAAGCTGTCCGGTCGCCGTACACACACACGAACAAAGGAAAGGAAGCCAGCAAAACACCAGTGCACTGCTTACACAATCCCAGCCGTGCAGCATCTTTGGTTGGCTGCACCCGTGCTATTCGCCGGGTTTTTGCTTTTGCGTCCTATCCCCTACGCTGTCGGCTGGTTGGTTGACCTCTTCCCACCTCGCTTTGTACGCGTTATGAGAACAAGACGGCAACCCTTACGATTATCATTATTATGGAACATAGTGTCCAGCGCAAGAGACAAGGACACAGAGAGAAGGAACACGAACGCGGCATTCGGTGGTTGTCTTCTCCATGCGTTCTTGTCTCTTATACCTTCTCTTATACCATGTCTCTTATAGAGACATGGTATAAGAGAAGGTATAAGAGACAAGAACGCATGGAGAAGACAACACGAATGCCGGCGTGTCCTCTCTCTGTGTCCTTATATCTTGCGCTGGTACTATGTTCCATAATAATGCAAACAGCCAACTAGCCCAGCTGTCTATCCTCAGTTACGATTGTCGTTGTCCTACATTTTGTGAAAGTGCTTGAAGATTGTTCTCCGGGCGCAAGTGAAAATTCGCTTTCTAGGCTACGAACGGGATTCCGCGGCGCTTTGCGTCAGGTTTCGCAAATGGCATATTGTTTGAATTGCTTTGTGCCCTAGCAGATAATAAACACGTTAGAAATTTGTTGGGTCCTTTTACGCACAGAGAAAAACTTTGCGTCTCGTTAACATAACGTTTATGAAAACGATACCTGTTGTTTGATTTCGTTTTTTATCGTTTGCCGCGCCGATTGCTCAGAATCCTGGCAACAACGGCACAGGTGTGGCCAATCACGAAGGGCGAGAAGAGCTCCATTGTACAAGAATACGAATAGAACCGTCGCATAATATTTGTCACAATTTTTGATATTCTTATTAATCGACAGAATATTATTGGTAGCACTGCGATCAAGCACTTAGAATGTTTCTTGATTATGCTGTTGGCAGACATCGGTATTGACTAAGTCTTTGAAATGCCCAGCATTTTGACAAGGTGTATCACTAAATAGGCAGCCACCTCCCGTCAACTTCACTGCTGAGAGTAGGGCGGTCGCTTTTCTGCGAATCCCGTGTGCAGCCAGGCTTCTCCTCTACCAAACCGAACACCATGACGCACCCTATCTCTGTGCTCTTCACTCGCTGGTTTCCCACTAGCTGGAGTGTGCCGAGCATCCTCAGAGAATGACTGTATCAGCGTCTGTCTTGACGCTGCCCGACCAAAGTTTTAATATCCTATGATGCCATGTAAAAATTTTTTGCTTCGCTGCGCCCCCCCCCCCCCCAAATCTTTCTACATGTTAACGAGATAGCGTTAAGAATATGATAGGGAAAAAAATTGGGAGGAGGTCATAAAACTCGCCCATTGGCTGCAGGAAAGTGACAAAAAGTGATGTCACTTCCGGTGAAGGCACCGACAGCTTCTAAAGCTATATCGCATTGCCAACAAATCACATTAATTAGGTAATTAGGCTTCCTTGTGAACACCTTTTTTAATATTGGTTGTAGTAGACAATGTACAGCTACTCTTATTTTACACCTCTGCTACCGAGATTCGGGCTGTTGCACACAACAGAAGGTGCTGGAGAAAGCGTTGGAGAAAGCGTCTCCAGCGAGAGATACACTTGAACTCGCATTACGGTATTTTGATTGCATCAGGACTGCGCTACCAGAGCAGGGAAACTTCGTTCTTTTTTGTTTCTTTTTCTCCTTCATTTTAACTGAATGATGGTTTGCTCGAATTCGAGGCGTGCCTGATCTAATTCACTTGATAAGCTTAGATGCGCTGCACTGTTCGCAGCGACCACCCCTAATTTGAAAGCTGGTTTCATTTGGGGTAAGCAGAGTTCGCTTCGTCTCTCTGTGCGTTAAGCAGGCGCACAAACGACACATGAATACAAATACGGTCGCACATTACGAAATACTTTGAGGGACTCTGCATGTCCTTCTTTCTCGTTTCTGGTGGTGCTTTACCAAGTGCTTCTGTACGGGCGAGGCGAATTTCCCCCCACTGAGATTACACTCGCAAAATCTCCCGACGAGCATCACAGATGCGCCTACCCTGATTGCAACGGGGCACGACCATATGTAGTTCCTCGACTGTGTACCTACGCCGGAATGCACTCGTATCTCAGGGATGCGCCCCCCAGCAGACAAGAAAAGAAGCCAAACATACAAGCGAGAGAGAGAGAGAGAGCAAAGGAGGAAGAAAGCGAGAGAAAAGCCCCCTCGATTACCCCTGTGTCTACCGACCTCCGCGTTAATCGAACCAGTCACGACAGCCAATCATTATTCCGCGTCTCCTTTTCCGTGCCGTCGTTTCGCCCCTCCCGTGCGCCCGGGTCCCTTGCTCTTCTTGGGACAGCGACCGACTGCGTCTTCGCCAATCACTTCGCGCCGCCTGACACATGCCACATCTCGTGACCGGTAACAAGCGGTATCGGAGATCGCATTCCCTGCGTAGGTCTGCCGAAGAACGAAAATGCTCCGGGAATTGGGCTCGTTGGAAGCAGCCAGCGAGAGAGCCGGATTATCGGCTCCCCGCTGAGAGAAATGCACTCGAGGCGCAGTTCTCAGCGGTGGGAGCATTTGAGGGCGGTGCATATAGCGGCGACCAGACGCGGGTTAAGAAGGGACAAGAAAGTTGGAGCAACACGCTTGCGCGCACCACACTACCAAATGATGGTTTATTATTCACTTGAAAGAAAAACGCAAAAGAAGAAATATCAAATACGCCAGCGCTGATAAATATGGACTGCGTATGGATGGATTGGGGATCAACATCTATGGACATGAGTCGGGTATTCATATCTTTCTTTTTGAAAAATAACAGACGCCGACCAGTGGTTGAGCATCCGCCTCGCATGCGGGAGGTGCGGTGTTCGATCCCCAGTGCCGCCGGGTACACACCAGTGATACAATGGGTACAAGCTTTCCCCTGGTCAGGTGCTCAGCTTATTTAGGGTGAAGTGCTTGGAAAATGGGTCTTTGACCCCACCTTGAGAAGTCAAAAAAGGGCCACAAAGGGGCTTCTACCGCACGAGGCGGATTTAACGTTGTTGACGGCGGAACTTATCGCTGATCCATCAGAGCAACTGTGAAATCATCGCAACCGAAAAAATAGCAGCATCACGACTTCATTTGGAATCTCTAATCATACAAACTGTCACACACGTTAAACCGGAACGACGGTAATCTACACCCGATATACGCACGCTCCTTGCACCGATTATTCAGCCATATTTAAACTACCCTTGTTTGGCGATGAATTCATTGTGAACAATTAAGGCTTCCGTGTGGAAGCCGAAACGTCAATTACGAACCTTTTTTCACTGGTCGGCGTCTCTTATTTTTCAAATGTACGCTCCCGGCTAGACGGGTTTCCGTCACACGCTCAACTTCGTGGTATCCATAACTATTGGCACTCGCGTATTTTATTTTTCTTGTTTTTCGTTTTTCCTTCAAGTGAAGAATAAACTGTCAGTTGGTAGTCTGCGCGTAACCCTGTTGCTCGTACTTTTCTGTCCCTTCTTAACCTGTGTCGTCTATTCGTCACTATGAGCTCCCCGCAGATGCGTCCATTGGTCAACCAACGAGCCCGAAAACAACCTATGAGAGTTATGAGAGTGCGCGCCTGTCCGGATTTGCAATCGTTTTGATGTCCACCGGCTCCGCTCAGGGAAACAGGTTTGGTGGTGAGCAACATGCGGGGCCGTGGCTACTATGACGGCACACATACTTCAAGTTGTGAACCCAAAGTGCATTTGAGGTAGGAAAAAATCAAAGAAATAAAAAATACAGCGCCTGTTCAGCGTTTATCGAGCTTCACATTGGCAATTGCAGAACTGCGACTCCCACTATCGACAACGAGTTTCAGTTTTTTATCCCATTTGTGGCGGCGACTGCATTTCGTCGGAGGTACGATGAAAAAAAAAACAAAAAAACACTGGTGTAGTCATATTTCGGTGCTCCTTAGGGACCCATAAGTGTTCTAAATTATTCTGATGCCTGCAACTTTGGAATAGCTAACAGACCTAGGAATAACTTTTTGGAATGATAAAATTGATCATTTAAATGGTCTAATTAATTGGTTAACGAATATGAGTGTCAACAACAGCAACTGCTAGATTCGTCAACAACATAAGAGCACGAAAAAAGATGATTAAAATATTGGAAAGCTTGGCAGCTGAGCGCACATACTACACTCAGGGGAAATGGGGAAAGAGGAAAAAATGAAAAAAAGGGACAGAGAACGGTACAAAAAAAGAGGAAAAGATATAAACCTGCAAACTTGGTTGAATAAGCCTGCGAACAAAACCGCCACGTGTTCAGCCACCACTAGACCTTTCACCAAAGACCGCCCTTGCTCTCGCAACGTCGTCAGCTGCCTGCCTCTGACGCACCGAGCTGAAACGCTGCTCTCCATCAGCCCGTTTTATATCCCGAACAAAAACGCACCCCGGAGCAGAGGTTGTTTCGCGCGAAATGAAACCAGAAAAGTCAGCCGCGCTGCTGAAAATGACGCCCCCGAAACGCCACACACACATCGCGGCCGGGTGCCCCCGCGTCTCTCAAGTCTAATTAACCGCGCACACTTCCTTCTTCCTCCTCGCATTCCCTCTTGCGCACAGACGACACACAGTCTCCGCGCGGCGACGCAGTTTCACGCTTTAAAGCCGCGCACTCGAGGGGGCCGCCACCGGCGCGCGACGGGTGTGGTGCGAACTCGGAATTGCGCGTACGCGCCCGCGCGTCACCCATGTAAATGAAGCGACTGCCGTTCTCCTCTGAGGCGTGTGCGCACACGCACAAACGCGCACGCTCGAGATTGGAATGCAGGGGAAAGTGCGAGGAGCTAAGAAGGGAACGAGAGATGGAGCAGCAGCCGTCGTCTTCTTGCGGGTACGTATCGATTGTCGTCACCGCCTTCGCTCCCGTGGTAGTCGCCGAAGTCTCGGCGTAGAGCGCAGGCAGGGGTCTGGCTGTGGCAGATTCGGGCGAGGAGACGTCTGTCGCCTTGCTCTCAGGGTATGCTGAGAGAGAGAGAGAGGGGGGGGAGAGTGCTGCGTAATTATTCCAGATTGCCTGATTGGAGACGACGGTTCTCTTGTTTCGCTCTCCTTCCCCCTCGCCCTCAGCTGCTACCTATTGTGCTCCGTTAATCCGCGCAGCCTTGGGGAAGCGGGTGCGCTGCTGACCTCAGCTAATCAATCATGGCAGTGAGGAAGAGACCATTAACACGAAGCGGTTTTCTCACCTCGTGCCTGAATGGCGTTGAAGTCATCCAGTGCCTTGGTCAGTCACATTAGCCGGTGATGCAGAACCTGGTCAAGGCGCGTAGTCAAACATCGCGGATTACTACTCTTACGCAATACGAGCGAAGGCAGCCTCTTGGTTTTGGCCGAGGCCATAGCTTTCTACACTGCACAGCGAAGCGCTGTTTTCTCACGAGGGAGAATGTAGGGTCGGCCTGTTTTCGCTGTGGTATCTAGCTTGCACCCTCGTGGGTAGGCTCATTCCCCCTGGCAGAGAAATTCCCCTAATTCCTGACAGAGCGCGAAGTTCTCTCGCGTTCTCACGTGCAAATCGCGGTTGCGATTTTTTATTAGCGCTATTATTATTATTATTAGTATTATTTTTTATTAGTGGGAACCGAGAAATTGAGATTTATTTAGGGAAGTAAATTAGCTTCTCCGAAGATTGCTGTCGGCTCTCTAGCGTGCCTTACAGCCCGCCTTCCCCACCACTCCCACAACGCTGCAGACGAAACGCCAAAAGCGGCTATGCGCTACCACTGGCAAGGAAGGCAGAAGACAGCGAGCAAGTAGCTCCTGATTGTTAGCCAAATGCTATCAATGGAAAGCATAGAAAAGGTACAGTATTTGCCAAAAGCAGCCGGTCAACGGGGTTTGTTTCCAAGCTCTCTGGTGGAACACTTTGGAACCCCTTAAGCTCTAAATCTGTCTAGGGTAAGGATAGCCTTTTCCCTCACGTTTCGTTCGAGACTTTTTTTTTACCCTTAGGGGTGCCGTAATTGCTCCACTATATTGCTGAGAAGCAAACCGCTCCGTTGGGTGGTTACTTTTGGCAAATACGGTACGTGCCTTTACGTACACGCGTGCTAGTTCGCTTCTCTTTCTTTCCTTCTTTTTCTTTCTTTGTTCGTTTATTTCTTTCTTCAATCACATGTTTCGGGACTAGATAGATGACCCGCGTTATTACCAGTTACACACAAAGAGTGGAGCAAAACTTGTAGTATGTATTTAAAAGTCTCACTTGTCTCACCGTACACATTGCTCGCTATATGAACACCGTTTTACAACTTACAATGTAGAATGTGCGCCGTCATCACTTGTATGCCAACTACCGACAATTCTCTATTATTAAAGTGATTTACGTGCCTAGGCGGCCAAAGAGACATGCCATGTAGCGGGCCCCGGACGCTGAATGCATCTGGAACGCATAGCCTTACGCGCGCTGCAGGGAATCGCTCACACTTCACGCCGAGAGCTGTAGAAGCATAGAAAGGCAGCAAACTTTTTGCGATAGCACCAGTGATGAACACCGCTATACATATATTTTCTTCTTACAGGCAACAAAATCGTAATTTTGCTTTTCTTGAGAACGAGTTGCAGTCCCTCTAGCGTCTACGCTCCCTGCACTCATCCATTTTGCACAGCCAAATGTAAACTGACGTTGCCTCGCTGGAAGACAAATGGCCGGCAATCTACGTGTCTTGAGGCGGCTGGCCAATGCCCCCTTCCTGCCTGGCTGCATAACAACACCGCTCCATCGATTTCTCTTCAAATGCAGCCCGCTCAACGCAGTCAAGTCCAACGTGCCTTTTTCCCCTGGTAGTTATTACCGCGTCCCCCCCCCCCTCCCCCAAACAAAACTCTTATAAAGAGCTGTGAGCAATTCCACGTGGAGTTAGGGCTCTCCTAGAGCCAGACATTCCTTTCAGTGACGTTTCAGAGAGCGCTAAATCTCATCGCTAGTTTATTTTTATTTAAAACCTTATACGACGCTCCACGGAGCCTTCGAGGAGGAGCCGGGCTCTTTAACTGTGAGCTGCCCCAAGAACTTGATAGTTTTCTGCGATGCAGTTCCCAGACGTGCTATAAGAACAGGATGGCAACTTGATTGGACTTGCGCAAGTGCTCCCGTGCACGTTTTCAATCTCATTTCTCTTCTTGCCTCTCCCTTTTTCCCCATTTTTCCTGAGTAGCCATCCCCCGTTCCCTCTTCGCTTCGCACCGAAGCCTCCCTAACTCGTGGGGGGTGCTCTCAAAGTGCGATCTGGCATGTTTACGGCTCGAACAAACGCGATGTTCGCCATAAAAGTCACGTTGCGACACGCTCCGGTGGCGCCCTCTGCCGGCGATGGGAGCAACGCGCCGCGTATGCGTCCCACGACCGGGTGCGACGGCGGGGCAATTTAGAATGTCATGATGTATCGGGATGTGATTCGGCGCGAAATCACTGCCACTCGCCGCTAGGCGGCGTCACATTGTTTTTCTCTGCAACCCTCCCATTTCCCGCTCTGGGCAGTCACGCTTAGGCTTTCATATTGGTTCTAGAGGTAGATAACATTGCCAACAGCCCGAATTTAAACACGATTTTCTTTTTTACGTTTTTATTTATGGCCGTCGGGCCCTTTTTTGTCGTCAGGGTAGGTTGTGAAACCGTCTCTGAAATTTTTAATCCCGCTTGTCAGATATCTTCTCTTAAGCTTATCATTGTCTTTTATACGGCGTGGTGACAAAGATAGAACGGCGTAGGCGGATTGCCCTATCACCTTTCTTCAGTCGTGAGAAAAACAAAAAAAAACAAAATTTTGAAGTGAACTGTGGAAGCTGATAAAAGACACTGTTTATTTTCTGTGGATCGTCAATCCATTTGGCATAACCGCCAGATATTGATTTTTATTTTAAAGAACTACGGCGTCTGTGATCATACTGCTGAATTATGTGGGTAGTTTAATAGCTGAAAATCAAATAGTTCGACCTGTTCACGTTGCATCCAGTGGAGTTCATGATATGTCTTCGTCTTAAAGGCTGAAGATCTGTTTTTTTTTGCTCTTCATATTACTTGAGGAAACAGCGAACCTTCATAAAGTTGCGAATGGATACATGGTGCACGTGAACGCAACAACGCCAATTGATTCATTACGAAAGGATGTGCAGTAAAGTGAGCTCTCGTTATTTTATGAAAACAAAGCATATCCTCATATTGTTTTTGTTAATTTCTTTTCAGAGAATGTGGCAGTAAACACTACTAATAACAGTTAGCATTCGATAACGAGAGAATGTGTTCAGTATGACAGCTTTTTTTGTGGACGTTTTAACGACACATCTAACCGAAAGAAATCACCTGCTGTTCGCACATTTTCGCCAAGAAAACTCATTACTTCATCTCTCTTATGTTAGAGGTTACATTCCTACTTAATTGTCCACATGCACCATTCGTAACTCGCGACAAGGCGCAGCTTAACTTCCACCGGCAGGCGTAAACGGAATCCACAAAAACGAGAAAAGTCAAACCTGGAAATTTTCTTTCTGTAAATTCTGAGACGGCGCTGTTGTACATAACATAGCCGTGAAAGGCACATCAATGTCGCTCTTGTTCATCTGAATTATGTGTACTAAATTCCACTCTTGTACATAGAGAAATATCTTCAAGCGATTGTCGTCTCAGTGAACGCCTTTATGTCGGTGTAGTCGTCTTCCGTACGAGAAAAAAATAGGCGCCCGATCCTTTACTTCCCTTCCTTAAGCGACAATTTGAATTTAAGGCATTCATCCTTTACGGACTGTCCGAACAGCAGTCCACAATAAAATAAATATGTACAGAAAAAAAAGTCCCCTCGGAATGCTCGTCGTTAACTTACTCGCTCCGCGAGTACTTCCGCTTTGAGTGCGCCGCGTTTCGTTATAATGAAAGTCAGAGGAAATAAAGCCCATCTTACGAACGCTCTTGCGTGGCATAAACCGGAATAGCAGAAAAAAAAGTAGGGGACCGGGAAGTTGTCCGAAGGGGTCCTTGAGAGATTACTTTTGAAGTGTCCCCTCCTAATCCTCTTCACTCCTGCAGGAACTTTGAGACTCTCGAAAGACGCAGGCGTTTGGCCTGCTTGTGTCGTGCTTCGCTTTATTGTTGCCTTTCCTTTGGCTGGCGTAGTTTTTTGTTTCTGGATATCTGTTTTCGGTTTCCTGCTTCAGGTGCCAGGGGTGCCTTCCTGAGAAAGTAAACACATTTTTTATCGCCGCCGGCCCAATGCAGAGATTTAATTTTAAAGCTCCGTCCCCGGCGCTCGAAGTGTGTTGTCTTTTCGCCGGCCTTTCTCGCCTTAGCCCAGTCACGCTTTATTGCGTCTTCTTCGCCCGTTCTGCCCAGTTCGACCTGACGGCTGGCGAAGGACAGTCACGCCAGGGAGAGTCACTTTGATTGCGCGGATTTGTGTCCCTCTGAATTATGTATTGTTTCAGCGGCTCGGCTATATAAATTGCCGTCGTTGAGATTTCTCATCGCTTATCATGATTTTCAGCTTGTCCTCAGACTTTATTGTTTGCCCCGAAAGTTCGAGGGTGAAGCTTCTTGTTCCGGAATGCGGAAAGGTCAGCGTGACCTTATTGTGCCAGGAGACAAAGGTGTGCCGCTGCAACGAAGAGAGAGCACGGGTTTATGCTCGCCATCTCAGGCCTTGTGGCGATGGGGTATATTTTCTTGCTTATTTTTTTACGGAGCTCACCGTTTCATTCATAAAATGCATCAGAGGCTTTTAATCCGGAAAAGCTTACAGTGAACATGTCCTTTCCTTATCGTCGAAGTGCCCTCGAAAGATGCAACAAAGAGAAAGAAAACAGAGAATGGAGAGTTTCAGCAGACTTATGTTAGGTCAGCCATCCTGAGGATTAAAGGGCGAAAAATAGGAAAAGAAAAAAAAAACAGGAGAGAAAAGAATAGACAATGTGTGTGCGCACTGATGCGATGCATGCTAATGCGCGTAATTGAAGGACGTGATTTTCAATGTCGAATGGCCTCAATACTGCAAACTTGGCTCTCCGTAATGCGATCATATGAAATACGGAGTACAAGTTTTTCTCGGATATTTTTTCAATTTCTTTAGTTTCTGGGCCCCGGACATAGGGCCGCTTGTTTAGCATGCTTGGAATGCATGCTATAGACTACTACGAGGGTACGTAGTGTTAGGGCGGTCCTTTTTGGTCGGTAGGTGACGTTGAAAGCGGAGGATTTATTTGTGTGTAGCCGGGTTTCGTATGAGCTGGCTGTTACTTTATGAGAACAACATAGTTAAAATGTTACTAATAGAATTCTTGTATGCGGTCCGGTCGGTCAAGCATTTGTTTCAGGCGCGTGTGTGCCTCAAATGTTAGTGTAAAATATGAAAAACTGCATTCATTTCTATACAGTCTTTGATCGTAAGGTCGTCAATAATGAAATGTTAGCACAAGACGAGCTAAGATTTTTTTTTTCATACATGCTAATAATTCAGAGGTAACATTTAGCAACGAGAAAAAGAGTAGCCGGGTCAGCCTGTGTCGACCAAGATCTCCTGCGTACAGTTTTAATTAAATGAAACAAGCGACTATACCGTGCTAATTTTGCTATATTATCTCCTAGCAAAGTTTCATTATGTAGCGATAGCTACATCACGGTAGCATTTCAAGCCTTCAGCGTGGCGGCGGTGCAGCCACACGTGGTTGGTCACGTAGTGCGGAGAAACTGCCAGTGGCGCGGCGCCGTGGCTGGTCACGTGGTTCGTCCCGTGGTTGGTCACGTGACCAAGTTCCACTCGGCCAGCTGTAGCTATCGCGTCTCTCCAGGTTAAAGCAGAGCTACACCGCCACCAATTCCTTTTCTCTCGTATCTTCTTTTCTGCGTATACTAAAGCAACGGTCAAAGGAGAGGTGCAAGTTTTCCTCTTATTTCTTTTCGCTTGCCCTCGTGCTCACGCATCCAGCTGACAGCAACAGAACCTCGCAAAAGAGGCCCCAGGGCGTCGCCCTCTTCGGTGCCAAGAACAATGGTTGATCCTAACTCGCCTAATTATGTGTTGACGAATAGCTCGCTGCTTCGGGGGCTCCTGTTTTCATACCAAACAAAGCCTCCCCCCCCCCCCCCCCGATTTTTCTCTCCCCATCTGTCTGAAGAGAGAGAGAGGGCTTCTCAGATGGAGAGCTCTGCCTCTCTCCGCCGCTTCACTAGATCGACTTTCGACAGGCGCGACAGCAGAGAAACACACCGAAGGGAAAACAAGCAAAGAGAAGGGCGACAGAGTTACGTAGCAGCAAGAAAACCATGAAACTCTTCCTACACACCCACCCTTCTGTGGCGTCTGATTTATGCTCGACTATTCCCGAGCCGCGTTTCTGGCTCAACGGAAAAGACCACAACTCGCGAGGGCGTTGAAGCATCACAACCTCTTCACCTCTTTCCTTCTCTTTTCCCACTCCTTTCACTCTGCCTAGTTTTTATGTTTAAATGAATAACTACTTCTTCCGACGTGTTGGAGGCAACAACAATAACTTCTTCGTGTGCCTCCGACGTTAGCGCTGGATCTCCTCCCCACCTACGCTTACGGGCGGCGCTGTCCGCTGTAACGCAGTTTCGCGGCTCAAAAGCGCCGATCCTTGTGCGTTTCTCGAAGTTCAACGCGATCCGCCAACGCTGTCGTCTTTAGACGCGTCACTTTCTTGGTCCAGGGAGACGTGAGCTGTCGTCAGCACATGCGCCCCGCGCTTTCTTCGCCCGAAGACGAGACATCTCGGCATTTTCTCGAGCGATATCTGAAATGGTGCGGAAATATGTCTTGATTTGCGTCTCTCTCGTTCTCTCATGCTCGCTTTACTCGCAGCTTGTTTATTATTCATGATTTCCTGCTACACTTATTGGTTAACGTTCTAGAAGTCGATTGAGAAAATTGAAATTATTTGAGACCCGGTTCCCACTTTCTGAGAAGTTGTTTCTTGTGAAAAACAGACGCATTGTGAATGCGATGATAATGTGTAGTGCTCAGTCACGAAGAGAAAATGAGTTCATAGCATGGTCGCCTTGTTTGCTTCAGAGCGCAATAATTTTAGAAATTTTGTTTTAAACTATCGGGGAAAGTACTTCTCGTTTATTCGTTCAGAAATAGTGGAAATGAGCACGAAAGGTGAACGCGAACAAACAACCTTCCGGTGCCGCATCATCTGTGCCGAACCGTCGCATAACGCTAAACAGCACAAGTAATTACGCCTTTTTTGGTCTGTGTTTGTCATACTCCTATTGAGGCGTTGTTCAATCTCTTTGCGACGTGTACATTGCTTGCTGCTTCAGGCCTTTTACAGAACCTGGAGGTATTTTCAGGATTTTCTTTTTCCTTTAATATTTCATTTCTTACCATTCTTTCCCTTTCCTTGCAGCCTGAAAATTTGCGGTCTTGAGCCTCGCGCTAAAAAGGCGACAGCATTGCTTCTATTCTGACTTTACACGTAGAATACCTGCTATAGCTTCACGTGACCCATCAGTTAGTCCGTTTCCTCTAAAGACCATTTTGACTTGCGTGTCACATTCGCTCTCTTAAAAGTTAGGTTCCCCCCTAGCAGAAATTTACTACGCAAAAGATACTTTATGTTCACGAAAAGTACAAGCTTCTTATTCAGGCGCGCAGTTTTCGATACTGAGGAAGAGGAAAGACCGCTCTTTCTCAAAAAAAAAATGACACAATGAACAGTATATCAAATGAAAAGGAATGTTATTCAGAAACGAAGTAGCGTTGTATTACAAGAGGCTGGTACTGCAGATTGTTTAGGCACAGACTAGGGTGAGCTTCCAGCATGAGACGCCCTTGGAGGATCAGCGGTAGGAACCCAATCACCCAACCGACTCCAAGTGAACCCAGTGCGAAAAAAAAATTTACGAAGAAAAGAGGCTCCTTGAGCCTGTGGAAGAAAAATAAACTGCTGCCTATAGTAAAAACGGCATAAAATAAAAGGAAACACACGATGCATAAAAATTTAGCTAAATGTTTATTAATATATTAAAAAATCGAGAACGCGGCACGACAAAATGAAAGACACACAGTGAAACCTACCAAAAAATCTAAAGTGTAGACAGAAAATAGGAAGCGCTGCTGTTGAAAAATGTCGCAATATCTTTGTGTTGGAGAACTTTCATTACTTCAGGGCAGAACTACACGCTGTTGGAATGTCAAGAGCAATAGTGTGACGAAAAAGTCTTGCTCTGAAACGAGATTCTCACATCAAAGAACAAAATGACTAAACAGTGACATTCAGATGCCGCTCACGTCAAGATATCACGGAAGTAGAAAAAAAACTTTCGTGAGATGGTTGACAGCCAAGAAAAATAAATGAAAATTTTCCTGCTCGCATGGCTTATGGCATAACAGACTTAAACCAATTTAAAATAAATAACTAAGCATGGTGAAAGAACTGAAAGAGAAATAAAGACCGCAAAAGGCAGTTGCAGAACAGAATACAGAAAATGGTTTCATGAAAGCAATACCGCTCACGAAGCTAGCGGAATCTTAAAGATGACAAAAAAAAGCAAAGTTTGCATGCCAGAGCGTTCAAGGTGAAACTAAAATAATTACCATTTATTTATCCAATGTGCTCACGGGAAGGAACTAAAAGGATTATCGACGTAATGCGAAAGAAACAAAGCGACCATAAAGAAAAAGAGTGAAGAAATATCGCGAATATTTGTTCCTAAATCCTGTAAAGCGCCTCAACCTAGACGGTTCCAGCGTAGAAAATTTCCGGCCGTGGAAAAGCTTTATCGTGTTCACGCGAAGACGTCAAGCGTTGCCCGTATCAAAGCGCACGCTAGAAAATTCGGGCATTCGTGGGACTCGGAAAGGCCCGTAATGGACGGGCAGTGGTAAGGAAGAATAGGATAAGCGGTGTTACACTCCTATTTCTTTTTTTTTCCTTTCGGACGTATGCTTGAATATATATGAGCTTTGCACCTGACGTGTCGGTGCCCCATGAGCTGTTCGCCACACGAGTGTCAGAAATAAATCGTAAATGCTAGCAAAAGAGAAGTTGAAGCTCAGGAAACATACACATCTCCAAGCAATGAGTGTTTTCGAACTTACCCGCACCCCCGGAAACGAATATGAATCGGTGGCACGCTACCTTGAAGATGCAGCCTTGACCTTTTGTTCTAAATCTCCCATCCTACAAATTCTCTCCTATTCCGAGCTTTCTCCCTCTGCAAAAGGATGAGACTAGAATCAGCAGAAGAAACAACGTTTTAGTCACGGAATAAATTAACGGCCACTTCAGAACGCTGGGCGTGCGATTATCATCGGTTGTTTTTAAAAGAACGAAGTTCTCACAATTTGCTGTATAAGCATGCAATATATTTTAGTCTGTATTGCATGCTTCAAGCATTTATGTTCAGATGTCACGTAGTAATGACTGCAATCCGGAGAGCAGAAAGACAGCGAAAATGACGCGTAAACAAAATCTTTATTTGGGGCTGACCTGGCGCCCACAGTCAACTGAATTACTCGGCGGCGGCGTAGAAAGAAGCGTGCTCGGCGGTCGTCGAACAGAATTGCATATAGCATTCGAGAAAAACAAAAACTAGACCCAAGGTTTCGGGTTTTATTTCTTAGAGTTGCGCAGTGAAGTACTTAGCCAGATTTTTGTTTCAGTAACTCAGTGTACGTAATAGAAAAAAAAAAAGTTGGCTATTTATGACGCAAACTCAGCTTACCGTCGAGCGAAGCAATATATGTGCAGCTCCTTCTGACCAGATTTCTTCCTAATTTCCTCAAGCCTCTGAAAAATGTACTTTCTCTTTTATTAAACCTCGCTGCCAGCGAAATTGTGTACAGAATTGTACAATTCAGCACTGGAAACTCTGGTATCTCTCTTCAGCGGTTGTGCGCTGTTCACCATTTTCAACAGTACCTGTTCTAACGGCACAGAGGTGTACGGTGCTTTCACATGAGGGTAGCACGGATTACGGACAACCTTACTTGTTCCGCGTATCACGTAAAGGATCCCCAGTTTGTGGGTGAAGGACACCAATACATAAATACCCGTCACTCACTCACTCACTCACTCACTCACTCACTCACTCACTCACTCACTCACTCACTCACTCACTCACTCACTCACTCACTCACTCACTCACTCACTCACTCACTCACTCACTCACTCTCTTACTCACTTGCTCCCACACCCACTGATCCCCCATTTCCTCCCTCCTTTCCTAGCTCATTCGCTTGCTCCCTCCCTATCTTATCACTTCACATGTATCACTATTCCGTCATCACTATTCCTTGGTAAACTAGCGGTTAGGCCTAACCATGGGATGACAATGGTACTGAAGAGGGGGAACAAGATGACAATGATGATTACGTTATTGTTTTTTAAATAGAAAATTTTCTTCATCCAAAACTTGCTTTGGCCAGTGGACCATATTCTCACTGCTGGTTTTAAAAATAAAATGTATAAATAAATGTAAATATGCAATGATATGGCGCAGATAGGACGCATTAAGCTGTTCTCCAGAGGAGATAGACGAATGTTGATCGCTCTGTTGAAAGGTTTCGCAGCCATTTTAGGTCGGTCAATCTTAAACACGCTATTCATGACGCGTTGACATATCTCAGTGTCGCAAAAGACGCCGCTTAAATTCATTTCAGCACAAGCGCAAAGAGACGTGGAAGTTTAAAGGAAGCAAAAATAACAGGGTCCGCGCTCTGCTTCTTAGCAATGCCAGCCCAATGTATTATGAGTCTTTTCGATCTAGAGCAACACTGTCTTTGTGCCAGGCTTTTCAGCGGTCCTGGCGCTTGAAAAACGCTCGCCTATCGTGGAGGAGCTCTGGAGTATTTTTTCCCCCACTTTTATTCAACACAGCCTGCAGTTTCGCTGGCGGAAAACGATGACGTAAACGTATAGAGATGAAGCGCTGAAGCACTCGCTAATTCGACAAGATTGTCGGTTCCAATGAAGGCATCAAAACGACTTTGCGCTGTTGGGAGAATCAAGAGAAGCAGGATATAGAAACCGAAGTGGAAGCTAAGTGGGTAAAAGAAAAAAAACATTGCGGAGACGTTGTAACATGGCTTCAGTCGCCGCCTCGGCGATCAATATCAATCACAGAGAGCTGGACTTCTCTCTCTTTTTTTTTCTTTGTTGGCCTCCGCATTCTTCTCCGTGTCCTTTTTTTTTGGTTTCTTCGCGGGCTCCCGGGGTTCTGGCCTCGCCGGGTTCTTGCCTTTGGCGTCCTCAATGTCCAGCCGCGGTCGCGAAGACGTCCACGACCGCTTTTCGCCTCGCGAAAATCGACGAGCTCCGGATTGTCACACGGAGGCCGGATTAGATGAGATGGGAAACCGCGGATGGAAATAGAATAGGAAAGGAATAGGCATTCCTTTCTATTTGGGGTAGGTGGTTACCCTTTGTGAACGAGACGGGGGAGGAGAAAAAAAAATGAGAGGAAACGATAAAGGGGTGGAAAGACGTCGGCGGCCTCTTGGGATTCGCCAGGGCGGGAACAGGACCCCCTCTGCTTCCCCTGCTCTGCTGGCCAGTTATATGCGTTGCCTGCGTGTGTGTTTTTCTTGGGGAGTGAGTCGTGAATCCATGTAAGTGGTCTCCGTCGATGCGATATCGCACGCCCGGTTTGGTTGTTTTTCTGCACACGTGCCAGCAGCACTGACCTCTTAAATGTACGCTCGCCTGATTAGATGCCGCGTTGAAGGGGTTTGGCTTTCTTTATCGTGGTTTGGCTGTTGCGGTCTTTGCCAGTAAATGTTCTCCTATTTATTTCTTCTTACAGTCGCTGCTCTGTATTCAGGCCGAAATGGTGGCTTTTCTTTAAAAAAAAAAGTCCCTTTTCTTGGCGGCATCGTTTACTTTATTAATATGGTCACCGCAGTGATAAATAACTGGAAAAGGGTGTCTTATGCTCTTGTTTTTTCTCTTGTAGAGCTTATCGTCAAGATCCAGAAAAAGAAAGCACCAGATATAAGAAACAACAGCACAGGTGTCATAGTACAACAAAATAAACCGAGAAAGGCACCAGGGTGACTAGGAAGCGAGTGTTGATAAGCTTGCGAAAGAAATACCCGCAGAAAAAAAAAAGTTTATTCGTGCAACGGCGACAACCAAGACGTAGGGTGAATACAAAAGAACTTCAAGCTTAGCTTACCTTGCAACGAAGTTAAGGCACCGTTGAGAAATATTTCTATTTTCGGTACCATAGCTCCAACTTGCCGTTCTGATGTTCAACGTGTGTGTGTCGCAAGATCAGGTTGATTGTATAAACAGCTCCATGCATTCTGAATGATCCGAGCAGCAGTTGAGTGCACGGAACCTAATTTTTTCAGGCTATACTGGAGCTCAATATTGTTTCGCAGACGCAAACACTATACAGAAAGACGGGTCTCTGCGGATTTGGGAATGTGAAGGAGCGTCGTACGAGAAAGACAGGTTATTGCGTCAAGCAGGAAATAAACATTTCGAGTACGCGTGTAAGTACGTTCCCCCGTTTCCTGATGCGGCGTTTCCCAAGAACTGCCTTTTCTCTTTATCTGGAAAACTGCTGTATTTCCTACAGTCGTTATAAAGAAATACCTACTGAAGAAAGAGTAGGAAGCTCTAAGATTGTTGTGCATAGTCTCAGTAGAAAAACCGTGCAGTACTGTCAAACGTATGGTAGCGTTAGTTGTTCATTTGAGTTCAACACTCGTAGATCTTAGCCGATCGTATATAACTATTGTATTCCCTTTATATTCCGTAATAATTCCTTTTTTCCTCCTTCATGGACTGAATCGTCGGTGCCACGCCCTCTTTATCACTAACTCCTACCAGTCACTGCGGTGAGCGATTTGAGTAGAATATGATCCAAGGAAAACAACTATCTCCCACTGCCGCGTCAGGTAGTTACACGCAGTGACCGAACGCTCCGCGAGTTCTACCTTGAACGATTAATAACTGGACGCCCCACTCTAGTTGTAACCAACACAGTGCTGTGCGCGTGTGTGATTTAATTCCTCTAAAATGAACTAATCACGCGCACAACCTGGACACATTTCTTATTGTGTAAATAGTTTGTACATATTACTTCTCCCCCTGTCCTCTATTCCTGTCCCCTCACCTCTTTCATTTCATTTCTCCATTCTGCCTGCTGTCCTTTATTTCCGCTGCCCCAGCTCAGGTGCTTCAGTATCGATGGCAGATGCCGGGGCTAGCAAAAATCTTTTTCTTCCTTTTTACTATTATTTTTAATAAAACCACTACCACCACCACTGCCGCCATCAATTGCGCTCAGAGGACAGGGGCCCTGTTTGGTGCACAATCCTTTCCCGATCTATTATCTTGCCTCTTTGCCATTGGTCACTCCCGTCTTTCAAACAAGTGCCGACGAACGACATTTCTTGCTGGTGAACAAGACAATAAATTGGACAATTAATCGTTTCATGGTACGACCCGTGACTGCGATTAGCCGAGTAATAGACTTAAGTACCACAGCTGTTGTGGTTCCTGACCAGACTTCTATGAGCGAAAAAATTAGCTTTTGCAGATTCGACTCGTGGCTACAGGCCTAGATTTCAGGGCACTGCACACTTCTTAGTAGCCACGCAGAGCATTGAACACGCTTATCGTGCCACTGTATACGTGCCTAACGTCTGGCTGCGTGGTCCCGCGTTCCTTCTTCCTTCCGGTTCTTTTCCCTCTCTAACGCTCCGCCCTGTACGTTATGAACTGGAACGAAATATGCACGCATCGCCTCAGTCGACTCCCTTCACTTCGATTGGGTTTCGAGATCATGCGGCCGGATGGGTGACGGCGAAAGAGAGAGGGAACAATTTCAATAAATCCCCATGGCAACGCCCCGGGAACAGGATGAGACTTGAAGGGCAAGAGAAGGAAAGGGAGCGAAGAAATTGGCTAAGTGTAAAAGAAGAAGAAAAAAGGAACACCTCAGACAGGTCAAGTCGCAGCCTTCAAATATAAAGCGAAGTAAGCCACGAGAAATGACGAAGTGTAAAAAAAAATATTTGCAGGCATAAGTGAAGAAAGAAGGCATCTATCTGAATCTCCGGCAGACTTTCGGTGGAGGGCTGGGAAGAAGAAGCCGCCTACCGGAGGCCACACACACACAAAAAAGAGAAAAGAACGAGAACAACTACTTCTCTTCTTTTTTTGACATTTTTTTCTCATCTTACGCCGAGAAACTGTCGGATCTCGTGAAACATGACGTGTGTTACACATCGTTTAGTTCTTTTAGTGCTGGAAATGAAATTACTTGGTATTATTTTCACTTTTTTTATCACCTTACAATTTTTTTTCCGCCTGTAGACCTCCTAGCGTATTCTGCGATATCTTTTACTTGTATCGGTAGAATTTTTCATCTGTTTTTCTTCATCTTCTCAGTTTTGGTGTGACAGGTTTAGACGGATCTCTCGTGGAATTTTCTATGGAAAGCAGCCATATTCAAAGCTGCTGCCAGTTGTTCTTTCATGCCTGCCTGAGGCTGGAGAACGAGAGATAGAATATTTCGTTCTTGCGGCGAAATATATCAGAGAAAGAAAAGCATTTCAATAAATGTTTATCAATAAGAAATTGTTGCAAGATTTTGATTTCTCTTCGTTATATGTTTGTTACTAAATTTTTCTGAATTATTTGGTATATTGTGGTCCCCTTGAATTCCTTGCGCATACTTACTTTCATTTTAGTTTTTGTATATTTATAACGTAGAATTAGTGACGTCATAATATTTGCGCATATCAAACGCTAAGCGTACGTCTGGAGTTTTGTTACCGCAAGGACACAACGTAGCACGACAAGCTTCAGGTTTATCATATGCCTTCTGTAGAATTATTTTTACAAAAGCGTGACGCTGGATACGCGAATGTCCTACAATATCAAGAAATGCACAGCGATTTATATTTACAGCGAGGCGAATAGTTACTCTTGCATCATGAAGTAAGCTATTCTGACCTACAGCCCTAGATTCATTGTGTAAATGCACACCTTCGAAAAGTGCTTTTTTTTTCGAGGGGGGGGGGGGGGGGACTATGCTGTGCACCAGCTTGGTGACCTCTAGCTTTGGAAAACAGCACTCTTCATTCATGAGTAGCTGCATCGGAATGCAGCCACACTTTCCACATAAAGCGTTTATATTCTTTTTCGCTCTTGAATATACAGTGTCAGGATCTTCAAGAACTCTTCGGTGACTGCGGTTCTTGTTGCAAAACGCATTCATTTTGAAGCCGCTCAGTCCTTGTTTACTGCACTTATATTTTTTCCTGGCATACGGGCGCGTGCACGCACCGCACGCATGAACACAGGCACAAACGCACACGCACACACACACACACACACACACAGCCAAAGTTTTCGCCCGAGCAAGAGGGGCTTTGAAGCAAATGACAAGCAATTAACCGACAATGTATAACAAATCAAAGATCAGAGAACACAGAATCAGTACCAAAATATTCCTAAGAAATGCTGTAATTACATTCCAGCACGTTCCATTCCAGCACGTTCCAGTTTGTTAGCAAAATTATCGGAATGAACGATCTTGTCCAAGAGAGAGAACGTATGTACAAGTAGGTTTATCGGGGAGCGTAACGCCCAGATATTTGTGCATTTCGACTTTTTTCGAGAGGACAGTTCGCTAACCTATTAGTAAATTCACTAGGTGTTTTTTTATAATGCGAACCTCTTCCTTGTTTAACTTTATCAAGACACGCGCACATCAGTCGATAATCGCTGCCACAGATTTCTGATCAATTATAGACGATAATTTTTGATGTTTGCTTTATGCTGTCGAGGCTAGCTTCCTCTTTGTCTACTAATTTTTGTTCATATTCATTTACCTCTTCCTCCAACCCCACCTGGCCACTCCCGCTTGGCGTTCTTCAAGCAAGCCTTAAATGCGTTATTAGCATTTCATCTACCCCCCAATCAAAACTTTGCTCAAGAGCAGCCGGGGTTTCAGCCTACCTTTCGTTGCAAAGCTTCTTTTGCCGTTTTCGCGTTGCCTATTCTGATTTTTATCATGAATCACAAGCAATCATGATTTCATGATTGCCAGAGGCGCTAGTCATGGAGAAAAATCTCTGCGTCAAAGGAGGACTGAGAATACGACCGGCCCCAGATGGCGCGGCCGATGCCTATCGGTACGTATTCGTTCATTTTCGCACTGAAATTATTACCAATAAATCACCCATCATTTCTTTTTCTTTCGCTTATCACGCGTCGTCATCTTGTCAGACTCGTGAGACTTACTAATTGCCCAAAGCATCCGTGCTCTCTGTCGAGAGAGCGCGGCCAGCCTACGAAAGCAGTGTCCCGCGACGCAACCGCTGTTTTTCTATAACCGTCGCACTGGTTTTCCGACGAGAGCTATTTATTACGAGGCGAGCGAAGCACCGCCGTTGAAGTCCGCGTCGTAATTAAGGGCCGCCCGCGAACACGTGGTCGGGGGACTGGTCGTGTTCAAAGCCGGAGTGCGGAGAGGGCGAGGGAGAAAAGGAAAGAAATAAAGCGAGCAGAAATGGCCCGGAGAAAGAACGAGTGGAACCGCGTAGCGCAGCTGCTAATTGGGGAGCTCCGGGACGGCGTACGTATGTGCCTCCGCCGCCTCGCGACATTATCGATCGTTGCTCCACGCAGCCAGCGGCGCGTATGCTGGCCGCGCGCTTTCTTAAAGGTTCCGTCTTAGAGCTGGGGCGCTGGCTGTGGTGCTGTAGATATCGCTTATCGCATGTGCCAGCCGGAAGGGGAAACGGACAGGGACAAAACCAAATGTCTTTACACATGCTAAGTTCTGTGAAAATTCTGCAGGAATGCATTTACTCTGAACGTGGATAGAAGCACCATGTATTCCATCGGAGGATATCTCCTTGTTGTTGTTGTCGCGCCTTAAAAGCGATGGCGTCTGCTACTGCTTCCTCTTCATCATCGTCTTTTTTTTTGAAGTTCCCCGGAATAACATATACAGCCTATCATCCTGTTGAAGAAAGAAAGCCAGCGCGAAGGACGGAAGCATAGAAACCCCACGTATTCTATCAGGGGCTGTTTTCTCCTGTCTACTACTTCTAAGCCTTTTTTTTCAAGCTCTCTGCATAACGTTCCTAGTCTATCGTCATATACCTATAAACTCCACGTATTCTATTGGGGGCTACCTTCTTCGTCTGCCTACTGCTTCATCTTCGTCGTCATCATCTTTTTTGTTCTAATTCTCCAGCATAACGTTACAACCTATCATCCTATACCTGTAGAAACGCCACGCATTATGCTGGGGGCTATGCTCTCCTTCGTCTACTACTGCTTCGTCTTCTTCGTCATATCTTTTTTTTTTCAAGCTCTGCTGCATAACATGTACAGCCTATCATCACATACTCTACGCAGGAATGTACGGCATGTAATGCGTTTTGCGTAAAAATCCTGGCGTATACAACGTGAATAACTTTCACTCCGTCTTTCAAACGCTCGAATTCGAGAGAAGTTGCCCTCGCAGAGTTTTCTGACTGAAACTGGCGACGCCGGTATAATTCTCGGTTGCAGCGGGCTCTCTGGATCAGGCAGGTCACGTCCTTAGTTTTCGACTTTCGATGTGAACGCTCCCGGGCATCGGTTCAATAAACATAACGGGCGCCGAAAGAAGACATGCCTTCCAACTGTCGGAACCGCGCACGATGCCTTTGTCGGCGAGGAAATGAGATTGGAGACGCCGGTTCCGCTTAACTTCTTAGACATGGGATCATTACTTGAGAAAAAATATACAAAACAAAACTAAAACAAGAGCATCAGAAAAATAATATCTACTTCTCAGACGTTGGAGCTTTCCGACTCAAATATCAAGTGAAGACGTGCCGTTTTAAAGCCCGCAAGAAAATAATAATAATAGCAACAATATGATAGCAATAATTATGAGCCGAAGCGACTGTTTGGGTGGCATTCTACGAGTTCCAGTGTTTATAAACTGTTCAGTTCAAAACTAAATTGTATAATGAAGTTGAGATAGAGGGAAAAAAAGGATTTCGACAACAAAGCGACAAACTAGCGAAACACTGAAGAGGACGATTTGGAGCCAATTTATTGTTTTTTATCTTGCCTTTCTGTGCTAGAAATCTCTAATAGTTTGATGCTCATGGACCAACACTGGAGCGCACTGAACAGTCGTGGGCTCTAAGTATCATTAGTGCAATTTTCTTTCTCATTTTATCGTGTTCCTAGTCATTCAAGAACGCACCTGGAGCTCTCAAATATAATGTTTTTATACTGAAACGACAAAAGCAGACATCATTAAAAAATAACCATCTCACTTTTTCGCCATTTTTTTTGAAAGAACCAAATTGCTCAAAATCGAGCAAAACAATCATAAAGAACAAAAGTATTTGATACTTAAACGCAATATCAGCACTTTTTTAGCCAAGATGAGTGAACACTTGCGAACGCATCCTGTAAAGCGTGCAGCTTTACACGCTGACACTTTGTGAGGAAAACCAAACTTTACAAATGTTCTTGTGAGTGAGTGAGTGAGTGAGTGAGTGAGTGAGTGAGTGAGTGAGTGAGTGAGTGAGTGAGTGAGTGAGTGAGTGAGTGAGTGAGTGAGTGAGTGAGTGAGTGAGTGAGTGAGTGAGTGAGTGAGTGAGTGAGTGAGTGAGTGAGTGAGTGAGTGAGTGAGTGAGTGAGTGAGTGAGTGAGTGAGTGAGTGAGTGAGTGAGTGAGTGAGTGAGTGAGTGAGTGAGTGAGTGAGTGAGTGAGTGAGTGAGTGAGTGAGTGAGTGAGTGAGTGAGTGGAGACCTTCTGTCGTAATGCGATGTACGGAGGAGGCATCTCTGCTTCTCTGCTCGGCGAAATAAAACAACCAGAACTGAACAGAGATATCACTACTTTCCGAAGCTGGAACTCGAAGATTCTGAATGCATACAATCCTACTTTTTCTCTACACTTTCAGCAGCAGTTTTGCTGAATTTTCTTTCTTTGGTCATTTGTGTTCGCTTTTCGCTTTGCGTTACCAAAACAGTTCAAGCAACACGCACGTCGCCACCTGAGCACCGTTCAGCGTAACCTGACGCAACCCAGCGCGTTCTGTTCTGAGACAGTCAAGAAGCCAAAAAAAGGAGGTTTCAAACTCTTCCTGTGCAACAATCTAGCAAATCAGTAAGAGTCGCAAGAAACCGCTGGAGACCTGATTCCGTGCAGAGTTCCACAACTCGCGCAACGCCTGCGCAACAGAGACGCGTCGCGATCTCCTTTCGCACGGCGCGTCAAAGTCATTTTTCTTCCCACTCGGTAACAAATCTCTTCCTCCTTTGGCACTCCCTACGACTACTTCAACTCCTCACATTCGTTCCCTTCTTCCTTATTTTTTTCCTGTTCCCTTTCTGTGCCAGGCTAACCCACTATCGCTGGCATTCGGTGCCGATCCCTAGAAAGAAACGGCTCGCCGCAGTCGCGCTGCTGCTGTTGCGAATGAGACGCTTTGTGTTTATGTGTGCGAGCCGAGCCTCACAAGCAGCGCATCGCTTCTGCAGCACCGAAAGACAACAGGCAGTCTGTGTGTGTGAGACAGGGGGAAGGGAGAGAAGAGGCAGAGAGGGGAAATACAGGTGAGAGGAAAGAGTGCGGGTGTGGGAGGTGAAAGCTCTGGGCGTCGGCGAAGCAGCGTTCCCATTCGGAAATTTGTCATCCCGAAAAGATATCTTTAGCAGGCCGGTATCGATCACGGCAGGGGAAGGGGGACGGACCTCAGTCCGAGACGCCCGGAAAACAGAACACCCGCCTCTGCCCGCTCGCCTTTGCGAGCGCCTTGCTTCGGCATACAAGGACCGTGGCAACCCAGGAGACCCTGAAAGATGGCTTCTCTCTACTCTCTTCTTCACGCCTGTGTGAGCTTCCTAAGCACTGAGTGAGGTGGCGTGGGCATTGAGGCGAGGTTATATAGAGGTGCGCACGCACTTGTGTCTGGCCATAGGCGTGCCTGCGTTTTTTCCAGCCCTAAGTGGTTTCCTCAGAATGAAGGCTGCTGGAGGCTGCTAGCTGTCTGGGGGCCTCCTCTGAGTCAGACCCTTCTTCGTCGCGTTCAGCCTCCTATATATACAGGGTGTCCCAGCTAACTTGGACCAAGATTTTGAAAAAAACTTATGCGTTCTTCAGAAATGAAATCGCGTGGATGTTTTTAAGGTTTATTAAAGTTACAGTACCATTTTTGTACCGTCCTATTTGAATAATTAGTCGAGGTAAATTGCTTTGTAAAAAACATCTCTCGCTTCACGTTTTTCATGCTGCACACACAGAGCTTCGCAATGTGCTTGGTTCCAAGATAAACGCCAGTGGGTTCTGGCGCCAGTTGAAAAATAAAGCCGGCCCCCGTTTGTGCGGCGATAATTGCACTCTCACGCTAGCAGATTGCACATTGCGTCGTTAGCCGCCGCCGGTAACTTCAGAGCCGAGCAAAGATAGAAGCCCTTTCTCGTAAGCGAAGAGAAGGCGCGGCGCTGGCGATGTTTTTTTTTTTTTACAAATCACGTAGGAGAGCGCTATAATCGCGGAACATTCAGGCGCACGGAGCGCGCTGTCACGTGGTATTTTTTAAACTCCGCTGGCTTTCGTTTTTCTCAAATTAGAACGGCCACGCTAAGTGTATCTCGTTGGAAGTGCCTGCGTTGGGCATTATTTTTGGAGATCCACAACTTTCCTATTGACGGCTGAACGTTTCAAGCTGTATTTTAAAAAAATTATTCAATTTATCTCGTATAATTATTCATGCAAGACGAGCTAGAACATTGTACTGAAACTTAGGTAAACCCTAACAGCATCCACGTGATTTCAGTTCCAAAGAACGGCTATGTTCTTTTTTAATATCTTGGTCCAGTTTAGCTGGAACACCCTGTATATATGCATGCTCTATCGCGAACGCTGTCTCTGGGGTCGGTGGCTTGTCCTTCGAAGTATTTGTCCCACGCTTCACAGTCTAGGCCTAAACGTACAACTTGGGACTAAGTCCTGCACAGTTTTCATCACGAATGGTTTAGCCGTACGTGCACCGAATTTACTTATGGCGCGTTTTGAATTAGCCTATGAGGTAGTAAGGGTGGGCCTTTTAAGCACTAAAAGTTGTGACAACACATTTACTCAGGTATTAATGGTGGGCCTATTAAGCGCTAAAAGTTATGACAACACAGTTACGGCGTGAAAACTTACGCTCGTGCCACTTTTAATACTTTTTGCTTCGAGTGTGGGTTCGCATCCTCATCGTTCGCTGAAATGTCTAGACGTAATTGTGAGAACAAACCCATATGCGCCTCGCATTCTCGTCGTAGTAGTGGGTATATACACAGCCAAATCGAACGGCGTTTTGAGAGTGAGGAAACTTCCGCACATTATGCAGATGTGGTCAGGCTCTGAATAGTAAAAAAAACGGCTAGTCGAGCTGTCCAGAAGCAAACTGTCCGAAAATTACAAAAAAATATTAACTAAAACAGAACACAGCGAGCGGTGGGAAAATTATCGCGACGCTCTCTAGCGGCGGATGCGGTTGGCGCTTGCATGCAGCGAATACGCACGCGTGACAACAGGCTCGCGTGCTGTTTCACTTTTGGCGCACCTGCCCCTTAATTCGGATCAGTAAGCACCAAATGCACATTTTTTTTCCGCAATGCGCTCGTTTCGTGCACTGTTCTTACACGTTTCGCACAATCATCGATGTCTATCTCGCTGTGCCAATATGTATCTCACTATAGTACCTTCCCCTTTATCCTTCCTTCCCTCTCCTCTGCTCCAGGCTGCCAGCTGAAATCCATTTCTGCTTACCTTTCCTGTTTTTTTTCTTTTTACATGTTATCTCTCATCCTCTCTGAATCCCCAACGACAGATTATAAGCCTATGTTGAGTACGTATACTATTACAAACGGGCGTATTTTAACAGGAGCAATAGGTGAAAACACTCTGTTGTCTGCTGTGCTATCTTCGTCATTCAAGCATGTGACCAACTGTCTGACTTCCACCAGCTTCGAAAACAGACGAAAACCAAGCGGTTACACACTAACCGGGCGGTTTACACTTCAAATAAACTGGCCAGGCTTGCTAGCCACTTTCACAGCTCATCGCCCGCGAGAAGCGAAAGCCCCAGAAACAGATCGTCCGCATACGAAGCTGTGAACTTCACTTTATATTTTAGTACCAGAAACCAAGGGCATTCGCATGAGAACGTGAAAAACTAAAATTTCACAACCAAAAAGCTCTGTCCACAAGACTGCGCCCGAAACTATCCAAGCGGAAAAATTTCGCGGCTCCTCGGATGCTCATGCGGTGAGACATTGCCTGACGTGACGGGTATAATCAACCGAACGAAAAAATTTAAAAGGGCAACAAAGAAAACAACTATCGCTTCGCCTCGCCGATGCGCCGGCCGCGTGAGTCGAGTGCTGTTTGTTTATCCGTGCCCAGAACAGCTGCTCCCTCCCTGGGCGATGAGCTTCGGCAGTTGTGTACCGAGTACCGCCGCCAGCTCGATTGCTTCTTTCCCGGATGACGCAGCTTTTGCGGCTCACCTCGACAGTATGTAAGCGGCCGTTCGCTCGCGTGTTTTTTCTTTCATTTTTTTTTCACCCTCCACTTCGAAAATGAAGAGGATGCTGCAGCGGCGTGCCTCAGGGCGTCTTAAACAGAAGGGCAGCTTCTCGCATGCTGCAGCGACCTCTTGTGCTTCTTGAGACGGCGCTGTCTTGGCACGCATCGCTAGACAAGAGCGGCTAGTTTCGCTAGGCGGTGCAAATTTGTGGGCATGTCGAAAAAACAGCGCGTGCACTCGTCACTTATGTTGGGGCGACACAACACAGGTCTTCTGGCTGTGTGCGGTTTTGTTCTTCATATATTCGAATGCGTTGATACGCTGGGCTGCTTACGAATAAGAACATCAATCAATCAATCAATCAATTAAAACCAATCAGTCAACTAACCCATCCATCAACTATCAATTAACCAGTGAATGAACTCAGGAACAGCGAAAGCTTTGGTGCTGCTGGCACACATTGGAAGGATAAACAAATAATAAGTAGTAGAGATGCACAGAAACACAATGCAAATACATTACAATACAAAGTAGAGGGGGGGGGGGGGCAAATACTATTTTACTTATTTAACAGTACTTCGAATTTCATTTCAGTATGTTACAAGAAGGACACGTAAATGATGAGTACAATATTCAAGGAATGTTAGTAGAGCACTTTTAAAGTGACAAGGGAAAGCGATAAATAAAAAAATTAGCATCTGTCACTACACCAGGAGTACAAAGAATGAACAAGACAAATGAAATATGACAATAACAAAAGCGAACTAGAAGCATAAAGAAGCAAGTCGCATTACTATGGTGAAGAAATCGAAACCATGGCATAGGTAGAAGATAATGAAATGAAACAAATTAAAAGAGAACAAAGCAGCAATATCAGCCACATGGCGGAATTATTACATAAAGGTACAGGCACAAGCATAAACACAGCACGAATAAAAACAGCTGCAAGACAAAACAGCAAGTCAACCATGTTATAGGGAAAGAGCGACAACGTCGGTACAGTAACGGGATCCCGTATCCACTGCCCACGTTGGGCCGTCAGGGGAGAGGACGGGACGAGAAAATGGTCGGTGAAGTGGAGAGCGCTGACCACACGTTAGTGTTCGTGTGCATGTCGGAGACATGCGGTTCCATGTGGGAGACGTGCTCCGGGAAGATGCGGTGGTCACCCCGCTGTCAATACTCTGTTAGGTCTTCTAGGTGGCATGTCACGGAGCCCAAACGGCGAATATCTTGGTGAGGGCCCCGGAAGCATGGCAGGAGTTTCGTGGAACGTCCCGTAGTGCGTACGGTGCTTCGGCCGAAGACGACGCCACCAGGTTGAAAAAAGGGAAAACCGCTGAGCGTTCCTTGTTTTCCTTTCTTCTTTTATACTTGCGTTATGTGATAGATGTCGGAACGATGACTCGCACCTTTTCCTCGTGCGGCGCATGTCTATTCTTATTTCACGGGTTCGTTCAGTTGACGTCAGCTGTGAGTGAGCGCCTTGTGTGCATTGTTGTTCCTTCGTCCGTCGTCATCCTCGCGCTGTTCAGGTCTCAAGAAGGCATACTGACCTCCTATGCTTGTCCATCCCAAACGAAGTGAAAACGCTTTGAGCCTGCTGCCACTTACACTGCCAACATTTCGAAGCATGGCGCAGCAAATGGTTCGCCGTTCTCAGTTACCAGCGGCAGGACGCCTTTTCTCACATCTGTCACGCAGCCGGGCCTACCCCGTCCAACCGTGACCCCAAAACGTACATGTTACCGTCGCCAGTTTAGGGAAACGGGCCCATGCATTCTATATCGACTAGTTATACAGGTAAAAGAGGTGCCGGAAAACTCCACAGCAGCGCCTTTGGTCCTCGTGTACACACCTTTCAGTGTTCGCCTTTCTGGCAGGTTGCAACGTGTTCCTTGACGTCGGTTAGCATGTTAGGCCACGAGCATAGCCCTGATTCGCGTGCGTACGTCTTCCTCCGACCAGGGTGTCCCGCTGTGGGAGCCTCATGTCAGCAGCAAAACACCTGTGACCGCAGCTCTTTTAGCAACACTGGCAACCGCGTGGGAGGTCGGCCGCCGAACCGCTTCACATGCAACAGGTGGTCGTCCACCATCAGGCGCCATCAGCGCAGCTTGTGGTAACGCGTCTCGCCATCTTCACTGAGAAGCCGGATGGTGCAAGTAAGGTTGGTATTTCGAGTCTGTGCAAGCTTCAAGTCCGTGAGAAAGATAAAAGTGGTAGAGGAAAGGCAGGAAAGTTTTAAAGCAGTAAAAAGCAGTAAAATTTTCCGGTTGGCTACCCTGCACTGGGGGAGAGGGATGAGGTGGGCGTAAAAGAATGAGAAGTAGAGAAATGCGTTCTGCAGCAAGCACGACAAAGCAAGTCCGTGAAAGGTGTCACAGTAGAGGGTGGTGGTAAAAAGAAGAAAAAATTCACAGAGGCACCTAAATACCTTCGGTATTCGCATACATGACGGAAGCCAATAGCCATCGAACCAAATTACCATGTGTTCGCAAAGCGATATCATTATAAGCTGTTTCCTTTACCGGAAGTGAAGTCACTTCTGTTCTGGTGCTGTCATTTCCCTCCAGCCAATGAACGAACTTTATGACAGACGACACATTTCTTTCCCGGTGAGGCTTTTGCAGCTATCGCATTAAAAGAGAAATGTGCTTGAAGAGTTCCAGCAATTTTATGCCATTTGCGCGGATTACGCCGTCTTTCCATAACCTCAATGCGGCATTAGGGAAGAGGGAGCGAGAGAACGTCTCATCTTTGCTGTCCTCCCCTCCTCTTTCTGCTCACAGCGCAGCAGGAAGTTCCTCTAATTTCTCGCTAATGAACGGCCGAATGCCAGTTACTCCTGCAACAGAGCTCTAACAGCTTGCGCTGTGAAAAAAGCCAAACAAAGTACAGAAATGCGTCTTTAGCTCGAGGACTCTTTTTCGTGTTCCTGCCCAACAACGGAGAGCCGTGCAAGAATTCCTCAAAGAAAATTCATAGATACTGACATATTCGCAAGATTTTTTTTTCCTTTGAAAGCCGGTTCAGCGCCGTTGCATCGAGAGAAAGGTAAACAGAAAAGAAGCGCCATGCGAGCAGAAAGGAGGGCAAACACAAAGCGATCCCTCTCCTATCCCTCTCCTTGCCGTCGCGCATCTCAAAACCAATCATCCCCGCTGGCACTGATTAGGCGCCGCCGAGAGTTACGGCCGCCCCTCCACCACCGCTGCTATCCACGGCGCCGGTAGTGCCGCAACACAAAATCAGCAAGACAACCAGCGACGAAGAAGGTCCCGCTGGAACGGGTGAGCGAACACGGGTGGCGCGCTGGAATCAGAGCAGTTCCTCCACGAGGCAGAAGACAAAGCAAACAACCTCAAACGAACGAAGAACAGGAACAGACGGGGTTCAAGCTGTCGTGGCTTGGCTTCGCGCATCGCATTTCGCCGACGATGCCACCCCCGTCCCTGCTGCTAGCGCCTCCTCTCGGCTGATGGGATCGGCAAACAAGACGTCGCTTGTGTACACGCGTCAGCGACGGCCGCGGCAGCAGAACGCTGACGTCTGCCGTGCTCGTGCATCTCGCTGTTGTGTCCCGACTCAGGGGCGCATGACGACTCCCTATCTCTGTTCGTTTCACAGTGCCATCGGCTTGGGTTTCCTGCATGGCTGGGGGTAGTACTACGCGCGAAACTGTCCTTCTATGGAGGCCGTGTGACATTCTCGGGTAAGGTTTTCCGAGGGAAGAAGGGAAGACCAGCGGTCACTGGCTGCTGGGATGCTGCTCTCCGACGTCGGTGACCTTTTCAAAGTGAGATTAATGGACTTGTACCGGCAGTGCGACCGGAAGCACTATGAACGAGCCACGCTGTTCGAGTCCATTCACGATTGCGCACTTGCCACTCACTCAACCACGCCAAGCGAAATTTGGAGCCACGGTGCGTCAGTTAGCGGAAGTGTTGTTGATACGGTCGTGAAAGCACACGCTGGGCTTCCTAATTTCCGCTGTTGGCATTGAGGGGTGCGACAAAAGGTCACTCCTAATGCTCCTCTTAGTTCTCTCCGCGCCTATTCCTTACGGCATGGTGCACTTTTGGACGTGCTTTTGCCGGTGAGCATTTTATCTACTCTTCTCATTCTGGCGTAAAGGTTTTTGCACTGTTAAGAGAAATATATCGGAATTCACTTGTTTCTGTGAAGTCTGTTGTTGTTCGATACAGCTTTTGTGATCTTTTCCATTTGGCAATATAGTAAAGCCAGATATGAAGATTATAAAATGTTTTCTGCACCGAAGAAGTGAGGCTTGCTCACAACGCGTCTATCATTTTGTCTGACGAGGTTGATCAAGGCTTCAATTACCTTCTGAGTACAGCATTTCTGTCTTGAATAGCCAAGTTTAGGCAAGCATGATTGCCTTTAGTTTGAGGCCTGGTCCGAGTGAATAAAACTACGCCCACCAACATGGACGTAAATAGTATTTCGAAGAAGCGATTCACTTTTTTTTTTCTTTTTCACTGGACGTTAGCTCGCGCAGGCTGGAGTCATTCCGGCTTGAGTTTTTCTTCTTTTGCAATTGTTTCTTTTATTTCACGAACACTGCCTTGATGCGTTAAGAGTTTAAGCTGGGCCGCCGTCGTGACGAGTGTCTGAATACTTGACACCATAAAAAGGCGATCATGACTGGACACAAATTCTTGGTGTGCTTACACAATTTCTTCATTTTATTCTCCGGGATTGAGCCACGCGTGCACGTGTGTTCTTTTATCGTGCTTGTTGTCTTATGGTACTCGAAGGCACTCCAGCAAACCTGGATAAAAAAAAGAAAATTGTTGCAGTGTCAGTGTAAACTATCAGTCATAAACTGCGAGCATTGAACAAAGAATCTGATTGATTGATTGATTTATTGATTGATTGATTGATTGATTGATTGATTGATTGATTGATTGATTGATTGATTGATTGATTGATTGATTGATTGATTGATTGATTGACATGGTAGGTGAGTTAGGGAGATTGCGCGAGCGATGACGCGAGCGGACCAGCGTTCCAGCGGGAGCAATGTTACGAGAGAGGCTACATCGCGGAGACGTGGAACACGAACAGAGCTGTAACCGACAACAAGAAAGTCACGTCGCAGAAAGAGAGGCCTTATCTTAGGGGTAAGGGAGAGAGCGCTGTAACGGACGCTGTGCCCCATAGAATCCCGCGGAGGCCACTATCGGGGCTGAACCAAGCGGATAAGCCTCGGCACCGTGTAGCATAAGCCGAGAAGCACGTCCGAGGCTCCCGATTAGGGAGACCCGGCGGCTGGCGACGAACAAATCGATCGATTCGACCACGCCAGAGGAACAGCGGAAGGGAAATGTTCCCTACGTGGCATCGCGCTTTCGACAACGGCCATTTTCGATTGCAGCACACACACGGACGATCGAACTGTGCTGCTTCTTTCGACGGTCAGCCAGCTCCTCCGTCGTGTGGCCGGCCATTTAAGCTCCCTCTTCGAAGTACGTTGTTTGCGCCCGTCTACCGGTTATTTATTTTTCCACATTTTTTTTTACTGTTTTCTAACAGCGCGTCCTCAACGATTTCTGATAAACGAGCTTGAAATTTGAGGCACCCGATCCTTAAAAGCAATTTTCGGGTTTTCAGACGACAGAAAAAGAAGGAAACGTTTCGGAAGAACTTAAAGGGGTGTCGTATCAGAGATTTTGGTTTTTCGGAGTGTGTTGAAATTTTGTGCCCGGTTTTTGACAGTGGGCTCTTTAAACTGGAGCTCATGTTTCCTAGATGAGGTAAATGCCTGGCCGCAGCCAAACGAAGCGTTTTCCGGATAATTTATCTGCCTGCGTCTGATGCTGCTCAACAAAGCCAGCGAGAATACCCGTTTAGTGAATTACCGTGCGCTTCAGTTGTGTAAGCTCGAAGAAATTAGCAGAAAACAAAGTTCCAACTTCGGCTAGTTGCCACATCACTCATTACTGCAGGGCTAAATAAACATGAAGAAAACATGCTGGTTGCAAAGAGATTAAAGCGCAACCAATCTGTCGTGGTCTTGTTTGTTTGTGTGTTCGTCTTGGTGTTTGGTTAGGGCTTTAGTAGTGAGAACGGTTTGGACCGGGTAGATAATCATAAAATGGCCGGTTTTTTCTGTGTTCCTGTTTGTTATCTTTCTTGCCTCTTTGCGCTGTCAATTTTCTTTAAGCCCATATACACACTGCTTTGCAGCAAGCAAATATCGGGTGTAAAATATTTGCATTAAACCCTTCAAGCATGTAATCTTGCGCACCTTGTAATTTCTTTATTCTCGTTAACATCGCCCATCGATCATTTAAGCGCCACAAGTGGTTATTTTATTCTGCGTGGTTTTTGTCTTCGGTTGCATACCGTGTGGGATTGCGAAAATAATTTCTTCCACGAAATTTATTTCACACCGCAAGTCGCAGCTCGAGATAGACAGCACGTTTTCTGAACGCAGTTTTCCATAAACGCGTCATTTTAGACGTAAGCTTTGTTCGGGCTCGGTAATTTCTGTAAAAAAAAAGTTTTATTTAGCCACGCTAGGGGCAACGTTGGCATCTATTTTTCCTCTCCCCAATTCGTATCTGAAACTCTATAATTAGCTGAAATTATAATTATAAACAGAAAATGGACATGGTGAAAACACGTAATCACCAAAATTCGAAACCCCTGGGCTGTCCCTTTTTTGGTGTCTGAATGTATACCGAAGGAAGGAACATATACTGATTGGCGGCAACTGGGAAATAGATAGAGTGATGAGGATTGCGAATTCGCAGCAGTGACGTGACTGCCTTCGCCACACACCAGGAATCAAAGGACGTCGCCGCCGGTTGATGCATCTGTCCTGCACTGAACTCATATCGTCTCATTACGACATTGATGATGACCATGATTGCTGAAGATTCGCTTCGGCATCGCTATGCTAGTTCCCGCTGTCGTCTGCGGGATGTCTTGCAACATCAGGAAAATATGACCTTCTGCTCGGTAACAGCACGCATTGTTATTCGAAGTTACAAGCGGCAATGGTAGAGAACGTCATGCTACAAGGTGCATTGCGCAGCGGCTGGCAGACCTGTTGCTCTCGAGCAAGCGGTCATTAACGTCAGAGCTCATGACAGCTGATCTAAAGAGGCAAGGGCCTGTATTCATTAAGAATCACTTATTATCCAGACGGGTTCACGTCATTGCGAACACATCGCAAGCGTGCATACGGACGCACAGTTTTCGTAGCACAAGTATTCACGGGCTGATCTGGCTACTTTAAGCGGCGTTACATGAATATGGGTGTCTGGACAATCAATTTATTTGTATTGCTGTCATGTGTCCTATGCATTATGCTCTTAGAGTGATTGTTGTTGCTCATTGCTTCTCTTTAATTTATTGTATTTTTGTATTCTATACCGTTTACGGTGATTGGGACATATTATTGCTTATATATTTTCTCCTCCAAGTTATCATTTCTTGCGTGTGCATTGTATTATCTTTATTGTGAATTGTGTGTGTAGTAGCTGTGTTTTCTTGAACTTTGTGTCGCTAGTTCACCGCAGGTTCCTTTAATTATGGGATAAGCCGTAGCCGGCACCGCTATCACAAACCAACACCTCCTTTTAACACCACATGAATAAAAAAAAACAATTTTCAATCTTTTTTTTCCAGTTTTGTTAAAATACGAACATATTTAATTACCTTCCATGAAATTCTTATTTATAAAGCTGCGTTGCTCAATAAATGTCTTCAGTCCTTCTGCAGTGTGACCTTTATGCGTCTGGAGTATAAATGATGAAAAAGCTAAAATTAGTTTTTTAAGAACCTATTCATCCTTTATTTTTTACTCTTTGTGCTAATGTTACCCCGCCTTCTCAGATGATACCGTGCGCTCTGCGCGACATTCTCGCTAGCCAGATCCGCTCAGTTAAACGCGGTGTCCTACCTCCATCGATTGCGGCCACTAGCCGAGTCTTGCCGCAATACAAAGCCCTCGCTCAGCCGAAAAGCCGTTCGAGTCAGTGTCCCCGTCTGCACCGAGTAAAAAAGTAACGGACGCTATACCTTTCTCTCGCTACATAGCAGGGGAACCAACGGCCGCACAGCCGTACCTTATCTGTGCGCGCCCCGTCGTCACTGGGTCTAAAAGAAAGACGGCGCGGACATTCAACCGTGGTGGGGGAGGGGGGGGAGATCAATAAGCCGAACTGGCTGCCGGGCGTCCACATTTCGCCGGCCTCGCTACTGTGTATGGTTATACCCGCATAAAAAGGGACCCTAGAAAAAGAGGAAGCAGGAAATACGGAAGAGAAGTTGCTTGACGCCGAATGAGTGTGTGTGCGTGTTAGTAGATAGCTTGACGAAAATTTTCCTGGCCAGACATCATCATCATCATCGCCCTACATCTACGCCCACTAAAGGACGAAGGCCTCTCTTACTGATTTTAAGCAAACCATGTCCTGCGCCAGCTGTGGTCACCATAAAATCTAAACGCGAATTACCCTTGGCAGGTGGCAACCTGCCCACCGGGTTGGGAGCAACCTGCACACATATATTTGCTTCTGTTTACACCCAATAATATGGTTACAGCGTAGTTAACAGATGTTTGCCACCTGCCACGATTGGCAGGTTGTCATGACGTCGCAAAATGTCACGTGACCCACGTGCCAGGTGGGCCGCCCAGTTTTCCGTTCACAATGACGCATTTTCTGCAGAACGAAATGCGTGACTGATACGCGTGCATGGAACGACCGTAATAAGAATCAAGTGAACAGGCGAGGGGGAGCCTCAGGGAGCTTGCCAATGTTTCGAGAAGGAGTCCCAGATGAAGACAAGCCCTCGTGTCAAAACGTTGGCAAGCTCTCTGACGCCTCGCTCTCCCTGTTCGCTGTGTGTTTGCAGAAACCCATCGACCTGCCCTCTATGTACCTCGTAATAAACATTGCGCCATGTATCTACTGTGCTTCATCTATGTCATGCAAACAAACACAACGCGCGTAATACACTTGACGTACAACTTCAATGACCTAGCAATATCATGAGCAACAAAGCATAACCGCGATAAGCAATGCAAAATCAAGATACCTTGGAAAGCAGTGATCATGCATTGCTAGCGCACCTAATTCGCCTTTGACCTAACTACAAAATCAACCATCATTTTTTTTACTTCCTTATAGGGCAATTCTTGTTACAGCTGTCTCCTCACACTACCCCATCACCTCCGCCCGCCTGGCTCTCTGCAACCCCGCCCCCCCCCCCCCCCCCCATCCCCATTTCCGGCTACGCCTTCTGTCTCCTGGAATCCACTGGTTAATTCCTCTCCGCACTACATTCTTTACACATGGTTATAATTGCGACAGCGTTTAACGCCTATTTGGAAAAAAGTTCTTTTGTCAGTCATAAAATTCTCCTATTGGCTGCTGGGAGGTGACGTGAACAAATAGGACAATTCTCATTGGCTGGAGGATAATGACGCCACCAGACTTGCAGTGACGTCACTAACGAAAAAACACCAACAGCGTTTTAATGCTACCGCATTGCCAACACAAAAGGTAATTGAGTGTCCCTCTAAATTTTATTTCTCGTCCTTAAATTGGTTATATTTGAACAGTGGTTAGTACCTGATCAGGCATAATACTTAGCAAAATGAGTCGCTGAACAAGCCAAACTTTAGATTCCGAGCCGTTGTTCTGTGCGCGCGGGCTGCGCCTTGCTCGTTGCCGTTCTTTCTTTGGCTCCTGCTGTGAAAGAAAGAAGAAAAAAACGTCGCTGTAGAAACGGAATGACGAAAGCAAAATACATAAGCATCTTTTTGGAAGAAAAAAGCACGAAGAAGGACAAAGGACGAAGAAAGCGCACAACACAAGCGCTGTCTCACAACTAATTTTTTTATATATATATTATGAAGGCAAAAATACAAACAAGAACCGAGAATTCAGCGCATGCGCAACAGGCACCCGAGGTAATCAGCCAAAAAGTTGATATATTGGCATAGTACGCACACCGGCAGTGTGTATGTACTCGTGCGCCTGTGTTTGCGTCGGTACTCACACAACACTCGAACTCTTCTGATCGGTCACTGCTTCTATTCCAGCGCACACGCACCTGACCCCCCCCCCCCCCACACACACACACACATAGAGGCGCAACCGGAAATTCCAAGCGCAGTGTGTTCGTGTGCACGCCTCGGCGCCGCTGTAACACATTCAGGCTTTACCTCCACGTCACACGCACTGATGCACAAAAGCACAGTGTGCGTCACAGAGAGGTAGAGAGACCAAAGCAGTGTGCGTGTTGGTCTCGGAGCTGACCCGCAGAGTGGCAGACGAGAGGCACGCCGGTCCCGGTTAGAGAACCCGGATGGCCCAGTACTCGCTGCTCCCAACCTTGTTTTTATTTACTACCCCTCCCCTTGCATCTCCTGTCGATAAGTCGGCGTAACGAACAACACCAGAACCAACGAGGGGGAAAGAAGAGCGGCGTCTAACTCGGAAGAACCTGCCGTGAACGACCGATCGATGCAGAAACCACGAGAGCGGGCCGACTCGCTCCCGCTACTGCCTCGTTGGCGGCAGTGGCTCGGTGATGGACGCAGTAAGCGTAACAAGATGGAAAGCCCGCCGGCTTCGCTTCTGTGTTCATTCTGTTTTCAGGCGCAGCACATCTCCCGTGCTAGCGATAAACCTTTCAACTCCGAGTCAGCGGCGCTTGCACCGTCGTCTCTCTCGTTCCCTTGTGTGCACTGTTCCCTGGCGGAATGGGGTATAGTCGTTACTGTAGCTGTGGTCTCTTTCTCCCTCGCCCTGTGGTCGTCTCTTCTCCGTATGGCTGTTCATATCTACTCACGCTCGGGACGCTGCGGGGCAATTGCTGTGTTCTCTGCACCGCCTTCTTTATGTTCTGGTGAATTCAGAGGCAGTCGTCGTAATTGCTGTAGCTCGCGGTGATAAGACGTGCTCGTATAAGGCTTGGGACCAGGCTGCCCGGACTAGATATTGTCAGTGGGCCCAACCCAGAGAAACGCCGGTGACAAACTCTGGCTGCGGTGGAAAGTCTTGTCAGAGAAGTTCTACTCGCGTCTGTTCTTTGTAGCTGCCACCCATGCTCTGAACGCGTATTAATTATATGACCGCAGGGTTGTCCTCCACCGCCGAACTGACTGTTGCTGAAGCATCTTTCTTCCCGGCCTCCTCTTTAGTGCCCAGTTGTTGAGCGGGTGTATACTTTGGGCGAAGCGCAAAAGAGATAACGTCACACGACTCGAGCTTTCGCGGAAGCCGAAATGCGCTAATCGGTGACGCCGATTATACCAGCTCTCACTGCATGGTTATTTTCGTACACATGAATGTGGATGCCGTTCTGCTGTGAAGGCTTATATGGCGCTCTGCACGCGTTGGGCAATCTATGTAAACGTACCTTGAAAGTGAGACGCAGTAATCTTTGAAACAAATCAGTTGCAGTGCACAATATGGGAATGAAGGATGGCACTTACGGCACGGTTCGCCGGTTCTCAAAGGGGCTTGTTGTCAGTTTACTTGCTCCAGTTTTCTTTTTCTCTCTATTCAGTTGCGCCACATTAGAATAATCTAAACAAAAAGCAAGCCATTGCTTTTTTTTTTGGCATCTTGATGAAACAACGTCGGTTAGAAACGAAGCCAAAATCCAGAAGAACATAGGAGGTTTCATGAAATTTATTTTGTTCTGCTAATTTTTGTGGCACGCTTTGACAATTTAAATTGATTACGTATGCGACAATGAACTGATAAATATTCTGATGAGGAATGAACTGACAATGTGACAATGATACCTGATAACAAAATTAATCATATAAATAAATCTGATCAAAAACCGGTTGGTTTCAAATTACAGAGCAGTGATGTCAGAGTGCGATGCCTCAATATCACTGTCTCACTGCAAATATTTCGGAAGTAAAAAAGAAGAAAACAAGAGTTCCTACAGTTCCATAAACTCTCAGATCAGAAACCACGCCTTTGCACGAGTGTTATGATATATACGTAATGATCGAAAGGGGATGTCAATCATTCTCGTGGTGAGGCGTTCTTGTCAGGGCATCGGGGGCTTGCTCCACCTGTTGCCGCTGGCGTACGCATTTCAGTTGCCGCTGCACGATCCGGACCCCTTACCGAATAGTAAACACGCGCCCTCTCTCTTTCTCTCCCTCTCCCCCTCCGGTGACGTAGTCAGCAACTGCTGCCCTCCCTCCTGCGCGCCGCAAGTTACGTCGGTCGCAGGTAAGCCGGCGACTCACGAAAACTCCCTAAAGGGGGGCTCCTGGACCACTCCGTGGGGCAAGGCAGTGAAAACAAAGTGACGAGGGAGTTAAACAGGAGTGGAAAGGGAGATAAATAGAGGAAGAAGTACAAGCAGATAGCACGTACGGAGCAGGGCGTGAGGGAAAAAAAATATTAACACTCGGGATCAGTGCCTAAAGCAAATGTCACCCGGGGCATACAATACAGCGTCGGTTCGCAATAATTGTACAAAACTTTAGCCTGCTTGGTGAGGCGAAACCGTATTGGGCTCCCGAGAGGCAATTTTTTTTTCAGTGCGGCACTAGATTCGCGGGCCTGAGGCTGATATGCCAGCATCAACAGAGCTTGTCTGATTTTCACGACTGCGTTAAGCTAGCGTGGTCAAGTTATGCAGCTAGGAGATTTTCATCTTGACAAGGCACAGGGTTGAAGCTGCTTGCATCTATAGACTAAAGCTAAAATCTCCCATAGAGAACCGGTATAAAAATAATTTGCGGGCAAACAAGCAAAAATAGGCAGCAGAAATTTTTGGTTGCTGTTCGCATCCGTGTACCTTACAAAAATGGTCTATAGACAGTCTATAGACTTCTTATAAACTCTATTTCCTTCCTATAGATATTTCTTTTTGTCTATTAAGTACTCTGTAGACTGTCTTTAGACAAAAGTCTAGGAAAGTGTATGACCATAAATTTATTGATCATCTATAGACTGTCTATGAAGTCTGTATTACCTATAGACAGTTATCTATAGTTTGTCTATAGACAGTTTATAGACATTATAGACAGAAGTCTATGGAAAGTTTATAGACTGTCTAAAAAAAATTTGTAAGGGTTAAAGAAATCTGAATTTGAAATTAGCTGGGTTAGAAAAACGTGAATTTGAAGTCTGACGGGACATGCCACAGCTAAAACTGCATGCTGCGGCATGCATCACCCTGTTTAAACTTGTTTGTAAATGTACCACGCGTAGTGGAAGCTGTAGTGATTATTCATTATAAAATAAAGATAAATACAAATATGCAAAATGAAAATAAAAACTGAATGAAAAGATGCTGGGGGCGGCGGTAATCACTATCTACTATATTAAACTCACGAGCTGCGGTCAGCGGAAGTAAAAGGGACAGGGAGATGATAGGTAGCGGCAGTACGGATGAAGGCGATAGCGAGAAAGCACAGGGTAGAGCTCTACAGTAACGCCTCGTTAATGTGGACACGAAGTGTTCAGAAAGCGAGTGGTCCGCAATAACAAATGACGAAGAAAAAAAATATTCTGAAAAAAAAAGCAACGCTTTATGATTACGGACTGCTTCTGTGCCAGTTTTCACTTTGCAATCTCGGAAGCTCCAGTTGCATTGTTCTGAACGCCGTTGTCATTAAAATCATATATTAAGCTGCCCATGTTCTTTGCCACTATGAAGCGTGAGACAGCACACAAAAAGGTCATTACTACGACATTTGTACTTTCCCACTGAATTTCGGCGGTGCTCTGGACTCAAAATACAAGAGGCGGAACACCGCTATCCGTATTTGACGGGAAAGAATGCATGTGTCCCAATGGGCTCTGTACATTTTCAACCTGTCCATTTTCCGAACAGCGAGTTTCCATATTAACGAGGTACACATGCAATGAAAAATTTGGTCCCCAGAAATATTGTCCATGATTCGAGTGTTCTATATTAACGGGGGTCGTATTACCGGGGCACGACTGCATACACTGTTTCGACACAAATAATCACACTAGAAAAGGTAAAGAGATAACGCAGCTCGCGAGCAATTGTTCAGGCACAGTTCGGTGCAGTGCTACCCGCGGGCGGCCTCTACAGCTATGTACAAGCAAACAAACATGCACTGTATTCACGAACCGCACGCGTCTCGTGTCCAAGTGTAATGCACGCGGGGCGTGCTCGTCTAGGCGTGGCTACCTGGCGGGACGCGAGCGGGACATCAGGCCCGCCTGCTCGATGTATGCACAGAGGTTCACCATGGTTCTTTATTTGTGTCAGGCGAAAGTATAATTTGCGCAGCAAAGCCATCAGTCATTATAACTTCTAAGGTCGTTTCGCTTACGTGTATACTGCTGTATTTATGGTATCTTTAGTTTCTGTCGTCTCACTTCTTTCTTGCGGCCTCGTGTTTTTGGTTATTTTATCTTTTTATTCGGCGGCCTGACAAGGTACCCGCCTCGCGCATAGTTATAGCTTTTCCACGACGAAATAAAAACATCAAAAACGACATGACTGCAAGTGAAGAAAAGAAAACTGCACTCCAAGGGGCACTAGGCGAATGCTTCACGAAACGAATATTCACTACCGCTATGTCGCGAAGGTCTCAGGGGAGTCCGTGTGTCTTGTCTCCCGAGGGTCGTTTGGCCACGGGGAAACCACCGACCGTAGAGCCACTCCGTCCATGTATTCCGGCCTCGGAACGGGTGGCAAGCAAGCTTGGAAACCCTGTGCACACGTGAACACACACTAAGCAACAAGGGCATTACGCGTTATGATTTTACTTGTTGTTTTATTTTCAAGTAAACAGAACAAGCAGAGCAAAGCGAGCTACTCCTCTATTTGTCTCTGGACAAGAGCTCGTTCAGGTCGCAGGAAATGCCTGCCTCTCACAAAGGCGCCCGGCCATGAACTGGGAAAATGAAATCTTAAAAAATTAAGCGACCCGTTTTAAAGATAGAAGCAAGCATTACGTGTACACAGACCGCTTGCGAACAGAAACGCCGCGGGGTCAGAGGGTTCATTTCGGGTGCCCCCCCCCCCCCCCCCCCCAACCGCACTATTCCGCCTCTTCTTGTACCCTGCAACATAGAAGTTGGTTTGGTTTAGGTACTAGCTTGAATCGCTTTGCTAATATTAAGTTCTGTGTGCACGCTCGTATTCTCAACGCGTTCCCAATTCTTTCAGCAAGGTAGCGTTCCAGTGCTTCCTTTTTCTTTCCGCCTTGCTCATCTTCGTTTGGTACGCACTTACTATTCTTCTGTTGTTGCAGTTGTCTTCGCAGCACTTTTTTTTTGTTCTTCCCTTGGCTCCCATTTCGCAAATGCGGCTTCATATAGATCCTCTGTGCAGTTATGTCGGCACTGCTCGGGTAATATCCCAACGCGTTTCAGTAGGACTAGGATGATACCCTATTTCACCTCAAGCGGAGTGTCTTTGCCGCGGGGGGATTTTGAAGCCTCGATTTCGCGTTCAGCTTTCAAAACTCTGTGTATCAGTGAGGTAAACTTTATGAAATGTTAGCAGTCGTCGTACCTAGTTACAGGACATAAGCTTCCTACTGAGAGAGACGTTCAAAGTGATTGCGTTAGGAGCTTCCTGTTTCTTTACCTCTGACAAACTGGTTTAGCTAACGACTACGTTCCCTAAGAGAGACTTCATTGCAGTGATTTCCCTACACACCCATCTAGGAGTGGGTGTACACAGCCCTTTGTTTTTCGGAAGGCACCCCTTAATTCGTAATGTTTTATTTTTACTCTGATGACTATCGAAAATTATTACCGCTTCTCCTCCGCCCTCAGGCCCCCCTCCCCTACTAGAAATCTAGACACCCCTCTAATTTCAGTTCCTGGGGAAACTCTTGCTTCATTGTCTACAAATCGAGGAACAGTAGCTGCCTTGGAAACACGCCGTTATTTTCGTTCTAGGTTTATGGATTGTCACTACTTGACTCAATATCCCTACCGCAATCCCTCTTCTCTGCGAAGCAAATTTGAAGCTGCAGTTGAGGTGCACTTTTTAACAATATGCTATGCAATGCAATGCTGTACAGTACAGTACTTTACAATACAGTACAGTACAGTACAGTACAGTACAGTACGGTACGGTACGGTACGGTACAGTACGGTACGGTACGGTACGGTACAGTACAGTTTACTCCAGAAACCTCGATGCACTTTCTAAACGCCTAGTCGTCATGCAGCACATCCTCGTGATTATAATGCCTTTAAAATGACGTGAGGAAGTGCATCACTCTTTGCTCCATAAATCTGAAAGCTTAGTCGGGAGCTAGCTGCGGGAAGGAGAGAGAGAAAAGATAGAGAAAACGAAGACAGAGGGAAGGAAGAGACCTCTCTTTTACCGTACCTTCGCAGAATTTCCGCTTGGAGCATAAATCACGGCTGCTTCCGCTCAACGTTCTTAGGAGCACACCGACGCCAAGAATTCTCGGCCCTCGTCAAGTTGTCAAAAATATGACCCGGCTTCCGGTTTTTCTTGCCTCGCCGCATTCCCTTTGCTTTACTTAGCCTTCGCGGAAACCGTTTGGCTGCCGCTAATACTCCCTCAGGAAGCTGCACTCTATCTCGCTGCAGCCGTACAACGTGCGCGAATGCCAGAGAGTTTGCGTTATCCCGTGCGGAGCTCCTCTCGCAAGCCTATTAGCCCGCTAAGATGGTTCGCGATTGACTGGTGTGCGAATGGTCATACTGTAAGCCGTTGTGATTGGCGGCAATCTCACTGGCATCTACCAAGCGTAACACGTTTAGTGCGCTAGCACGTATAGGGGGCCATTTCTCTCATTTAGCTTTTGTGTGTTTCTCTTTTAATAATTGGTTTTTTTTTTGGGGGGGGGGGGGAAAGAAATGGCGCAGTATGTGTCTCATATATCGTTGGGACACCTGAACCGCGCCGTAAGGGAAGGAAGGGATGAAGGAGGGAGTGAAAGAAGAAAGAGAAATAGGTGCCGTAGTGGAGGGCTCCGGCATAATTTCGACCACCTGGGGATCTTTAACGTGCACTGACATCGCACAGCACACGGCCGCCTTAGCGTTTTGCCTCCATAAAAACGCAGCCGCCGCGGTCGGGTTCGAACCCGGGAGCTGAAGCCGGATTTGTGGCAGGTTGCTGACCTGCCCACCGGGTGATGTGGTGGGCTACCTGCCCTATATATATCACTGCGCAAGGAGTGGTAGCAAGGCTCCCGGAGGTCTGTGAATGAATAATATGATCAATTCCGCACATATGGACATTATCCCATTATTCGCTATCCGAACAACTGCCATCTGTGAACACTGGATCTGAACACCAAAAGCGAAGGAAAGACCAAACTGCCCCACCGAACTACGCAAATCGATCATTATTTTTTCCTCTCTCTTTTTTTCATTTTCTGCTTCTTTTTTTGTGCGAGCGCCTTTCTTGAATCCAGCTCTCGTTATTTCGAGCCTGCTGCACACAACTACCACGCACGCAGTACTGAATCAGCGTAATCGAAAGTAGGCCTATGATTTTCCCTCGGGTTTGCCAGACGCGTGAGGAGTAAATGCGCAACCTGCGCGTAGCTTTCCCTGTTCTTTTTTTTTTTTCGATCCGGCTTGCCGAGCCGTAGCTTCGTTCGAAGTGCTCTTTGTGAGCGATGACGTCAAATCAGTCGTGGGCTTACTCCTCATAGGCGCCGCTATATTTAGCGGCGTGGGTGTGCCAGTTGTACTAGGATCCCTATTTGAAGCTGTATAATAGGGCTCCGATCCGACACCATCAGATGTTGGTGCAGTGTACCGTTTGTCAGATTAGAGTCATTAGTTAACGTGTTTTGCGCACGTTTAGTACGCGATTAATTAGAAAATTAAGTTTTGAACCAGTCTAAATATATTTTGAGGCTGTGCATTAGTGCCCGTTACGTGAATTTTCAACCGTAATGAGGCATCAGGAGTGGCAGATCTCGCTGGTGTACCATTCATGCGGCTTTATACCGCTCCATTTTTTTTGTAAAAGTTAAAAAACACACACAATTACTTCGCTGAAATAGAAATAAGTGTTAAATATACTGCTGATAATGAATGGAACTGAAATCCTTAATACACAAAAAAATATCGAGACAAGAAAAGAACATTCTGGAAATGCAGTCTTTTAAAGAAATCGTAAAGATAAAGTCTTATTTCCCTCGTATGCACTGGCCCATAAAATATTAGTGTGTCTGTTCTGCCTAACAGCAAAGAGAGCTAAATTTACCCAAGTTTAAATTCCATGTGCCTATGGTCACAAGCTTCGCAAGTCATAAGTGTGGCTGAAGCTAAATCCTCGTTCCTGTTCCGCAAGCATTTATTTCTTCATTTTTTTTCCCCGTCGACGTGTGACCAAATCGACGCGTTGAAACGCACGAACCAAAGGGCCTCTCCAATAATATGTTCAAGCACCCGTTACTATGAAGAACACTTGAGCGTTAGTATCTTTCCTCTTTTTATGGATTCAGGAACTGATATCACGTCTCGCTTTTGTTTGAAAAGTTGTCGGTCGTTTGGCATCGCCACTGCGGTCCTCGAAACGGCCGAATCAGCCGAGTCTTGATTGCGTAACCTAGTGCCCGCTTCTATTTCGAGATGATAAAAGCCGGCTGCCCTCGTGAAGTCGTCTTGAGTGCTCGCTCTTGACGTGATGAAAGCAGCGCGGCATCTGTTGCGACTTTACCGTCAAGCGCTTTTTTTTTTCATATCCTGGACGAGTCTGCAACTCGGTGATTGATGGAGCAAAGAATCACGATGCGCTGAGATTGCTCGTCTGCACGAGCGTACTTCAAACAGCATTAATTTTTTAGCTTTCTTGTTACAATTCATGCGAAGTTGTTCTGATGGTGTTGGATAAAGAGTATTAATAGACAATATTTATGAGGAAAGATGCAGACATTGATGAAGAGTATGTTAGCCACCTACTAACTACTGCGCAATCCAGTCGGCTGGTCTCGTTCTCTCTGTTTTGGTCTTTCAGGGTAGGAGACCGTCGGCGGGTTTAAGACCACAATTTCGCTTAGGCGCAGACATTCTTAGACGAAGACGCTCTGTGCGTGTGTAAACCTTTCGGTTTCTTATTTTAGTTGTAGGGACACCGGACAGAGCGACTTCTTTCGAGAGTTTTCTCTCGAGGGGCACTTCCTCGCTACTGTCCAGCGGACGGTCATAACCGTAATCCGAAGTATCGATCTGAGCGCGCGCCCCTGTTTTCATTCCTCTAGATGCTCTCTTCATATGACCTGACTGTACATTTCTCTGACCTAGTTTCTTTTTTTTTTTGGTAAGTTGAATGCAGCAGTCGCGGTCTTTCAGAGGAACCTCGTCCGACTGCGAAGTGATGCGAAGGGCGAATGACCCTAATTCCTGTTACAGTCAAGCAAATGCTTGGTTGTTTTGGGCTACAATCAAGCAAGTGCTGTTATAACACATGACTGTGAACATAGGTCCTTCCAGGTGTAAGCATCCGCATTTTTTTTAATGCGCCCGGTGTAATAATTGGTTATTTGGGGAAGAAAATGGCGCAGTATCTGTCTCATATATCGTTGGACACCTCAACCGCGCCATAAGGAAAGGGATAAAGGAGGAGTGAAAGAAGAAAGGAAGAGGGAGGTGCCGTAGTGGAGGGCTCCGGAATAATTTCGACCACCTGGGGATCTTTAACATGCACTGACATCGCACAGCACACGGGCGCCTTAGCGTTTTGCATCCATAAAAAACGCAGCCGCCGCGGTCGGGTTCGAACCCGGGAACTCCGGTGTGCAATTGAAATTGACGACAGGGGGAGTGATCTGTGCCAGTACTCAACTTTCTGTTTAGATTAAGGGGCGGAGCTTGGGTCGATGCGTAACGTGGACGGAGCGCTTTACACCGGGTTATGTTTTTTAAAAAGCTTACTTTACGCCAACAAGTTATAGCCTGCTGGCGTGGAAGTCCTATAAAGGGATATATTTTAGTTTCCAGCGCTGCCAACTGCCTTATTAGCGGCCAAGGCAGGAGTGAACAAAATACATATTCAAACAGGAGCAGGTGCTGTATATATCAGACTATAAGCGAAAAAAAAAGTGAAAACATACAACCAGCAGTGAGGTCCGTATAAAGCTCTGCAAACAGTGGTGCATTGCAAACTTAGGCAAGGAACGGCCGAAAGATTCACACACCAAAATGTGAGAACATACGCACTGCACTCACAGACAAGGAAACACTTCATATAAAGGTGAATTTCGATGGAGGCGAAATTCTAGAGGCCCGTGTACTGTGCGATGTCAGTGCATGCTAAAGAACCTCAGGTGGTCAAAATTTCCGGAGCCCTTCACTACGGCGTCCCTCATAGCCTTAGTCGCCTTGGGACGTTAAGCCCCATAAACCATAATTTGACTCGACAGACGCTGATTTTGGCCACATCGCAAAGCCAGCCTTTTCCATTCGATGATGGCAATTATTATTTTTTTGGGTCAGGACATTTATCCTGTTTTGTTCAGTTTCCTTCCAGTTGGTCGCGTGGCACTAAACTGCACGTTGATATTAAAGTCCGATTGTACTGGCAGTTTTCCTCCGTTTAAATTTCTGCATGAGTGCCTACACTGTAGGCACTGCAAGCATTCTAGGCACTGTATTGTAGGTACTATGGCCTTACGGTGACCTCCTGTACAGTAGGCACGCAAACAGGATCCATTTCTACGACTTCATTGTTTTCGCAATGCCACGAAAAGTATCGATACGTGTGCACGATCACTGGTTGCCCTTCACTCTCGCGCGCAGCATGCAGTGAATGTGACCACTTTTTTCAGCTCCCACGTGGAGACCATCAGTGATGCAACAACGGATGGCCGTCTTCGTTTCCGTTGCATTAAGGACCTGTCGGCTCTTAAAATGTAGGGCGATATCGAACGGTGCACGACCTGCGACACGCACAACGCACATTTCAAAATACACTCGCGCAACGCTGTTCATGTGCTTTCTCAAAGAGCCTCGTTTCCGGAACGCATGTCAAACACGTTGTTCAGTCCACGCACGCGGCCAGCCCAATAAAACCGAGGCGTGGGATCAGCAAGCCGGAGGTCATTAATTTCTGGTAGTTCAAAGCCACCGCCTGTGAGAAAGGTGCAGTGGATGGCTCCGCCATTTTTCAGCCACCGGGAGTTCGATGCCACACTGCACTTGGGGCCCCGCCGCGGTGGCTCAGTGGTTAGGGCGCTCGACTACTGATCCGGAGTTCCCGGGTTCGAACCCGACCGCGGCGGCTGCGTTTTTATGGAGGCAAAACGATAAGGCGCCCGTGTGCTGTGCGATGTCAGTGCACGTTAAAGATCCCCAGGTGGTCGAAATTATTCCGGAGCCCTCCACTACGGCACCTCTCTCTTCCTTTCTTCTTTCACTCCCTCCTTTACCCTTCCCTTGCGGCGCGGTTCAGTGTCCAACGATGTATGAGACAGATACTGCGCCATTACCTTTCCCCCCCAAAACCAACAATTATTATTATTATTATTATTATTATTATTTGCACTTGGGTCGTTATGTTTTGCCACCGTCAAAATTCGGCCGCTACATCCAGCTATTGTACGCGCGACCTCGTTGAAGAAAAACGCCTCGGGGACTGGCATAGCTGGCGCCGCATCTGATACGTAAATTCACCTCAACATTGCGCTATGGCGGAGACGTATTTCATTTCCGGGGTCGGGATCACGAGCTGCGCATGAGCAAAAGCAGCTTGCTACAACAGAACTGCACCAGTGCTTCACTACTGTTGTGGCATATAAAACTCCAGCCTGGTTACTGTAGTTCCTCTTGATCTTCTTTTTTGTTACCCAGTAGAGAAGAGGTCAGTGACCCTTAAGATGGCGCGCAAATCCTAATGGTTATACACGGTTGTCTATTAGGGCTTTCCAGAAAAAGTGAGCAGCGAGTCACACTGGAGTTGCTGTGCAGCTATGAGAGTAAAGGCAGCCAGGCAGAGAGTGATTTGTGCCGTGTTTACAACGTTATAGTGATAGCAATGAGTGTTACAGGCGTCCTCATACGTTCCCCGTCCTGTCCCCCTTCTTTTTTTGCAGAGTGTGACCGCATGTTCATCAGCAACCCGGACGGCCCGAAGAACGGCAGCTTCAGCGCCCCGCACATGGAAAACCCGATGGGCCACTCGCGACAGTGCATCTACACCTTCATCGCCCAAGAGAACGAAAGGGTCGACATCAACTTCACCCGCTTCCGGGTGCGCGGATCATCGCCCGAGTGAGTTGGCGTTTATACTTTTTTTTATATATCATCCTGCAATGTCTCCGTGTTTTTAACTTCATTAGTGCGCTGCTCATAGGTGCGAACAACACTGGACGCAAGAACCACGCGCACAGACAGGGTGTACTTATGAGTAGCGCACTAATGAAGTTAAATATGAACCAACTATGCCCATTTGCAGTTTTGCTTACGTTCGTGCTTTTGATGGCGTTTCATTCCTCGATTTACTATTCCTAAGCTCCTGAGAGCCCGATATTTGCGTTCATCGCATGTAGTGTTCTACCATAAAGTACCTAAGAGCTATAAAAATATGCAGCATTGCTTTACGCTGAAGGTTTACTATTTAGCAGTGTGCGGGTGGTCACCATATGTGTAGGCATCGTTGTAGCAGCCGGTGCAGGATTCAAACGTTGCCGTGTACAGCGCAGCAGGGATATCGGCAGAAGCCGCGATTTTCGCCTAAATGTGACTCAAGTTTTTTTTAGCACTTGTCGTTCTTGTGTCACATTAGTCTTTCAGGTATAGAAGCATTTTAAGTATTGCATTACGAATAGAATCGACGCAAAGGCCAGAAAAAGTTGAATAAAATATTGCTTAGTGACCGAAATTCTTTATTCGTTATATTGTTTTTCTTTAAATCAGATAAGTCGACACAACTACAAAAACTCCACATTTTGAGCTCTCTTCAAAAATTTAAAGGGCCGGGGTATCAAAGTGTAAAGACCTTAAGTCATAAGATGAAAATATTTTTGTAACGCTGCTCAAAAATTCCGCAAAGAACGCAATTCTATTACAATGAGATAAAGCAAAACCATTAAAAATCTCAGAAATTAAAGAGTATACAATCTTTAACGATTCCTCTTGACGCCACAGGGGGCCTACCCCGCTCAAGGGGGCCTCAATTTGACCGAATTACTACTTGCAAAGATTTGTCGAAGATGTTGCTTGACGAACCGGGGTCAATCTTGAAGTTCTCGCTGACTTGAAACCCTCGTAAAAGCGCAGCATCCAGATCTCCGGCGCTATGCGGCTGTCCGCTAAAGTGGCAAGTGCTCTTTCGATCAATACAGAAGGTGTTTGGCTGACACTGAAAGTTTTATAGGCGGCGATGGATCCACCCTTGCGATGTAGCACTCAGCGCCATCCCGCTCCAAACACTTCCTTTTGCACGTGGAGCAAAACAAACTATATGTAGGAAAAAGTAAGCGCTTTAGCGCGTCTCTCCAGCGCGCGACATTCCTCTCTCCTTCTTTTCTTCTTTGTTTCTTTGTTTCTTTCTTTCTTTCTTTTTTAACAGGGAGCTCCAAGATTTGGTCCGATAAGGCTTCGCGGTGGCTAGTCTTAACAACTCATACCGACGTCGGCATGTTACCACTTAGAGTGGGAATGTGCTGTTTCCATTTCAGGAAACAAAGTGATCACCGGAATGACAGGATTGCTTGACTTAGTACTTAGTTCGACTCTGTGTTGGCACATTTCCGTAACGGCAGCACATCGGGCCTGATCGTTAAGGCCTCTCGTAACGTCTTATTGCGTGTTCGGGTAACTACGTGAACACCCTTACGTACCGTGGGGACAACTCTGCCATTTTGCGCTTATGGAGCAAATTTCTCGCTTCTGACGTGCAGTTACTGAAAGCCCTCTTGAAAGAAACACACAAACTACGGCACTTTTGTTTATCTACACACACACATGTGATCTTGTTTGCTGATGAACGGGTGCACGAAGCTGTGTGCCGAGCCTTGTCACGCTTCAATTTTACTTTTGCTTTATTCTTTAGGTTTTTCTTGCTTCTCCACAGCAGAGGCTATTATCAGAAAAAATAACAAATAAGCATAAAATCTTATAAGGACACCTAATTTCGTTATGTGTTGGCAATGCGATAACATCGTCTTTACCAGAAGTGATGTCAATTCTCGTGTGCTGACGTCACTTCCATCCAGCCAGTAGGAATGCTCCGGTCTGGTGACGTCACTTGTTTCCAGCCAATGGGCCAATTTTATGACTGACGACTTACTGTAGCCCTACATGTTCCCTCATTCACCTGTCCACTGCGTTCTCAACCAAAGGCAGGAACCCTTGATTTGTTGTTTCAACGACATCTCCTGTCGCCTCGATAGATAATAATAACCACACGACACAAGCGATGGAATAGGAAAGAAGGACGGGGGAGACTAAACTGACCGCGCCAGCCAGACACGGGAGACTTCGTTCGCAGTTCAGGGAATGGCCGTACTAATGCCTGCCGTGCAGGAAGCTTGCTCCGCTCCACTTCGCCCTAAATAATGCATGAGACAGCTACGGGCTTCCGCGCGGGTGCTGCCAGGCATTCATTAGCCATTTCAGTTTTTCGCTTTGCTGGGAGAGACTTCAGCGTTAATCCTTTGACCGTCACTGACTGGACGGTGCTACGCTCCATTCAAAGATTTCTGTGGCTCACCTCGCATTTTTTTTTTCAATTTTCATTTGACACTTCTCCCGGATTTGGGAGTTCTGGGCATATACTAAATATTCATTGGCAGTTAAAAGTAAGGAATGCAAAGGTTACACGTCGAAAAAGCTTTCCTTTTTCAAAGGCTTTCAGACCGACTCTTAGAGGTTTTCCGAGAGCATAATTGAGGGAAAAAGATGTAGTCTCATTAGGGCTTTTTTTAAAAGGGCGTTTTAGAAAACGAAGAAAGAAAATATGCGGCCAACAAGCTTCGCTGTCATAAACCCTATATGCTATACTAAGAAACACTTTCGGGAAAGGGGTTTTGTTGTTAAACCTGGGTTTAATGTTACAGTGTGTAATAGTCACGCAAAAGAAAACTACCATTATTTCGCGCCGCTCACCGGTTTCTTCGCTCAGTTTGGCACCTCTTAAGTGTTTACTTCGCCTACACACTGTTCCCAAGAAAGTACAGTACTGAATTCTTCACAAAAAAAACAGAAATGAAAACAATTTCCAACCTAAAGTGGTGGTTTTTCAAGAAAGGAAATGGTGGAGTGATTGTCTCACTTCTCGGTGGCCACCTCAACCGCGCCGTAGGAAGGGAGGTGGCAGTGAAAAAAAATAAGAGAGAAAGGGGTGCCGTAGCCGAGGTCTCCAAATGAAATCAATGCAAATGAAGTGCACATTCAAGCGCATTTGTCATGACAAAAAAAAAATAGGTTAGTCTCAAGAGGAAATTCCTGGCACCCGTTTTCAGTTCCACTAGAATGAGCAACTAATTCGATAGCAGGAAGTAAGGATATTTTTGAAGAGGTCGGCGAACCGCTGTGCGGTGATAATGGCCACGAAAAGCATAAAAGATCCATTTATTTTCGTTTAGTTATGCTTCACGCATTGTTATCAGAGTCAGGCCAATACTTGCAATAAAGACAGCGCAGAGGCGCTCAGGCTAATAACGGGGGTAAAAAATAAATAAAAGCACTAAATTAAAGCTGCTTAGTGCACTGGCAAGCATCACCATCAATATCCGTCAATGGTGCATTCCGAAATTGCCGGCGCCTATCGCGCTCTTTCGACCGTCAAGCACCTTCCACGTGCGTCTCAACGGCTGCATGATACAATCCGAACCAGCCCACGCGTTCGGCGCACAGAGGATCGTGAAAACGCATTTTCCCTTACTGGAAAACGATGCTAGAAGACGGGGAAAAAATTAACTTGAAGAAGAACCAGCACCCGTGTTTTTTTGTAAAGTGCCTCTTGCTCTGTTCGTTTAGCCAGCATCTCGACGTGGTGGTGAAAATATAATAAAATTGTTTAGGAGGCTGTAGCAGCGGTTGGAGCTCTCAATTCGGGACCCCATTGGCGTAAGCTGCTGTTCGGGGTCTTTCAATGAGTTCTTTTTGCTCAGCTGCTGACACGGAAGACGCCGGTTTGATCCCGGCCGTGGCGATCAAATTTCGATGGAGGCGAAATACTAGAGGTCAGTGTACTGTGCGGTGTCAGTGCACGTTGAAAAAAACCCAGCTGGTCGAAATTTCCGGAGCCCTTCACTACGGCATCCCTCATAGCCTGAGTAACTTTGGGGCGTTAAACCCCCATAAACCAAAAACCAGAGTTCTTCTTGACTCGTTTCGTTCGATCTGGTCAAAGCTGCCTCCCACCCCTCCTACGCTTGCTGGTTTTTCTCGAGGAACATAGAACTTCAGCGTTAAGTTCCCGTAACCACACTACTTTCTCATGTTATGCAATATACTTTGAATTACAAAAGCCTTCGGTTATACTCCGCAAATTATTTAAAATAATTATAAGAGGAGAGGGGAACTGCTAGACACTAAATGTCTGCAGAACTTCAACCTAGTCTTTTTCTGCGCGAATCGCTGAAGTACCGAGAGACAGACGACACGGGGGGACTGAAGAAAGTCCGTGAAGAGTGTTAATCGCGTCCTTTTCTCTCGTCATCGATGGACGGACGTGGTGTGAAAATGAGCGCGCGTTCTGTTCTTCTGCGCAGCTGCAGCCGCGAGTACGTGGACCTGTACACGGAGCTGGCGGACCCCAGCAGCGACCTGATCAGCACGCCGTTCGGGGGCCGCTATTGCGGCCGCGTGTTTCCACGGCGGCGCATCTCCATGCACCGCACGCTCGTCATCGGCTTCTACACCGACTACGAGAACGACACCGCAGACGTCTTCCACGGCACCTACCAGTTCATCGACGCCTGTGAGCGCTGCTCTCTCTCTCTTGATTCCCCTCCTCGCTTTTGTTTTGTTTCTCGCTGAATAGAGGGGAGCACTTCGAGGCAAGCGCAATCATCTAATACCTTTCACTGGTAAACAAACTTTCTTTCTATGTTGGGTACAGCGACAGAACCAGCCACCATGAGAGACGGCGATGTCGATTTGAGGGCGGAAAGCTGCTGTTGGAGAAGTGATCCAGGGTTAGAAGTGTTCATAGAAGAAAAAAAAAATTGATTTAGTGAAGTTTAGCTTATTGTGTAATACAGTTAGATTGTAAAGACATTTTCGTGCCTCTCCCATACATCTACAATTCACCCGGGCCTGTGCCAGTTGTGGCCACCTTATCCCGCCTAACTACCTAGCCTCATCTCATTCACGACCATCGGTTATCTTGCCTTCTCATTACATGCTCCGGCCGTGCCCATTCCTTCCTCTTGATTTCCACTTGAGTGTAGCTAATCCGCGTTTCTTCTCTCACCCACTCTGCCCTTTTCCTGTCTCTCAACTTTACTCCTATCACTTTCATTTCCATAGCTCGCTGCGTTGTCCTCAAATTAAGACGAACCGTTTTCGTTAGTCTCCTCGTTTCAGTTCCACGGGTGAGTACTGGTAAGACACAGATGTTGCATACTTCTCACTCGAGGAATACTTTTAGAGAGCCGTTGATTATCTGAGAGTACTTTCCAGATGCGCGCCACACCATCCTTATTCATAAACACAAGTTAAGCACAAATTAGGGAAGCCAGAGTAGGCGGCCTATACCTACGTCTGCCACTACGAAACTATTCGTTTTCTCCTTTCGTATTATGCTTGCAAGAATCATCCGTTCTGCTATTTCGCAACGACAACCACTTCCTCCTTTATCCCTTCACCTACGGCGGGGTTCAGGTGTCCAACGATATGGACCTCCTTCACCGCGCGACGTCACGAAAATGCGGTGGCGCTGATGTTAGCAGCGACTTTCGCATGGTAGGCAAAACAGGTTCCGCTTGTTGTGCCTACCGCAGCTGCCGCAGTTACCGGCGGCTGCTTCAAGCCTGTGCACTGCAGAAGCAGCATATATTGACCAGCTGCGTCACTGCTGGATCCGCGTAGTAGCATAAAAATATTAAATTAGCCTCGATAGGTTTCTCGCGCATAAATGCCGCATTCGGAAACTGGCTAACAGGCATTGGACCACGGTAGTAAAGCGCGAAGTCTTGGAGTCGATAGGCACTGCCACTCAATGCACTTAATGCATGCAAGTTACTGCGTTCATTCACCTGAACTTCAGGATAGTAGGCTGATAATTGCTCAAGGAAAAAAAAAAGACATGTAGCTGCACACGTACTTATCACCTTGAGCCGGAGTGTACGGGGCGCCGACAGGTTCACTCGCCCCCAAGGAATGCGTTTTTTTGTTAATAGCACACCATGTTTAAATGGCGCGTTTTGCGACATTTAATAGTTACTTGAAACTGTTTCTTGATATGACGACGTAATTATTTCATTCGAGCAGAAACAAGTCTGGTACGTTGTGTCAATCTTGCGCGGTCGCGTTGGTGTGCTTAGAATAGCGTACCTTAAGTGTGCTAAACGCCATATGCTTTTTCATTGCATCATGCATGTGTCATGTTTCATGAGGTAATACATGATCGCGAAGCTTGTTTGGAAGAAGCAGCCGCAGGCGTGCTACTAACAGACACGTGGCGAGATTGAGGGGACGCGGCATGAAAGTGTTTTCGTTATTCATGCATGCGATATGTAACTAAACTTGGTGCAAATATGAAATTCCTACGCTAGTTTCAGTCATTCCTTTTATTTATAGCTATACCTGGCGCAGTTCTGGGTAATTATAATTAACACCGTCGTCAAGTCCCCCCAAGCTAGGTCTCAAATAATTGAGTAGATAGTGCGCAGTTTTTTTTTATGCCAGCGTGTGCATAAAGCCCTGTTCTGTATGATGACGCGATTAGTTGTTTTTCTATATGATCAGTACTTATGCATGGATAGTTACATGAAAACGTTTCTTACAAAAAATAACTAACACAATACTGCACGTGTAGGGAAAAAATCGAGAGATTTATTACGCTCCTCAACGTCTCAGGAATAGTTTGCGACAAATGGAATCATTTGATTTTCATGCGAATTACGAGGTGAGTGATCCAGTCGCAGAAAATGTGAGAGGTCAGAAAACGAACCTTAAAGTTTATTCCCTCGTTTATGGCATCTTCGTTTTCGCTTTGGTCAAAGAAATGCGGCACTGAAATCAAAGAAATTACCTCACATTTTTTGACGACCACACTTCTAAAAAGCGTAATTTATAAATTTGTACTCAATATTTTGCTATAATTTTTTCGTCACGAAACTAGACTTCAGGGCTAGGAAAGGAAATAATTCTAGAAATCAAAAATTTTCACCAAATCGACCAGCTTAACAAGAGGACAAGTCGCCTGGCTGGTGCGTGGTCATGCGGCTAAAAACAGCGCTAAGCGAGACAGGAGATCGGGGACACGACTCTGTCCCCACTTTTCGCGCAGCGCGACACGTACAGGGTTGTTCGAAAGTTCCCAGGCCACACGTTCTGCTTTTCTGCTGTATATCCTGTCACTTAGGATGCCGATGAAGCTGTCAAGGCATTGACAAGCTAGAACAATATTTCTTGCAACTTATACAGAGGTTTTGAGCTTCGCGGATGTCGTAACTGCCGAACTGCACTGCTCAAAAACAGACCCTGTGCCTGGAAACTTTTGACTGACCCTGTACGTATGTCAGCAGACGATGAGCGCATGTCTGCTCCGGCGAAACAACGCCAGCACTTCCCCTCACTACTGTCCCGAAGTAAAATCATTCCGGCTAGTGCAGAGTGTCAAAACTTAAAACTTGTTTTATTCAATGCCTAGCGCGTAAATAAACGGCAGGAACGCTTTCTACATGTTTACTACTAACCATATATACAATACACAGTGGCAAACTATTTCTCTTTATAGGCCGCACGTGGACAACGCGAGCTCGTGTACTTCGACAAATTACTAAGTTGGAAGCATCGACCATTGCTGTGATTCGCAGAAACCGGAAACGCGCCTACAAGCCTTGAAAACCCGCGCACAACACCTATCCGCGACGCCACTCCCCGACCTTTTGCCTACCACGAGCTCGCTAGCGACTGCAGCGCCACCTCGTTTGTTTACAAACATGCAGGAGGTCCATATGAGACAGATACTGCGCCATTTCCTTCGAACCCGACCGCGGCGGCTGCGTTTTTATGGAGGAAAAACGCTAAGGCGCCCGTGTGCTGTGCGATGTCAGTGCACGTTAAAGATTCCCAGGTGGTCGAAATTATGCCGGAGCCCTCCACTACGGCACCTATTTCTCTTTCTTCTTTCACTCCCTCCTTCATCCCTTCCCTTACGGCGCGGTTCAGGTGTCCAAAGATATATGAGACAGATACTGCGCCATTTCCTTTCCTCAAAAAACCAATTATTATTATTATTGGATTCGGATGCCACCGGTGGCATGTGGCTTTTTGCTTGCTTCTGCTTTCTAATCAACTGTCTTTAAATAATTGCCTTATTAATCTCCCACTGATTAAAGCGACAAATTTAAAAAAATCTTCTCTGCGCATTAGTTTCGGCGACTGTTAACTTCTGTCATGTATGTCATAACGAATCCCTCTTTTCCCTTCTCTTGTCTACTGTTCATCAACTGTGGCCGATTCTCTCGCGCGATATATGAGACAGACACTGCGCCATTTCCTTTCCAAAAAAAAACCAATTATTAAACCAATTATTCCGCACTCCCCCCCCCCCCCCAAAAAAAAAAAAACAATTATTATTATTAACGACAACCAAACATTTTAGACAAAGCATGCATCCGTATCAGTTTCCTTGCTCCTATCTGTGCCCGTGCGCTACCGCATTCATCTTCCCTTTATTTTGCCGCGGCGGTGGCTGCTGACCCGAAAGGCGCGGGCTCGATCCCAGCCGCGACGGTCGAATTTCGATGGAGACGAAATGCAAGAGGCCCGTGTACTGTGTGATTTCAGCGCACGTTAAAGAACCCAGGCGGTCGAAATTTCCGGAGCCCTTCACTACGGCGTCCCTCATAGCCTGAGTCGCTTTGGGACGTTAAACCCAATAAACCTAAGCATTTCTATTATTTTGTTTAATTTAATTATTGATCCACTCATTAACTCTTGAACAGTACAGCAGTCGTTGCTAGCGCAAATGGCTTAACAACGATATATAGTTATATCCTGTTAAAGACGTGATTGTCACTTGGAATACATGAAAATGTTTGCAATACACGAAAAAGCGCTATTTCGTGTATCGTGTACTGTCGTCGTCATTTCTTAGTTGTTTCGCGCTAAATGTGTTTCGTTTCCACGAAATTGTACTTATCACTGAGTTGAAAACCAAAATATCGATTAGCCACACGCGTCGGTGTACATAAATAGCGCACGGGCAGTCAGCTATGCCTAACTTTCACTTCCTGCTGTCATTTGACCGTAATGCACCCTAACCCAAACGCTGAGCAAAAGCAGGCGCAGACTGCAGAGCACTTCTCTAAAGCACACGCGTCACTGGGAGGCAATATGGAAAGCGAAATAGCAGTCGCGTAAAGGCCAGGCGAGACGAGGAGGAGGCAAAACTCAAACTGCTCTCTCAAACTGCTGCCCCCTCTCTGCCTCCGCTCTCTGCCACCGACAACATCCTAAAAGCAACGCGCCCACCCAGGGAGATGCAAGCTCATCGTGCTGTGCAGTTCATTTCTGGTGCGCCCGTCCACCGCGCTTCTTTTCACTTCGCTGTACGATGATTTCAATCTCTTTCAGCAGCGCCCCTCCCCCCCCCCCCCCCCCTCGCTTCTGATCTCCACCATCTCATCCGTCTAACCCCGCGTCGTCGCGCTATCTTTACGCGCTGAAAGCCAAGCGCTAAGCTGCCTGCGTCACACTTCCATTCAGGGAAGGTCTTTTACTCTCTCTCTCTCTCTCTCTCTCATTCTCTCTGGGTCCCGGAGAACACGCGCTGGTTGTTTCGAAAGGCCCGATTCAGCGAAGACAGGGACGGAGTTCCGAAAGTAAAAGTGTTCGCTCTTAGCCAAAGCCTGCTAAAATATAACTAAATGCGGCACTTATTCCGCCTGACGAATGGTAAATACGCGCAGAGACTAACGCTGTGCAGGTGGTCTATTTGCAATTATTCTTTAAGAATGTAACGGTTACTCATCTGAGTAACTAACGATTGTAGCAATACTGTCACTACCCGAGGGCTGACCTCTTTATTCTTTTGTTCCTTTGCGGCCTGACACAGAGAGCATGGCGTTAGTCACAAGTGCTAGGCGCAACCTTGATCAACGCCAATGATGTCATCTTTAGCCGAGTCGAGTGCCCTGAAAGACGCAGGTCGCTGTCAAGAACACCGAGCTACATTTCCGCATTTCGCCAGCCGTCGCAAAGTTATTGCGAAAACACCCTAACCACTTCATTTCATGCATTTGAAACGACCGCCGTTTATTATACGCTTTCTTTCTATGAATGTCTCTTTTGACGCGCTATTCCTATGGCAGTTTTCAGTTCTCCAGCTTGTCTAAATGTACCCCTGGTGCCCTTCATTCCTTCTCTTTAATCTCAGCTAAAATATCTTCAGCGAGAGTTTGCCCTCTAAATCACGCTGTTTTTGTTTGTTTTTGTTTTTTGTCACTCACCGGTACACCTATCCTGTTTTTTTTTCATCGTTCTCTGTGCTGTTCTGAGCCTAATTTGGAGCCTTTATGTTACCTGTACTCACTTATAAAATTTAGTTTTAAGCTGCGAAAAAATTCAGCGGCAGACGGAGGCAATAAAAGCTAAAAACCTTTACGTGCAACGTACATAGCGTCATAACCGCGACAATACAGGCCTTAAAATGTCAAAAAACTGTCTAGTGGGTCTCAGCAAATGCCTTACTCTTTACAGAGTAAGATAGTATAGCCGAACTGTCCTATATCTCGCGGTCGAAGTACCAATAAAATGACGTCATCACATAGCAAGGGGAGACGGCCCATCGTAATTGGCCCTGTGGCCGGTGAGTCATGACACATTAAACGACTTACACATTCATGACACATTCATTTTGGAGGCTACCTGGGTTGCTCTGTTGAAGGAACTAACGGACTCGAACACCTCAGTGCTACGTCTTGGTTGCGAGGTGGTTGAAGAGCCATCCGGAGCACTGCACTTAGAGGGCGACAGATGGATTTTCTACTGCCTCCAGGTTCTCTCTAGTGCAACGCAATCACAGTGGACCGGCGCTTCTGTTTTTCACCTCAATCGAAAAGTACACCCATCGTCGCTGGGACCGAACCCGCTCAGTAGGCGAACATCGTGGACTTCGCAGCCACCGCTCCAAGAAGCAAGAAGATTGCGATTCCATTTCATCTCACCCACGGGAACAAGCAATCGCGGCTTCTTCACTGAGCGCACTACCGATTAGTCTTCAATTTTGCCATTCGGTTCCTAAACCGACTGCAGCACAGTCTGATAATTTCGCTTATGTTTAGTCTCATATCTAGATTATGAGCAATCAAATCACAGCGAGCGAAGTAACAGCCTTCTTGTGCGTGTTTTGACGTCCCTCTTGGCTGATCGCAAAATTTCTTTTTAGCAAGGCGACTCCAAGGCCAAGATAACTGGTCTGTGCTTTGGTTTCTTCCTTTTATTCAATAACCGTACCTTTTTTTATTCCTAAAGGAAACCTTCGTGATATGTATTGGTTGGGCAGCGATCCATATTGCAATGTTCGATTTCACGCCGCAGTTATTGTCAGCGGATGCCTGCGCGGCCGCAGAAATGAGTTGGTCGGCCAGAGGGATGAGAGTTGCAGCCACACGCATCGCTGAAAGCGCCAAAGGGACTCATTCTTTCCGACAGTCGTGATATTCGCGGCTCCCGAAAGCCTCGCAAAGTTATCAGGTTTCTCCATCTTACTCCTTCTGTGATTTATACGATCCAGTACAATGCTCGAAACAACGCAATCATACGACGGACATTGGGGAAACCTTTTTTTATTTATATGAACAATAAAGAAGAGTTTGGCGCTGAATAGCTGCTCCGGCAACTACTTTTCACTAATTCATAGCAACCACTTGGTCCGACAATGCACAGTTCAACAGAACGTAAACACAAACAGTACACAACATATAAAACAAAGTACAAGCGCCAGGAAAAGTAACATTAATGAGCGAACAAAAACACCTTGAACGTTAAGAAAGCAGTACATAATGCAATATACATGAGAGATGAATGAACAAGGACAGAAGAACAAGGAATAAGCTTATTTACTCAGCAAAAGTAAATAGCAATGGTAATAAAGCACTCACAAAAAACATCAAAAAGAAACCTTGCATATTGGCGTTCTCGAAAAACTCAGAAGAAAATCATCCCAAAATCGTGGTGTAGCGACCCTGGAACTCACGCGGGAACAGAAGCCGAAACTGAAACCTGAACTTTCAGAAACATCTATGCAGGTTTTAAACGTGAAATGTCCTTTAATCATTCTAATCAGTTAACGCTCTCGCTCTTGCGAATTCTCGTGCGTTCGAGCATTCTTCGAATTTATTTCTGAATCCCGAGCAATCGGTTTTGGCCACCACTCACCACATAATAGTGCAAGCCGCGCGCCACTGGTCAAGCCTGGATCGAACCCTCGGCCTTTCTGTTCCAAGGGTGGTGTGCTGCCGACTGAGCGATCGGAGGTATGTAGCATGTTTGTAGAGGAGCTGATGGATGCTGGCGTTTTGTGTGCCGTATTGTTCAAAGAACAAAAGAAGAAAAAAATATACGCCGACATCTTTTTCCCGTTTTCATTTCTATAAATCCCTAAAAACAAAAAGAAAAGAAGCCCCGAGGTTTTTGAATATATCAAGTCTGCCCCGGTTCCGCAGCTGCGCGTGTACAACGGGCGGTGACTATGGAAAATCGCGTAGAAATTTCCGTTAGTGCGTGCTCGATCACTCCTATCGACGTTCGCGTGTCAGGGCTTCGCTTCCGCAGAAGATGGACCCACGGTTCGGTCGAGACTGCAGCAGGTAGTTCACTGTCTTGTTTGTTTTTCTTTTTTTTTTCTTCCTAACACTCTGCCGCCTTGCTATTGGCTGGCGTTGTATGACATGTGGATGCAATCACTCTAAAAGCCAAAGTCTCCTCGTCTTATGTTTTTCTCTCTCAAAAATAAAAAAAAAACAATCGCGATGCGACTCACGTGTAGAATAATTCGGTAATACCTGTTAGAACAAAAGTATATAATAAAAACATGATAATACGGGGTAAAATGCGCCCGACACTGCCTCTGCTAGATAGAAACAAAGAGTGTCAAAAACAATTCTTTTAATGCGTTATCCGCCGCTTCCGAACGCACGCAGCACAGCCGGTAGTTTCGGAGGCTTCTGCGCGTCAGGCTCCAAACGTGTTCGGCGTGCGAAACTGGCATTATACGATACAGAACAGGCTGTACCGAACGCACACGCGCACACATACACACGGCTGCACTCACATCACCCGAGCGGTGCAGCTTCACATTCCATCTGTTTCCTCGCGGAGCGAAACGACCTTTCTCTGCCGGCTTTGGCCTGGCTCGGCTCGAAGTGGCTCGCACAAAAGCTTATCCCTTTCGCGTTGGTATCGCAGAGAGCGCTGGCCTGTGACGTCTGCGACTAATAACGTCTGCGTGTGCGAACAGACTATCGACAACCGCCTTTCTCCTTTTGCCGGGCCATCGCTCCTGCTGGACAGAGACCAATGGTCTCCACAGGGTTAGGTCGTCTGGACGACCGTCTGCTGTCATTGGCGGAGACCTTGCGAGACAGACGTCACAGCGGTCATCGCTAGACCGAGCATCGAAGCCAATGCAGCATGATCAGAGGGCTCTATGAAGGTCTCCAATCTGGCGTGTTCTCTTGAACTTGTGAGGCTACTAATAGCTTTGGCGTGGTTTATTGTTGTTTCTGTTTTTCCTGCAGGTTTTTTTTTTCTTAACTGGAGCTGACATAGTACAGGTTTGCGTAGTCTGCACGGGCTTTCTTTGTTTTATTACCATCCTCGAACATCACTGCTGCTGCCAGAGCGTAAAAAAGGGAAGAAATTGCAGCCCTCGTAGGATGTGCTCAAATGAACTACTTAAACAAATTTTTATATTTTCATGTATATCTTTTGATCTTTTCGTTATCCTTGTGAAGTGACGAATGTTATGCATCCAAGTGTACGCATTCACGATGTTCTTGCCGAGCTTTTTCTGTTCTCGGTAGGTTTTGGATGGAAGAATGGTGTCGATAAACTTATTCAGCCCCCCCTCCCCCTCCTCTAAAGGCGTATTGATTGAGCTAACAGTGCTCTCGCTTTAAGTCACCGATCAATTCGGCCTCGTTTTGCCAGCTATCATGGGAGGTTTATTTTCCGGAGTGGCACCTCTAGTCGGCTGCCCTCCTCCACGGACAGAAGAAAGTGCTACCTTTTTTTTTGTTTGCAGTAATTTTTGGTTTTCTACAAAACCTTGTATCTCTTCTTTCTTCTATGCCATATGCCTGTGCTGAGGTGTGCTCCGTCACCGTGCGCTATCTGTATCAGATCTAGCTCCTCCTATTCAAGAAGCTAATTACACTCGGATGACTTTGGCGTGCTGATTAACAGTGAAATGATGCAACGCATTTGCTTCCTCCTTTCTTGTTCTCTCTATTGGTCCTATAGCGACCCCTTTATTGGCGCTGTGAAGCTGAGGCTTCCGACGCCCTCAGCGAATAACTCAGGAAGGGGAACCTTAAATGAACTGTTCAGCAGACAAATTCAGGAGGAAAGTAAAGGGGACAAATTTCTTTTTCACCTTATTGCACTTACGGAAACTATAGCGGTACGCGTACACCTCTAGCACGCGACGGAAGCGTCAGCAACACGGCAGTGGTGTGCTAGAACATTGTGATATCATCAACCAGACTGTGTTCTCTCGCAACGTCGTCGTAAGAAGGACTCCAGAGAAGGACTCGGCTGAAGCCCGACGACAGCTTCGCGCTGTTCTCTGCTCGACGCTTTCTTACCTCGTCGTCGCCGCCGCCTAACAGACAGAAGGGCTAAAGTTCAAGCGTCGCTCACGCTCTCTCGCGACCGGCTGCAGCGGCCCGAGTCGTCGCCCGAGGCGGCAGCAACCGGGGGTGCTCGACGGCAGAGCCGGCCCGCCATCGATCGCTCCCGGATCGGGGGAGGGTGCGGCGGAGGCAGCGGGGCACTCTCTTCCCTGCGTCCCTTTTCTCTATCCCTACTCCCAGCGCTCCCTTTCCTACCCTAGGGCAATTTATTTTTTTGCCTCCAATACACAGCGACGGCGGCGCCTCTAGCGACGGCTTCCCGAGCGAACCCGAGCTCCGGGGCGGCCTCTCGCTCCTCGGCGACGGAAGACAGACGACGCTCGCGCCGTTATTGCATCCCTTTCGCAACTGGGCTACTATATACGGCCTTGCCTTGCTCCTGCTCGCTTCTTCCATTCACTCCCTTCTGTCACTTATTTCTTTTTCTTTCTCACTCTCTCCTAGCGCTCTTCGTACTCACGAAATTCTTTTCGTCTTCCTTTACCTCCCCCCCCCCCCTGCATCTCACCCCCTTTTTTCACTATTTTCTGCGTCCCCCTCCTGGCACCTCGTTCACGGTCCTCTTTCTTCTGTCTAGTTGCCACCGCCTCTCCTCATCTTGCTTTCTCTTTCATTCTTCGTTCCATTCTCCTCATCCTCCTCTTCCCATCCTTCAAAACCATCGCTTCTTTTGCGTCTTCTTTGCGTGTCTGCTGGCAGCCGTCGGGGCCCCAGACCGTGCGGTCGTGAACCGCTTCTATAACCCGCATGCCAGGCAGGAAGATTACAATAGGGATGACAGATAGGCCGTTCCTGAGCCACCGCGCAGCGGACGACGCTGTCGAAGCCACACAGGCTGCTATGGCGGTGTCGCTGAAATTGAAGTTCTGTCCCCAGCGACTTACAGGTAATAGGTGGAATCGAGTCTCATATCGTTCATGGATGGCGCATCAAATTGCCGCCACTGCCGCCGTCATCCAATTGTTATCCAATAAAAAGGCTCATTTTTCTAAAATAGGCCGGGAAGAGGTCACGGGGATGCAATAGAAACAGAATGTTTTGTTGCCTTTTTTTCTTTTTTTTGTCGTAGCGGATCGCAAGCAGTTGATTTGCCAAGAACGCTCTCTACGAAGAAAGCGCAAGGCGTTCTTTACTCTTTGATGGGTCTGCTACTTAGAAAGTATCCACGTAACTCTGTACAACTCGGTTTAGTAAAACAGAAGTCGTAAACCTTCCCTACATCAAGCAAAATCAGGCAGAGAATAGTTCGCACCACCGACATAAGTAAAGGGCTATTCGAGTCGGCACAGAGCCTCGGTGACATGCTCGCACCAAAAAATGTCATACTTTAGATGGTCATACCAAAAAGGACGCAGCGATTTGCTATCTTTAACAACGGCGACGGTCAAATTTTTATCCCATTATAGTTATTACTTCGAGAAAACTGATTTAAACACGTTCCATGCAAGCGTGAATAAACGCGACTGTTGGTTTGAGATGTTACTATAGCGGCAATTTTCGGTAACTTGGTAAGAGAGCAGACCAAATACTGTTCGTTCTCATGCAGTCTTACCCTTTGTATGATATGTGAAGTCTTTATAAGGTGGAGTGAATGTGTGCATAGATGGTGACTGCGGGAGTGGAATATATGCTATTATAAGTGACTGTGCGCATAGCGGGATAGATCCGACAGGTTTTAGGACATTATTAGCATAGAAGTGACTCTACAGTGGAGCAATTGCCGGCAGAATAAGCAAGGCCAATTCCACCTGTAGCATTCAACACCTCAACTCAACTCAGCTCAACTTTTTATAAGGTGTTGGACGATAGGAGAGGGGCGTCAAAAAGCGAATAACATGTTTCCGTCGGTCGGAATCATTGCCAAGGTTGGTCGTGAATACGAAACGAAGGAATGGTACATATCGAGGTAGCTGCATAACTGTACTGGTTAGAGATCTCTATTGTTGTATGAGTAACAGAAGAGGTGGAGAACACAAGGATGGAAGGCAAGGACAGTATCAGATGGTTTTCACAACCGCTTCACGTAGCTCTCCGCCTTCAATTCGCCGCTACGAATTCTGTGTTACATTTTATAATTTTCATTCCAACATTTTAGCATAAGCAACGGGCTCAAAATTTGAGCGAATAAGCGAACCATCAACGTGTACTGGTGAGCGCATTTTTATCTCTTGGCAAAGAAAGTGGTGCGCGCCCTGTTAGAAGCTTGCGTTTCAAAATTATTTTGGAGAGAAACACGGGAAAGAAGACCGCGAGTAACACAGTACGGAGCGAAAAACTTCGAGACGCAAAACTGTTTCACTAAGTGGTGATGTATATTTACTAGCCACGCAAGCTCAAACGACCAGTGTCCACACCCCTCTGCCTGGACAAAGCGTAGTCTCCTTCCTATACATACGTAAAAGAAGAAAGAAAAAAATGGGCCGGCGTTTTGATGGGACGGAAGCATAAAATATGCAACGCGTGTGAAAGTACGCCAGCTAGCTCATCCGGGATGCGCATTCGCCACGCCAACGCGCTCGTGAACGATTCAGAAGGGGGGAGCAGGAGGGGGGGGGGGCGGTATGGGGGGACGACCATCTGCGTCACCGTAGCTGAGTTATAAGCAAGAAAGCCTGCCTACTGTGAAATTTCCCAGACGCGCTTCCTCGAGGCTTCTAGAGATGGCACAGACGGATAACTTAGCTGCTTGAGCATTGCGTGCTAGTCCGCGTTCTTTGACCACAAGCAGGCGGTCGACGTCAAAAAAAATCTTGTGCATTTTCAATTTCTACGAGTGAAAGAGTAATGTTTTATTAGTAAAAGGAGCAGGCCAGCCTGTTATTTAACGTTGGCCCTGCAGTGTTCGTTTCAAAGGATGCCGTAATGGCGCTCTTTGGGACATCTCCACAACGTGGGATTCTTTATCGCTCTCCTGAGATGAGGAACAGGACCATTTCTTCATTTCGCTCTAGTTTAAATGCGGCCTCTTCGGTCAGATACTGAACACGCGACTTCAGGGACCGTCATGTACACGCGTTATACCAATAAAAGAGCTAAGATGTCTTTCACGAGCCGAGGTGACAGCAGTGCATCGTCAGTCATTCATAAACTTTAGCTCGTTTGTTATGAGCGGGCAAAGTGAACTGCAGGACAAAGGCATTTGCGATTATCGCAAATACCTGCCAGCGACAGGATGCCGGGATTATTCGCTGGCCGGAAGAATGCAGAATTCTTAACCTCGTTACCACTCTTTATTCGGCAAGCCTGGCGTCTATATCTACCTTCCATATATATTGGCAGGCCTTTCAATAATACATTTCAATGCGTTAGCATTTTAAGGGCCTGTGCAAGCAGAAATGGCGACAACCTTCACGCGTGCCCGTGTGACGTTGCGCGCGGAGTGTTGTTAACCTCACATATAATGAACCTAAGTATGCCACTTCGGGTACAACGCACTTTCGTGTACCACATCGGATATAACGAAGTTTTAGTGTGTAAACTTCGGATATAACGAACCCCAGCGCCAGAAAATGCTAACGCATTTCAACAATCCACGTAGGATCGCTAAGTAGTTTTTTTCTTTTTTTAATTCTGCATCATCAGTTTGCGAGGCTTTTGCTTCTCCTTCAAGTGCAATTATCGATTACGCATCCGTCTTTTGGCCTTTCTTCCTGTGCCGTTGTCTTATTCAGCATTTTAGTCCCGAACTGAACGCTAGGGCATAATATCGTAGGCTCATCCTACTGATACCAGGCGCCAAGGTATGTTCCCTGAACAATTGGCAAAACAGCACAGCACAAACAGTTCAGCATACCTCTTCGGTCATTTTTTTTTTTTTGCATCACTCGGGATTTTTTTGCTCTCTTCTTTCAAGCAATCTTAGACACTGCAAAACAAGACAAATGCATGGTGTCACGAACATAAAGGTGTACATTGAGCAGCCCACGTTCCTTTCCAACTGCGTTTCTTCGCTCATATCAGCACTGGTTTGCCTTTGGCAGCAGGGACGACCGACCAGCTATGACTTCGCTTCGCTTTGTAACCGCCCTTTGAGCATTATCTCCAGAGCAGAAGCATGAGGTAGGAAAACGCGTCACGCCACTTCTCTTGCAGTAACAGGCTCGTTATTTTTTTTTTCTATCTTTCACCGAAAGGGCAATCATGTTCAAAGAATCTCTGAGCAAACGCAGGACCAACGATAAATAAATGAATAATAGAAAAGCCAAGACGCACCCGAACAGAGGAGAATGTGGTAATTGCGCTCCGTTGCCCTGACGGTTTCCGGGAACGCAGTCCCTTTTATGGGGATATTAACGCCACTTGCGCGTCGCCCGGGTTTCCTGTTGTCGGCGCTGCGCTCAAAGCATCTTCTTGCCGGGGCGCCCTCTTTTGCTGCTGGTGCAGTTCTGTCCCTTTCTGATCTCTCTCTCTCTCTCTCTATCCCCCCCCCCGCCCCCCTGCTGTATCTTACGTTTGTGTGTACACACAAGCGCTCTAGTTGCGACATGAAACTACTTCGCGGAGACATTGTGTCGAGCACGAAAGGCATTCTGATCAAGGCGCTTCGTGCCGTTGCTAGCCACGTGCCGACCCATTGCTTTCCTATTGTTTTGTTTTTTGCACCGGGACGAGAGTTGCAGCGTTGTAGTTTTGTTTCTCCTGTGTGCTCGCGAAGTGGAGAATCTGTGTCCTTACAACCAGTGCTACTTGCCCGTGCATATACAGTCGAACCTCGTTATAACGAAACGGTTTATAACGAAATAATGGATATGACGAAGCAATGACGATTCCCCTAGGAAGCTCGGTAAACACGGGCTATAACGAAACTACTGTTGTAATGAAGTAATCACCAGGGCCGTTCAACTTCTTTATAACGAGGTTCAACTGCGCCGTTGTCTAGTTTTTCTCTGTCGGCACATTTGCACACTTTAGTGTTCAGATATTTGTTTGTATATTTATCTCTTGCTTTCCTCCTCTCCCCCAAAATTACCAGCCCGCTTCCTGTTGGGCAAGCCGGAGCCGGGCTCCGTGTGCAGCTTCACCATCTACGGCGACCAGAAGCGCGAGGGGGACTTCTTCTCTCCCACCTACCCGGGCGTCTACCCCAAGAACCTCCAGTGCCGCTACCGATTCCTGGGCAGCCGCGGACAACGCGTGCGCCTCGAGTTCCTAGACTTCGACCTCTTTTACGGTGGCTCTCAGTGAGTGGTGCCCGATGTTTGCTTCCTTTTGTGGGGGCATAAGTGACGAGAAGAGGAAGAGGTACATTAGACGAAGAAGTTGCCTCGATAGAGTGAAGGGTATTCTGCAGCTAACGGCGTTGTTCATTGCATGCCGAGGAAAAGAGCAACAAATCGAGGTACTGCATCTCTGAAGCAGTTCTACCACCGAGCGCTTCGCGAGTGCATTTGCGCTTTCTTTTTTTTTATTGTAGCCACTCTTAATGAAGCTGCTGGTGTTCCTAAAATATAGGCTGCACTCAGTTCCGAGCGCGGTGGTTCGTGCTTCCAGTATTTGGAACAGCCACAGCAGTGCGGTCGGTCGGAATTTCCGCGTTTTCGTAATGCCTTTTCATGTGCATAACAATGAGATTTTAAGGTCATCTAGTTCTATAGACTTTCCCAGAGCCGTGCTCCCAGAGCCGTGCTCATGTACTCTTGCTCAGGGGATATCCTACAAAGAATCAGAGCATCCCGACTACTAGTACGAAGCGCATATGGTCTTGTGGAAGAGAATCCGCCTCGAATTCGGGAGGCGCTGGGTTCGATCCCCAGTGTCTCAGGATATACCCACAGAATTTCTAATGGTTACAAGATTTCCCTGGCCTGGTGCTCGGCTTCACTGGGGTGAACTGCTTGGGAAAAGGGTCTTGGACAAAGCCGTTGCGTTGACGGGCCAGTGATTCGTTCCGCCGTCAAACAACCCTAAATCTGCCTCGTGCAGTATAAGCCTATTTGTGGCCTCTTCTTTTTTCATAGGGCTGTACTTCTAAAGGGAGCCGAGTAGAATAAGCTGGAAGTGGGAGATATTGCTGAGCTTGGGATACTGAAAGGATGAAAACAGAACAGACTCGGGGAGTGTTGAGCTTACTGGGGCTTCTCTAGTCATCCCCAAGTTGTGACACCGTGGCCCTACGGTCGAATCAACGATCACTTCGATCGATGTACTGGTTTCTTGAAAACAGGATTTTCTGGGTAAACTGCTGACATCGGCAGGATGAATTGGAGGAAAATTTTACTGCAGCGTTGTACCATTCGTTTCCTTGCTTGCATGTTCGCGTAGTTTAGTTAGTTAGTTGGTTGGTTAGTTAGTTAGTTGATTAGTTAGTTAGTTAGTTGTTAGTTAGTTAGTTAGTTAGTTAGTTAGTTAGTTAGTTAGTTAGTTAGTTAGTTAGTTAGTTAGTTAGTTAGTTAGTTAGTTAGTTAGTTAGTTAGTTAGTTAGTTAGTTAGTTAGTTAGTTAGTTAGTTAGTTAGTTAGTTAGTTAGTTAGTTAGTTAGTTAGTTAGTTAGTTAGTTAGTTAGTTAGTTAGTTAGTTAGTTAGTTAGTTAGTTAGTTAGTTAGTTAGTTAGTTAGTTAGTTAGTTAGTTAGTTAGTTAGTTAGTTAGTTAGTTAGTTTATGGGGTTTAACGTCCCAAAGCAACTCAGGCTATGGGAGACACCGCAGTGAAGGGCTGCGGAAATTTCCTCCACCTTGGGTTATTTAACGTGCACTGACATCGCAGCCTAATGAAAAATAAAATCCTCAGATACGTGCGCCAAACGCCTGGTGCTGCGCCTGCTGTAGAAATGCATTATGATCCATCGTGCATGCAATTTTCTTGGGTTGAGCTGAGTTGAGTTGCTTCGAGCTGCTGGTACTTGCAGTTATTCTTCCGGCAACTGCTCAACCGTAGCGACACTTAAATATTGGTTGCAAGAGATTTGGAACAGATCTGTGACCTAGAACAACTACACTGCCACGCGCACAAACACCCACAATGGTCATCAATGGCTGCTGTCTTCATCTTGAGTCCAGATCAGATTCCTAATTGAAGGAATTTTAAAATAATGCAGGAAGCCTCCTTCCTATATGTCTGGTTTCGTCGCGTCTAAATAAAGTCTCGAAGTGAACCGTGCGGCACTCCTGCCCTCTTGAGGAACGCGAGTAGAACTCACTGCTCCGAGTTGTAATCTGGTCAACACATAGGATAATGATCTAGATTCATGTGCACACCATTTGATGTACTACATAGCATAGCAGTGACGTTGCCAGACCCCTCTTATGCATCCGCGCCAGTATTCGAGCAGATCCCGAGCGAGTGTGGTGCAGATGAGTGGCTTCACGTCTCCTTAGTCCCTTGGTCACCCAGGGTTGATTTGACGGCAGCATAGAAATCAGAAATGATTGAGCACAGTTTCTTCGAAGAATCTCATTTCATCTAGACGAAAATTTCCTGACGGATTCGCAAGCACGGCTTCGTGGGAAAGGTTCTCCACCACCTCGTTGTCCAAGACACCTATATACGAAGAAACCCACTATTAACGTAAAAAGAGGCCTCTGTTCTGCAGCTGCGGCGCCAAACGCAGAGAAGTAAGGGTCAGCCTTGAAGAGGGAAATCTGCGCTCTAACCGCTTAAGGGCAAATTTTGAATGCGTCAGGATGGCAACAGGTTTAGCCGGAAAATACATTTGCCTCTGTAAAGCCACCTAAATGGCAGTAATTTCATTTGTAAGAGAGGAAACGACCCGTGTAAGGCGGGCAGACCAGGCAGTATTCAAAGATGGAATATGGAACGCTGTTGCGCTAGCTCCACTGACCTTATCCACAAAACCACCAGTGAAAATTTCATAATGCGGTTAAATTATCTTTCAATATATTCGAGTACAAACTGACAAGTTTACGCCAAATTATTACTCCGCTTAGTGCGAAAGCGAGGTGCTGTTAAAGAACAGTCGACACTCTTAAATAACCAAGACGGGTTTATCCGCTGCCTACGTCTCCAAAAATTAAAACCTATGGCTCTTAGGGTGTTAAGTCCCAAGTAAGCACGAAACTCAGGCCTCTTTCGAACACTCTGTAGAAGGTCTCACTCGGCTACTCTTCTAGGCGACCAAGTTGAATTAATAACATTTGCGATGAAAAAAGACACAGAGGTTTCGATAGTGTCCCACGAAGAGCTTCATTATTCGCAGCAACCTGCGGCACTCCAAGGGCTCTCCTTGTGCTGTTTCGAGGCGAAGCTTCTAACAAATTATGCTGTGATGCAAATGGGAAAACTAAAGGTAGTTGTTCTGCCTTTCACTGCAGCTTACATAGAAGACCATGTATTATATAGAAGCCATCTTCGCCTCGCATACTTCGTCCTCTTCTTAACCTACCTGATTTTCTAAGGTATCCTGGATAACGCGGATAACCTGCGCACGTACGTGACACTTGTAGTCATGACAAGTCTGCTCCTTGTTCTTAACATGAGAGCTTTTGGCCCCAATGGTTATCCTATATAGCTACGTAGTTCAGAAGCAAAAGTGTCGCCGCTAAAGACGAGCGAGAAATTTGGTTAAAGAAAGGCGTGCAAGCATACAATTCTGCCTTTGTTTAACTCCCTAAGCAATCAGCCATGCACAGAAGCACGCCACCTTTCAAAACCGTCATCATAGAATAGGAAGTTGAGCTGCGGCGCCTTCCTTTCTCTCGCAGTTGTCCTTTCGACTACGTGAAGATATACGACGGCAACTCGAGCGACGACACGCTGATTGGCACCTACTGCGGCCAGCAGCGCAACCTGGTGGTCTACTCGTCGGCCTCCAACCTCTACGTCAAGTTCACCACGCTGCGGCGCACGGCCGACAGCCAGAACAGGGGGTTCGCCGGGTGGTTCGAGTTCGGCGAAAAGTTCGTCAACCTCGGTGAGAACGTGGTGACGCTGCCGCGCTGCTCTCGCATTTTCATTGATGCGATGCCCACTTGGCCCCGAACTTATATAGGGCCTGACTCCTGCAGAATCCTCCCGCCACCCCTTCCAGATAAAAAAAAAAATCACGGGCTATCAATGCGATTGATGCGCATATGGAATGCGTTAGCATCTTGTATCTGATTTCGTTCGCGCTTTCTACTGACGAAATGTATTCATTCACAGCAGCGATATTTTAAGTTCGCCGCCGCGGTGGCTCAGTGTTATGGCGCTCGGCTGCTGACCTAAAAGATGCAGGTTCGATCCCGGCCGCGGCGGTCTAATTTCGATGGAGGCAACTTTCTAAAGGCCCGTGTACTCCGGACAGCTGGCAACAAAGCAAAATGAATTTGATTTGTAAAGGGAAAGGAGACAGGATGAACATAAAATCTTTCACACCCATTAGGATAACGACTGATGTATACAGACTGGTAATGCAGACAGTGAAATTAAGAATGCAGTAATGGAGAGAAATTAATAAGATGCTCGGATAACTTCAGAACGGGTTCAGAACCGGTAAGCGCTTCGTTAATAGTGCCACGAATATTTGCAGTGTTTTTCGTTTTTCAAATCTGCCGCCACATCACTTTATCGCTTTGTTTGCGACGCAAGACGCGACTAGATTTATCTCGATTGATCGCAGCCAGGAAGAGCTGATTCTACGTTGTTCCGGAATGTTCTAGTAACTTTGCGCTCTTTATCTCAAAAGTTCGCTATCAGCTTTAAATTGAGCACGGCCGACAGCGGCGGGCATTCTGTTCGACGACCGCCGAGCACGCTTGTCGCTTCGCCGCCGCCGATTGATTCAGTCCATTTTGGGTGCAAGTCAGCCCAATAAACAGTTTTCTTTTAGGAGACCCTTTTGTCCGTCTTCATCGCTGCTTCGACTGCCGTCACCACTACGTGACAATAACCTGATCGTGTTTACCCTATGCATAGACATAGCTAAGGTGAAAATCAGACCTCTGTATTTAGCCTTCCTGGGCATAAGCGCTGCAATGTGCATACAACTGCGTAGAACAGAGAACTCCTGTGGAGCATACTGAAAGATGAAGGTATCGATCGTGAGAGAATTACAGGAAATATACCGAGATAATAAAGCTGAATTACATGGGCAGGGATAAGAAGTACAGCAACTGTCGAGGTACACAAAAGATAAAGGCAGGTTTGTCCTCTATCACCGCTGGTATTCATGCTGTATATAATAAATATGAAAATAAAGCTACAAGAAAGTAATCTAGGTTATAATCTGTGGAAGAGATTAGGTGGAAAGGTCACTGAGCAAAGGCTCGCCGCTTTAATGTATGTGGACTGCTAGCAGATAGTCAGGAAGATTTGCAATCTCTGGTTAATTGTTGTGGCGTCGCCGGAGACACTCTAGATTTCACTTTTAGCGCAATTAAGGCAGGTCTGATGATTTTCAAAGATTCCACTTATCAGGTGCTCACAATACAAGGCCATGAAATATCCAAACTGGCAGAATACAAATATCTCGTGGTACGAGTAAAGGAAGGACAGATGTGAGTCGAAAAGCACTGTTAAGGCGAAAGGGCACAGAGATGCCGCGACAAGGAAACAGAGAATTACGGCGGTAAAACAGGTATGAAGTACTGAGAAGTATTTGGGAAGGAATAATGGTACCGGGGCTCACTTTCGACAATGCGATTCTGGGACTAAGGGCCGAAGTTCAGTCGAGAGACTAGAAATAAATCAGAGAGCTGATGGAAAATTTGCACTTAGTGCTTATGACAAAACCACAAACAAGGCAGTCCAGGGGGATATCTTCTGGGCATCGCTTGAAGCACGGGAAGGTCAGAGTAAAACATTATATGGAGAACACCTGAAGAAATTGGACGATTACAGGTGGGCAGCTAAAATATATAAACACTTATACAGAAAGAGCATTGACCCACATTGGTTGATGCCAGGCTGACAACCATGCAGACCTCTCCTGTTCTATTAAAGTCCCTTCACAGTGGTTGAGAATAACTATGAAACTAACCGGTAAGTATGCAGGAAACAAGGAAGGAGAAATAAATAGCTTGAAGCAAGAGGTAAAAAACGCAGAAGCTAATAATTAGATTAATTCAATGGAAAAGAATCAGAGTGTAGAACTATACAGGGTGTTTCACCCAAGGTTTTCTGCAGTTATGAAAAAGTAGGCTTTTTGAACGAGAAGAGCGCTTTTTTCGGCATAGCATTCTCAGCGCTGTAGTACATCACAATAGACCTAAGACGTGCTAACTGGCAGGCTGGTTAACTAATAGTGAATAGTTGACTTTTTACCTATTACTGTTAGACTTCATAATATTTAGGTGGCGTGCAGCTCACTGCAATTAATATCTATACCAATTTTTAGAGTTTCGAAAACGCGGTTACCTTCGGCGCTGCGGGCCAATAAATTTTCGCTATTTCGACGAGTTTCGTGCACTGGCAAGGTTGCTTTGCCTGCAAGCGTCTCGAAGTGCATATTTTGGCGCGATGTAGCCACACTTTTTGGGCCCACATTGCTAAAGGTAACCGCGTTTTCAAAATTCTAAAACCTGATATTGATATTACTTACGAGGGCTACGCGTCTCTCAATCATTAAGGAGCCTAACAGCAATATTCAGAAACTACTCAGTATTAATTAACCAGCCTGCTAACTAGCACGCCTTAGCTGTACTCAGATGCATTACACCGCTGCGAATGTTATGCCGAAAAAAGCACTCTACTCAAAAAGCACCCGCCGCGGTGGCTCAGTGGTTAGGGCGCTCGGCTACTGATTCGGGGTACGCGGGTTCGAGCCCGCCCAGGTGGCCACGTTTCGATGAAGGCGAAACATTAGGGCGCCTGTGTGCTGTGCGATGTCAGTGCACGTTAAAGATGCCCAGGTGGTCGAAATGTTTCCGGAGCCCTCCACTCGGCACCTCTTTCGTCCTTTCTTGTCCCAGTCCCTCCTTTATCCCTTTCCTTACGGCGCCGTTCAGGTGTCGGCCAAGATGTGTCGGCCTGTACACCACCTGACTAAGGTACAAGTGTGGCAAGGAAAGACCCCCTTTTCTCAAACGCAGCAATAAAATATCACGTTTTGTCCTCTCCCATGAGGACTGCCAAACAAAAACTGCAAAGAGACGATGAAACTTTTGAATGCTAAGTCGAGAGCATGAAAAGACCTGTAACAAATAGCACACCTTTGAAACCAGGTATATATTGCATATGTTTGTGCGCTCGAAAATGGACAGTTCCTTTCCTGACCATTTCTGTGTACATCTGGACAGTTTTTGAATTTTCTGCTTCCAAAAGTCATCGTTATCTCGATACTTGTCAAGAGGAACACCTAGGTATTTGGAAGGGACATGTGACCATTTTACACTTGTATGAAACAAAGGCGCTGATGTCCAGTTCCCATGCCAAAGGTCCGCACATTTGCCCAGATTAACAACGCTATTCGTTACATCACAAAACCTGCGAACAACCGACATCGCATGTTCTATGTTGCTGTGGTCGCTACAAAAAATTGCCGCATCATCGGCATAAGCTAGTACTTTAATTTCACATGCTTCTAGTTCAAAACCACAAATATAACTGTTGTTTATTACATTCCGGCAAAGTCGCTCTAGGTACAGAGCGAAAAGTAGCGGTAACAATGGGCAGCCTTGCCGCACGGATGCTCTCACGGCAATTCTGTCTGTGAGCTCTTGGTTAACAACCAGATTCATGGTACAGTTACTATAAGCCATTTTAACCCCTTTTAAAATAACTTCCTTAACACAAACATGTTCGAGGATTTTATAAAGAATGTCATGACATACGCAGTCAAAGGCCTTCTTTAAATCAATCTGCAACATTGCGACTCGCCTAAAGTCAGCGTCACAGCATTCCAGTATACTCCGAGTAGCATGAACATTCGTGAAGATGGTCCGCCCTTGAGTTCCACACGTCTGGTGGGGGGCAGCCAAGGTGTCCATAACTGACTGTAAACGTTTGGCTAATACTTTCATAAAAAGTTTATAATAGACATTAGAGAGCATTATCGGCCGATAGCCAGTAACTAGCTTAAGCTTAGCAGGATTGTCAGTTTTTGGTATAAGTACTGTATGCGCACGAGAAAACGACGGTGGTAAAATACCCATTCTAAATGACTCTTCATAAACGCGTTGTAAAATGAGAGGAGTTTCGCGTTTGAATGGCATATAAAGTTCCGCAGTTATCCCATCAGGATCAGGCGATTTCCCCAAGTGGAGCTCATCAAAAGCGTACTCCAATTTTGCTGTTGATAAGTCGGCAGACAGGATGTCAGTGTCTTCACTGGTCAGTTGGGGTAATATATTTCAAAATTCAGCCTGAAAGGCCTGTACATCCGCCAATTTGGAAGCGAACAAATCACGCTAATACTGGCTGAAAGCCTGCCTTATCACATTCGGATCATCCGTCAGAGTGTCTTTGTTTTCAATTTCTACGATATCCTCCCTTCTAGCGTATCTTTTTTCTGTCGTCAAATTCCGCCTACTGGGCATATCAGCAAGCGATCCGTTCGTGCACGGATTGCAGCTGCCTAAAACCTTGTCACATTTATAGCCTCAAGCTTGGCTTTATCTTCGCTGATAAGATCCAAGTAAAGTCCCGGAGCTCTATTTTCCTTTAGGTTCTTTTGTTTAGGTTTTAGGTTCTTTTGTTCAGCTTTTTCAGCATGTCTGATTTCTACGGACCTTTCGAGAGCCCTCATTTTGACATCAACTTTAAATTCCTCTCACTTTTCTGCCCAACTTTTCTCATAACTCAACCAAACTTTTTCTAACACGTTCTTTGTTTCTAAGAAAAACGTATCGTCCTTTAATAATTTTGCATTAAGCTTCCTCAAGTCCCAGCTGAATTTCGCTTGAGGTGTCAGGTTCTTTCCCATGATGAATATGGCTGGATCACTAAGGAACTTTCGTTCTGTGGGATAAATAGAGGCCTTGTACGAACCTCTCAACACCGCACAGTAAGCGAATTACATTACAGGAACATTTAGTTAATTAAGGCTACTAATTAGCGTCGCTGATGATATGGACGACGATGTGTAATAAAGGATTATGTAATGGCAACTAGCGTGTCGATGTCTGCGAAAGCATGCGCCAAGGGACTCTCAAGCTACAGCATAAACCTTTTAACGCTATGGCGTCATACTCTTAAGGAAAACTTAAGTGCCTCACAAGTTTGTTTGTTTTTTGCACGTTTAGTATTCTGTGCGAATGCGCATTTAATTGCAATAAAGCGGAAACCTGAGTTGGGCCACTGCAGGCGCGTTACAGGCAATACTGAGTGCGACTGGACGTACAGAGTCACTGCTACATAGCATAACCTTCTCTGCGGCACATACCGGTGATGCATGCGAATGCCAAGAGCACTGTGCTGAATAGAAGCAACATACTCTGTCCATTTTACCGATGCAGAACTGACAATAAGCAGAGTGTGCGTTTGGTAAGAATATCTTTTCTTCTGGGATGGCTGTAGATAGCCCCTGTAGGTTGCCATCTGCAAAGCAGCCCTTTACCCTCAGCAGCCTACGCAATCGTTGCGCAAACATCGAAGAACAAAAAACAAGATCCCGAAAGGAACTACGAAATTTCTTAACGACCTTCGGAACGAGTACCTCGCAACAAGGATAGAACGTGCCTTTACTTCACTCTGCCCAGCGCAGTCTTTGCATGAAAGGGAAACATTTGCAACCATGAAACTTGCAGACTGTGTTTGCACAATCAGAACGAGCCGTAGTCAGCTCATTCCCTTGCCAGCTTTGCATGCTGCTGACGCAGTTTTTCGCTTTCTGCGGCGATAACGTTTTTTTTGCTCTTACGGCAGAGAACAAATCACCGATACTTTATTTTTGTATGAAACGCTTTTTTTATCTCTGATTACTTTGTCGACTGCTGAGGAGACAAAAAACGGGTCTAATTGAATCGGGTCGTCGTACCCGGGGGAGCTTGTTCGGTGGGCGCCTCTCAACAGGTGAGTTCGCCGTAGGTCGAGACAGCCGTGTCGTCCTGGGCGCGTGCTTTGAGCCGTGGGGTTCGCTGACTCTGCAGTCTATGCTCATTTTCTCTTTGCATAGAAGGTTCTGTTAAAAGCCTGTAATGGCGAAAAACAGCGAACAAGGCTCTGGGAGTGAGCAGTATTTAAAAATGCATGAGGAATGTTGAGCTGGTCTGGGTAGACAACTGCAGCGCTAATATTTTTTAAACAGGCAGCGTTAGAAAAGGAGTGAAAAAAAATAGGAATTTTTTATCAGATACAACCGAGAACCGCTGAATGGAAAAGGTTATTTTTTTAAATTTCCAGCTCTGAAGCTTTGTAGTCATGACAAGCAAACAGACAAAATTTTCGCGCACTGTCATTTACTTTGCCTGCGCTGTCTGCTTCAAGTGGAATCGGGTTTATATTAACAGACCTGCTGCTCTGTATATTTACTCTATCTGTTTATAGAACAGTCATCATGGTCACAGAAAGAGTTAGTTGGGCGAAGAAAATTCGTCGCGCAGTCATTTCTCTGTCGCTTTCTCGAAGCAACATAACACTGAGTCGTCTTCCTTTTTGCATTCCAAAAGTATTTCCTGAATTGATGAACATGCAGCACCATTTGCTGGTTCGACTTTACGGTTATTCATTCAAACAAAATATCTTCCTAGCCGGCCAGGACTTCCAAATTCTTTTAAACTGCTCTTCTCGTCAATCTCTCGAAGAACTACAATTTTTTTCAGATAATGCGTTTTTATTTGCTGAGGTACCGAACATATTTATTTGCCGAGTTTGAACTGAGCTGTCTTGGAAGATAACAGACAGCCGTACAGTTTGGAAACTTAAAATGTGCGCGTTGAACAGGAAGGCATATCTTTAAAAGTATTTCCAACGCCAATTCTGGCGCGCTGGCCATTTTTTCTTTTTTTTCACTGATGTTCCAGCAGGGACATCATCGCCGTCCTTCTGTGGATTTATGATAAAAGGTTCAGCCTTTCAGTCACGAATTATGATCCTGCTGTAGGAACATTTTCAAATTTTCAGATTTTTCCAAGGAACATGGCTAGATAGCACAAAAAATAACGGAGCCCTCCCTGATGGTTAATTAAGAAATTTCTTCCGCGTCCAGATATCTACGTCATTTCTCTACAATGTTTTCAGGATATTAGCTGTACAGCTTTTGACTCATTCCTGTAAGAATAAGACATTATTTAAACAATTCAGCTTAACTTAGGGTGTTTAGAAACACCCTAAAACAAGCGAACGGATACACATACTACATTCCGGGACCTCACCGGTGCTTGCGTTAAATACAAGAGCGCCCATTTTAAACATAATTTTTTCTGTTCATTCCGCATGCATGGTTTAAAATTATTCTGGATGGTGTATCGCAAAGGGTTCTAAATAAAAGTTCCGGCTCTCTGCGGCGCATTATATTCAAGCAGTAACTGAAGCCGACACAAAGCAAGTTGCGTACATCATTCTGTGCGCCGTAAGTGCAGAATTTAAGCGCCACCTTAGCCATGAGAGTCATAACAAAGCAATCAGCAGCAATGTAATTGTAGTTTTGTTTGCATAACGCACGGTTATAAGACCCTGCGGACTTGTGCGAAAATTGTGACAAATTAGCCTTGCCCAATCTGAAACGCCCGTCTACTTCAGCTGTGGCCACCTTATATCCCGTCAAGCTTCCTTATTTCGTCCGCCAGTGTGACTCTTTTCCGCCACTTGCTATCCTTACCTTCTATAGAAATTCAATCCGTTACCCCCAGGGAACATCGCTTATCCTGCCTTTGCATTTTACGCCTTCGTTTCTTTAAATTTATCTATCTATCGCGCCCATTTTTTCTTCATCTCAAATATGATATCATTAACTCGCGTTTGTTCCCAGACTCACTTTGCTCTCTTCCTGTTTCTTAACGTTACACCCGACATTTTCCTTTCCATAGCTTGCTGCGCTCTCCTCAACTTAATTTCGAGCATTTTTGTAAGCTTCCGCGTTTCTGCCGCTTCGGCGACTACTAGCAACATATAACGGTTGTATGCTTTCTTCTTGTGGGATGCCAGCAAACTTTTGTTCATGATCTGAGTGTACGTGCCAGATGCACTTCACCCTATTCTTATTCTCCTAGTTATTGTAGCGATACACTAGGCTACCAGTCGAGCATTTCGCGGTGGCCGGGAGAGACCAGTTGTGCGCATGCGCCGTTACCATGGCAACCGGAGAGCAGCGGCAGGTGTGGCGGGTGCTTCGCCATCGCCGCGGCCGCGCGCCCCCTCCTCCGTCGGAGCCGTGCGTGACGTCACGCGGATGAGCAGTTGCGCGTATGCGCCGATACCATGGTAACCAGAGAGACCCCACAGGTGCTCCGCGCGCTTCGTCGCACGCCGCTCTATCACCCGAACCATGCATCGCGTGCGCAGCATTGCGTATAAAATGCGGAGATGTAATGGGCGTCTGTATAACAACGTTTGACATGGATGCAGAGAAGGAGAGTCCAGCCGCTGCTAAACGGCGGTATAGACAAGAGAAGGTTAACTCTTCCAATCCTGAGGTTGTCGCCTGGCAGTTGGCTACTCAACAAACAGAGAATTAGCGTCAGAAGGCGGAGAGAGCAGCGGAGACGCCCTAACAGAGAGAGGAACTTCTTGCCAAACGAAGATGCGAGACTGCCGAGCGTAATAGACGGCGCATAGCCGCCGAGATGGAGCCCAATGTCTCTCACTGCTAAGCATTCAGTGACCACAACAAGCTAAGCCAGGGAAACGTACCTCTCACTACGTACCTCCCACTAGCCGAGCTAAGCCACTTCCAATTTTTTCACTCTCGTGGTCCTGATCTGCGGTCACTCCCTGCCCTCAGTAGACGTGTTTCCTTATAAGCTTCCAGTGCTTCGATGCCTATCGTAAGCTCTTGCTGCCTTCCTATAGAGTTGAACATTAGTTTTCTTCACATACGTTTTAGTCCAACCGTTCTGCTTTGCCTGCCTACGTCCTCAATCATGCCGTGCAATTCGTCCCCCGAATTACTTAGCAGGACTGCCAACCAAATACGAGCTAAAGTGCGCATGAATCACCAACAGGCTAGCGTCAGAATCACCGCCGTTTAAATGCAAAGTTCCAAATTCCTGCAAAGTAGGAGGCTCTAAATCCTTTTAAATGTTATCACTACGTCATCCCTCTCTCGGCTTTCATTTCCACACATTAAGGAATAAAGAGAGCATTACAAGTATCGAAACTTTATTGGACACCCCTTCTTGGCTTAATCTGCCAACGTTATCTTGAAAAGAGGTGCCCAAAACCGTGACGACACACCGACCGAACCTTGCCGCAGAAAATCGGGAGCGACCAGAAATCGGAGAAAGGAAAAGCGAAATTAAACCGAAAGGGAGGCTCGAAATGTGAGGAGCAGAGAAGAAAGGCGAAGGATTAAAAAGGACAAAAAAGGAGCAAGAGGAGAAGGATGCGAGGAATTTTCTGACAGGTTTTCGAAGCCTCCGTTTCGTGTTCTTTTTTCTCCTCTCTTCTTTCGTTCTTTCTGTTCGAAGGCAGAAAGAGGGCGCCCGCAAGCACGCCTGCCCGAAATGTGATTGGCTTAATTCACTCCCGCTTCGACGTGTAAAACGCGCCCGCGTGCACTCTCCGTTTTTCCACCGCGTTCTCTTCCTCTCTGCTGTTCCCCCTCCTCCTCCTCTTGTTTTTTTTTCTGTTTTGCTCCTGTTTCTCGCGCCTTGCTGCTGCGGCGGCGCCAAAGCGAGCCGTGAGAAGAGGCGCGCTCGTCGGGCCTCGTCATCGGCAACGAGATCCATCGATTACCTGCCACGGCTGCGGTGGCGGCCCAGAAACGCCGCCCCGCCGCGGGACGCAGCCGCCCGACGGTTTGGCGTATAAAGCGAAGCGCACTCTGCGCAAACGAGGATAGCGGAGTGCTTCGACGACGTGTGTGGGTGTTTGTGAGCGAGTGCTTGTGAGTGCGGATGTGGATTTGTGTTTGCGTTAGACGGAGATTGCCTCAGAGGGACAGAGATGGTTTGTCTAGGAGAAACAGAAAAAGAGAGAGGTTGAGTGTTTGTACGCAATGAAAGAGAGAAAGTTTGTGCATCTGTATGAGAGTAAGGGATGCGGTGAATGTCTATATTCAAAGAAAGCAAAGAAAGAGGATGTAGAGAACGAGCGTCTCTAAAGAGAAAGCGATCGAGTGTGTGTGTGTGTGTGTGTGTGTGTGTGTGTGTGTGTGTGTGTGTGTGTGTGTGTGTGTGTGTGTGTGTGTGTGTGTGTGTGTGTGTGTGTGTGTGTGTGTGTGTGTGTGTGTGTGTGTGTGTGTGTGTGCGTGCGCGCGCGTGCGTGCGTGCGTGCGTGCGTGCGTGCGTGCGTGCGCGCGTGTGTGTGTGTGTGTGTGTGTGTGTGTGTGTGTGTGTGTGTGTGTGTGTGTGTGTGTGTGTGTGCGTGCGTGCGCGCGCGCGCGCGTGTGTGTGTGTGTGTGTGTGTGTGTGTGTGTGTGTGTGTGTGTGTGTGTGTGTGTGTGTGTGTGTGTGTGTGTGTGTGTGTGTGTGTGTGTGTGTGTGTGTGTGTGTGTGTGTGTGTGTGTGTGTGTGTGTGTGTGTGTGTGTGTGCGTGCGTGCGTGCGTGCGTGCGTGCGTGCGTGCGTGCGTGCGTGCGTGCGTGCGTGCGTCGAGGTTGGAGCGCGCCGTGTTGTGGCTGTCGTCCCTGTTTACGCTTGCTTTCGTATTTTCATTTCGCTCTCCTCTCTTTTCTGTCTCCTCTCTATTCATTTCTTCTATGTTATATATATATATATATATATATATATATATATATATATATATATATATATATATATATATATATATATATATATATATATATATATATATATATATATATATATATATATATATATATATATATATAGTTCCGCTTGCTCTTGCAGCAGAGAGTACTTTCTTCGTTTCGCCTCAAATTCTCATTTTTGTTTATCTGCTTTCTTTCGTGCGCAGAACTGGGGAAGCTCATCTTTCCCGACTGTTGAGGATTTCGAGAACCCACAGTTTTAGGAAATATAAAAAAAGACAAGTGTTGTTCAAAATAAGGTAAATAGCGGAGCCGGACAAGGCGCGTATAACGCTGCTTTGAAGCGTTTTCAGGAGTCATAAATCATTCACTTTGGATCGTGCAGATTAAATATGGAATTCTCGTTAAGGCGCGAAGCTTTTCTGTGTATGCTATATCCGCTTTGCGTAAGACGAAGCTGGTCTGTCTGGATTTCGGGTACGCTGAATGAATAGATGAATTCATTTGAATAAATATACCTCAATGAATTTCCTTGATTCGGAATGAACATGTTGGCAACAAATATTGCTGGCCTCTCATCGACACTGAACTATTTCGTGATGGTTGAAATGTAATGCGTTGAAATCAGCACTAGTAATGCAGTCCACTAGTAACCCTGTCTACAGCTATATAGCTCTTGATCGACAATACATTTGCCTAGATTTTATTTTTCTTAGTTCTCTTTCTGTGAACACGATGTTTGCTTAGATAAACGGTCGCTGTTGGTTTTTTCATTTCCTTATGGAACGGAAAAGTTTATTTTTGTTCAGATCGATTAATGGAGTCGAGTAACTAATTTTGCGTGCTCCGACCATATCACTGTCTCCTCTTTGGGAGCCGAAGTCACAGAGCGCTGATATTTCAATCCGGAGTAAGCTAATCAGAGACTTAAACCACTAGTGCTCTTCGCATATGAAAGCGTCACGTAATATTTTTATTTCCAGATTTTATTTATGCAAGCACTTGCAGCGCCACAACGCATTGTTGCAGGGGACACTCAGAACTAGCTGGTTCAAACAAACTGTCGAATTCGCCTCGCCGATTAACGTTTGGATCGTTGCTCGTTGTTAGTGAGCCATTGTTGCGAGCGAATACTTTCGTTAATTCGTTGACGCTGGTTATATCTTCCACTACAATGTAGGGTTTTTGCTATATAAGGTGAGGTTATCTTGGGTAGAAGTGTGTGGTTGGTAGTTTTCGAAACCAAGTCGGATACAATTAGTCTAGCATTGGTACCAAATCGAATACTAATAGTATCGCTGCAGGCCAAATTGACTACGAACAGAACAGCGATAAAGCCAAATCGAATACGAATCGAATATTAGTACGATAATAAAAGGGACGAGAGCTGTGAGCCATGAGCTGTGATATCAGGCATGCTCTGCCTGGCTGAGCCCTACCGCTCCGCCCAGTCTCGGAGGCCATATGTTTGAGCATCACTAACCACGTCACACGAAGGGGCCGCGTAGCGGAGCTGAACGCGCAGAGCAAATGCGGCAGCATGCTGCGTGGCGTTGCAGTGGGCCCTGTTTTTGAAGCAGTCGTCGAAGAAAACTGCGACATGCGCAACTGTAATTTCATGTCTACTATCCGAAGAATCATTATAAGCATGCACTGAGCCAAAAGCAGCAACACTGAGCTAAAGGCTTTCGCCTCACCGCACTTTAGGTCAACAAAGTGCCCCGCTCAATTTTTTTTCCTTCGTTATTCTCGAAAACTCCTCCCGCATAGCGATGAATGCTCCTCAGAGATCGCAAACTGTGAGGCTACGGCGTCATGCCCGATCGATCTATCGATTTGTAATCGCTGCAACTTGCGAAAAACGATCGAGAGAGGAGGAAATCACGGAGGCTCGCCAGGTGATTTGCAGCTTCACGGCCGGCAGCGGCAGATTGCCACCTCGATTACCGACTAATGCGCTCGAAGGTATCACCGAAGCGAGCAAACGAGAAGAGGTGAAAGCGCGACGACTCGGAGAACTTTCTTTTTTTTTTCGTGGTGAAAGGCGAGAAAACATTCTTCTATAAATTATAACTGGGATATGCATTTTCCTCCTTCGAGCAGAATATAATCAGAAAATGTAGCCTATTTTACTCAAAATAATAAAAATAGTAATGCTGGAATTATTAGTAAATATGTTTGTTTTCTTCGCCTAACAAGCCTTAAAAAAAGTGGTCAACCGTATTTTTGGTTCATGTCCGCATTTACTTACGGCTATTGTATTGCTTAACTGCGATTGATTTCTCGTGTGTCTCTTCTGTATAACCGCCGCGGTGGCTCAGTGCATGGCGCTCGGCTCCTGACCCGAAAGACGCGGGTTCGATCCCGGCCGCGGCGGTCGAATTCCTATGGAGGCGAAATTCTAGAGGCCCGTGTGCTGTGCAATGTCGGTGCACGTTAAAGAACCCCAGGTGGTGGAAATCTCCGGAGCCCTTCACTACGGCGTCCCTCGTAGCCTGAGTCGTTTTAAGACATGGGCAATTGGAATTTTATGTCTATTGTCGGAAGAATCATTATAAGCATGCACTGAGCCGCTTGCTCTTGCAGCAGAGAGTACTTTCTTCATTTCGCCTCAAATTCTCTTCTTTTTTGTTTAAATTCTTTCTTTCGTGCGCAGAACTGGAGAAGCTCATCTTTCCCGAGTGTTGAGGATTCGGAAGACCCACAGTTTTAGCATTTCTTTTTATTTAATTATCGTGTTTGTTTCCGTGCGTGGCTCCTCTCCTTCAATACGTTCCGTAGAGATCTTGCGAGGAATTTAAATAAAATGAATGAAAGTTCAAAATAATAAAACATTATTGTGTCAGAAAAGGAGCCGGCAGTTATCCTGCTAAGGCAAGTTTTAAAGAGGTACGAGCAAGTTCTTAGGGGATCCCTTTTTTTTTTGTCTTCAAAGAGGCTTATGGTTCTAGTAATCATTAAAATGACCTTATAACACCAACGCGCCGCGTTAATGGTCTATTATAAATGATTTTGTATTGGTATTTGGTCTCGGCCAGCGCAAGCTCTAAAGTTCACTTTGACGCCACGGTCAATCGTCCAGCCTGGACTATCACAAGCCTGATGACGTCGGCCTCGCCGACAAGCACTGGTTAATCGTATGAACAACCACTGGGTTCGGTAAGTAGGAATAATTGCGAAAAATGCACCTCAACGGCACTTGATGTTGTTGAAAATGCCGAGCGGCTCCTCGGACAAGATACGAAATCATATTAAATTCTGTTTCACTTTACGTCTCCGACTGAAACCTGCTAGAATGCATCTGCTTACGTCCTTGAGAAAAATCATGTCATTCCTGTGTGTTAGAAATTTTGTTTCTGTACACCTTAAGGCTGGTTCCTTTTTAATTTACTCTCGCATTACTCTGCTTTGGCGAAGAATGAGACGGTTTTATTGCGCAGATTCTTCTTGCGTGCTTACGCGGCCCTTTGTTTCCTTAAAAAATTCTTTACATAGACTTTCCATAAACTTTTGTCTATAAAGTCTTCAGTCTCTTTATAGACAATCCCAAGAGAACAGTCTGTAGGCAACACAAATCCTATAGACAGTCTATAGACAATCTCTAGGTTTATGGCCATACATTTCAGTAGACGTTTACCTAAGACCGTCTACAGAGCATGAATAGACAAAAATAAATATCTTTAGGAAGGCAACAGAGTCTAAAAGAAGTATATATTCTGTCTATGGACTATTTTTGTAAGGGTTGTGCCAATGCTCTCCGTACACGTACACTTATGCCCATGTGTTGCAGACAAGGAAACAAACCAGCTAAATTGGATTGCCAAGCCTTTTCGCGAGTCGCCTGACATATCAGGAGAGATTAAATTGGATTACGTCCTGGAATGATGGCGTGCCTGGCTATTCGGCTAAAAAAGCGCTCTTAATTTGATATGAACTGCCAAAGAGTTACAGACGCGAAAGAACACTCGACCGATAAATAGAATAGACAACAAATAAATGAATACTTTGCTGTGTTCTTCATGCAGCAATGTAAAATTTACTTTGTAACCGAGGAGCTCTGACCACGATGGATAATTTGATTGAGACTCCTCTTCAGAGAAAAACATCTCCAAACGCGTGCCTAGCAGCCGATAAAGCCTTGGCCTTACGCAAACATTTTATGTCGCACGTAAAGCCGGTTAATGAATTACATGTTTATACGTTAATTGGAAAATGCCGCCTGAAGCATTTGGCTGTGGAGATGAAACAGGTGCGTGGGATTGATCTGAGCCTAGGTTGATTTGGTCGTTGCAGGCCTTGTCGTGTCTAGGTTATGCGGGCCGCTAGTGGCGTCCACGCTCAATGAGCTCGTGTCCGATGCGAATAATATTGCACGCATGAAATGAACGTCTCGCTAACGGTGTCTCTCCCTAATCTCGTTTCGGTTCGTGATTGGCCGGACTGCCTCGTTAGCTCGTGAGATTCGCTGCACGCCAAAGACGCAGCGCTGTGATGTAAAATACTCTTGTGGTTATATGGTTCCCTTTAGTGCATGATTACTAATCCTCTCAGGCACAGCAAACAGGTACAGTGCGACCATACATGTTAAGTTCGTCGCGAGCGATTGCGTTGGTGAAAGCTGTGGAGCAGTTGAACGGCTGCTGATTTCAGACGCTTAGTTCTTCGTTTCGATGCCGAGCCTCCTTTGCAATTGGTTGCTTGTTTTCCCGATTGCATTTCATGGATTCGAAGACGCAGCTGAGGCGGCGGAGGGTCGCAGAGCAGATAATTTTTTTTTTTTGTATGGTGGTCACAGATCCCTCAGAAGGGGCCTAACAGAAGTTCAGTAGGGAAAGCCTTTGTTTGGCTGTTGTCATAAAGCAGCAGCCGATTATGATGATGATGATGATGAGTTTTTTTTTCTTATGAGATATGTTCTTCGTATTTCGCCTTACTACAAATAAATTTGCCCTTACCACTACTTACTCGATTTTCGTGGGATGTGGTACCTTTTAGGTGAATTTCTGCGGTGCTTGGCATGCAAAGGCACGCTAAAGTCGAGAGTGTTGAGGATTTCCTGGTACGACTGGTAAAACACGCGTCACAGGTCTGCGCACTTACCGCAGCAGCAAACTAAACGGAGAATTGGGAGCGACTGACCGCCCAATACAACACCAAGAAAACAACACAATAACAAAAAAGAAGAAACTGCAAAAGTATGTTCTGTGCTAGCGCATGTACTCAGCGGATAGCTTTTTGTCGTTCTGACGCACTTTTTCGAGGACAAAAAAAATAAGGACAGACCTCACTCGGGGCACGACGTCTCTACGCATAGAAATCCGGCGAGTCCGGAGCGCGATATCGGGTTTCACGCTAGGAACTCCCGAGACCCTGCTGCCTAGTAAATAGCGGCCGACCACCTTCTTTCCCTCTCCCCCTCGCGCTTCCTTTCCTCTTCAACTATCCGAGGGAATGGAATCCGCGTCATTTGCAGTGATTTGCCTAACGTGCCTGGAGGGAAAGATGCTCTTCCTGGTCCTTTCCTTCTGTCCTCCTCTTTCTTAAGAATCCCCTTCTCTTCCCTCATTCTTTTCCGGGCAGGATTTTCCCTCGTTGAGTGGCCCGAACTTTCTGCCCGTCTCGCCGTATTTGCATTCCTCTTGTGTGTATGCTTGCATCAGCTTAAAGCCCGCTGTCCTGCATTAAACATATATTTTTCTCCCTCCCTCGCTCTATCCAGATTTCATCAAGAAAAATGACGGCGAGCATATTCGGGGAACCGGTGAGTTGCTTCCTTCATTTATTCTTCCTCCCCCCGGCATTTCTCTCTTTCTATTTCTTCTTTCTTTTCGGCCGCGCGTTTTCCTTAATTTTTTTTGTTCGTTTCTGCAAAGGCTATTCTTGTAAACTGTGCGCATATGAAGCACGTGTAGGTAAAAGCGCCGTTTATATGTCGGAAGCCGGCCTCAGGGCAAGCTTAGTGTACCTCTTCTAGGTCGTCGGCGGCGCCGGACCCGGCCACCAGGTCGGCGCTCCGGGGGCGTTTTACGAGTTTTCTTCATCCCTCGACCGCCGTGCTGTGCTTACTTTATCTTTTTTCTTCTCTTGTTCTCGGAATTTTTACGTTAGCACGGACTGTCTTTGAGCCGTAAAACTCGCTGTGGAGGCGGGCCTTTAATGCTCCCTGGTTTTATATTCCTGGCCACCGCACAGAGATATGATTGTTCCTCAATATTTCAGGTGTTAGGTCTTTCGAATGGAGGTTGGGAAGGTCGTTTTCGAACGCGTTCGGTAATGCACCTTTTTATAAGCAGCGCCACGATGTCATTCTCTAATAACTATACTGTTTTCACGTTACCTTTGGTTCAGGAAAATGAAACTTGTGTCTATATTGCCACTTTTCTTCCTGTAAACATTAATATCGATGTTCCACTCTGCGAGAACAAAAAAAAAGGCGACGCACTAACCTACCTGTGTTTACTCTGTGGGGATTATTTTCAAAACTTGCTATAATTTGATGCAAGGTGAGCAAAAGCAGACGTTTCGAAGCGATAACGTTCCTTTTTGCTACAAACGTACAAACGCATTACAACGTAGAACGTCGTGCTGGAAAACATTTTCCAAGGAAAAAGATGTACCGTAGCAAAGAAGCATAAAATTTAGTGCAGTCATATTTGAAAAACTCCGTTTATTATCCCAGCACAGCCAAAAGAACAGACCCGAGCAGTCAAACTCCGTCATTTACAAAAGCGTACACTAATCTACCCCGTAAGAGAGTCTCACCGATTGTATCCGCAATTTAAACTCTGGCACAAAACTACGTAGCGGCGCTTCTCGGCGCCTATACAACCTGCCTCAGGAAAATGATTCGCCTAACTGTAAAGAAGGCAGTGTGGATTAGAGAGAAAACGCCGATTGAAGAAAATGCGTTAGACTAAATTAAATAGTCAAAATATGTATCGTCAGGATATGTAATATTCAGGAATGACCGCCAGTGATCTGTTGACAGTGTGCCAGGAAGGATACATAGCTGAAGGAAAAACTTATTCGAGGGCCGCAGACCAGGGTGACGAGAATGGCAAAGCTGCTGGAATAGCGTGAACGCAGCAATGACAGGACAGGGCAGGAGCAATGACAGGAATAGTTGGGGCACACTGGAAAAAGCGATTGTCCAGTAGGGAGCGCTACTAGGCTGACGGTGATGGTTCCTAAGTGAGCAAAGCCTTGTGAGCGTTCAGCCCAAACACGGTTTCACTGACACACAGTGTGCAGGACTTGCACTCATGATATCCCCGACTTCATTTTCTCAGGCTTCATACTTGATGGAGCGTACAGTAGAGTAATGAGGCGCATAAGCATCGATGAAGTATCCCACCAGGATTGCTTGTTAAGCTGCGAGAGCTCGCTGCGCACCTCAACGCCCTGTGTGTATAGTGAACGCCGTCAACCGGCGCAAGAATCGCGGGGCCCAAACACGCCAACGCATGTCTTGGCCGCGGAAATGAGAGCCAATGTTAGTTTCTTTACCAAACAGTAAGGTGCTTTCGCGTATCAGTTATTGAGTGTTTCCCCATTTGAGTGCACAGCTCTGAATGGAGTGTGACTCAGTCAGCGATCCGCGTCTTAGCTACTGTCTCTGGCAAGTGCCTATTTCCTGCGTGCACGAAGAATTTGATTAGACTGCCGACCTTTATCGCGCCACAAAAGCAAAGCTCCTCGAACATTTCTTAATGCAGATCAATCTTCGCTGAATTATTCTCCAAATTCGCGTTATTTCGCGGCAGGAAAAGGAAAAAAAAACTTTAGTTCGAAGAAGTGTTTCCCTAGTTCCTTCCAATCGCTTCTTAGCCATTGGCCAGCGCCGTCTTTTATAACAGAGACGTCGACCTATGCTGCTTGCTTACGTCATAGTCATCAGCTGACGCCACAAGCAACAGCTGCCTTTGAGGAAAGAGCAAATGCAATGGGTCTTTAAAGAATCTATGGGGGCATTTAATTACATTAGCTGTGGAGAATGCGATAGCCTTTCAATCGAAGCAGGGGGAGAGGGGGGGTGAGGGAAGGTGGGCAGTTGGCACATCACGTGGCCTGACGACGTCATATTTGTCTCGACCAATCATCGAAGACCATAAAGATGGTTTGTTTTTTTTTCGTGACGAGGTTTGTTCTAATGCTATCGCATCAAAATACAGCTGCGGAGCGCCGTTGGCGACTGTCACTTTATTGATACGCTGCTCTGGCACCTACCTTCCCGGTCCGGCCCTGTCGACGGGGCAGAGTGCGATCAGAAGATCCTCAGCCGAAAGGAGTCCAACGGCACGGTGTACTCGCCTAACTGGCCGCTCCCGTACCAGGCCAACATCGTGTGCCGCTACTACATCTACGGCATGGAGGACGCCCAGCACCTGGAGAGGGTGCGGCTAGACTTCGACAAGTTCCACATGGACGACCACCGCGCAGACGACGCCCACGAGTGCACCGACGCCTACCTCAAGCTCTACATGCAGGTGCGTCTCTTTCGAGGTCGCGTTGACAGTGAGTGTGCCGAGAAAACCCAATGTAGCGCGATTTCCGCACGCCCATTGCGTATCGAAGCGGAGGAAAGTCCGCATGAAACCACCTGATCTATCAGAAAACGAGTTTTGTTCTAGAGAAAAATAAGTACAATTGAAGTTTAAGCTGGAACTAGTGTGTACTTCATCAAGCACATGTGTGACCAAAGTTAGCATCGTAGCGAGAGCATCCAATCTGGAAGTTATGGCGTCGCGTGGTAGCAGAAGTGCGTCTATCAGACAGCTCCTCGTAGTCGTAATTTTTCCACGTTTAATGAGGCACCTGCAGTCTAAAATAACTCTTCTCGTCTACCTCCACTCGCATCCTTGGTCGAATAGATTGTCGGTTAAAACCTTGAATAACGACGGTAATTATGAGTTTGCATACAAAAGCATGCAAAGTAGTATACAAAATGATAGCAGCCGCCACAGCTCAATTTTAAAAAGCCCGTCATACTTGAAGTCGAGGCAGTAGCTCACCATCGGGGAAGTGTTTTCTTTTTTCTTTAAACTAAAATGAAATAAAGGTTTTGTTCGCTTTAATCAACAGTGAAGTTAGTACTCCTTCCCCAGTACATCTCTTTTATTTTAGACCTCTCCCCCTCCATAAAAAAAGAAGAAAAAAAGAAGACATCGTTCATACCGACTCTGTGAAGAGAATTTCAGAGGGCCAGATCAAGGCACGCGCCTGAGCATTACGTCGCGTATAATCTCCGAATGCCATTCCGTCTACAGCAGCCTATTTCTCGTTTCGCCCGCCCTCGTCTGTCTCTCGTATGATGGCATAAATGTCCTTCTCTTTTTCATAACCCGCTTTCTCTTTTCCTCGTCACAAAGTCGAGATCCTGTCTGCATGCTCCGGCTGCAGCCGGGCTAGACGTCTCGGTACGCAGAAAATGCAAGTCTGCGTTCTAGACCCACCGAGGTTAGGCTTTCTTTTTTTATTTCCTTTTCCTCATCCCTTGCTCTCAGTTGAGACCCGCAGATCCGCGTCTCTCCCAGAATCTCTAAGCGACTTTTTTTTTTTTGTCTAGTCGTCGTCCCACTTTATCCTATAATATCTCGAAATTACCCGTCTCGTCCATTTTATTATTATTTTGCCGAAAGTTCCGAAAGCTGCAGCATGTTGTGCCCTTCGTTTAGGCAACCAGATTATTTACCCTCTTTTCTCCTTGCCCCTTACTACTTACTTTTTCTGCCCTTGAGCGGCGCAGCCAGACTGCTGCCTACTCTGTTCAGACCAACCAACTGCCTCTGAAGCTTTCTGTGTATCAGTTTCGTTTTTAAATGTTCAAGCATTATCCTGGCTTACCTTCTTCCTCTTATTCGGCTGTAATCACGTCTGCTTGGGTTTATTTCCTTTTAATCCCTCGGTGGTGGCACCGTCCTTGTTTTCCTTTATTTTCTTTATTTTTACTCTCTCATGAATTTTCAATCTCTACCTTTTCGTTTCCGAATTTGCAGCTTAAAAACGGGAGTCTAACTCATCGTAATCTTCTCTTGTTGTCTAAGAAGTCCCCAGCTACCAATCCACCCTTTTTTCCGGTAATATTTATCGCTTCCTGCGTATCGGCGGCCCACACCCATCCCGCCATCTTTGATCAGTGATTATCGGAGTTTTTTTATTATTTTTCAGAGTCGCTTCGTCGTTTCTAGTGTACTTGGAGGGCGTTCTTGACCAATGTGGTTAAATGATGCGCGAAGACATTTGCCGCGGCTCCTTTCAAGTCAGCTACCACGGCGCAGAGAGAGTAGAGCGCCGGACAGTGGCGAAAAAACGAACCACATTGCAGACAGATGCCATCTCCATTGTGTCTGCCTGTGGCAGATGCACTGGCGGTCATATATGTTGTGTTGATCGTCTGCCCGAACGCAAAGGCGTGAAACTGTGCAGTACAGTCGCAGCAACCAAAGACAACAAAGTAAACGCTGGAAGACCGACCTTATTTCGAAGATATGGGCGTGCTGAACAGAATGCAGGCTAGGCGCTGGGACACCGATAACATCATTCTTTTTTTTCACTTTGTTGCGCTAAGTTTCACTCACTTAACTAGTCTGTGCAAAACAACTCAGACCTGGAGCGCGCTCTGGCTGTTTGCAGGTTGACCGCATATCACCCGGACTGAGACAGTTACCCAATTTTTCTGCTTTCACAACCAAAACCTAACCTAACTTGACCTAACCACAGAATCATGCACTCGGGCGAAAAAACGCCAAAACTTCTTTCGCAATGGTCCGGAACGTGCCAGTGGTCGTTGGTCGACGCTGAAATGGCGTGCACGCACAAACGACGTATGCAAAGGAAAAATCGTGGCTACTGAGCGGCAAGAAGTTGTGGAAGATGAGGAGGAGGAAAAATTCATTGGCCTAAAAGAGAACGTGCATGGTAGGAGTAGACTCCGAAGTCTGGAAGTTCAGTCGCCGTAGCCACCGCGCAGGACCGGTCAGTCAGCTGCAACTGGTCTGGCAGTTGTGGTAACAGTCAATTATGGTACCCACTGAAGGCATAAAACTCGAATATAAAACGACGCACTTTTCAGACGTCGAGAGATTTTCGCTGTATCTCTTCCTGCCACAGAAACGTTTGCTTCTGTTATCTTTCAGAACCTGTAATAATAATAATGATTTATTTCCATCACCATACAGTGTTGGAAGGGATGGGAATAAAAGCGCAAGTCTGTTGAAAGCCTGTTTAGTGCGAACAAGATTTCCCTTGAGTGTGATTTCCTACTTACTTATTTTCATATCACGCTTTCACGGCGCAGCCAATGAAGCAGTGTGCGTTCGATCAGCACCTCTCCATTTTTGATTAAACATCACATACCGGTCTGTCGTGTTCCACTGGGGATCATTATATCCGCGAGGTCAGTAGGTAAGTGAATGACAGTGGCATATTGTTGGCTACCAACCCCGGCGCACGTAGGCCGCCATGATTGTGCTATGGCATGCATAGGTCCAACAGCGTTGCCCTCTTCCAGGCAGCCATCTTGGATTTCGTCACGCCACCTATGGGCCATGAACATCGCGAATAAAAATTCCCCGCGGCTACGATGCAGGGCCAGGAGGAGCGGCAGGCCGTGGACGAGTTCGACCACGTGTTCTGCGGCAATCAGGCGCCGCCGGCGCTCATCTCGGAGGGTCCTCGGCTGGTCATGGTCTTCTCCAGCGGTCAGACCAAGGGCACGGGCTTTCGGGCGCGGTACTCGTTCGAGACCGACTACAAGGTGACCCCTCCATTCGCCTTCTGCAGCGATAGCTGCATTAGCGACTCTCTTCAGGTTGCAAGAAATTGGTGCAGTATGTCATAACAGAAAACTATAGCTTAAAAGGGTGTACAACTGAGCCCGTTGGTTCATAATTCATGGTGGTTGCAGCTTTGTCCACGTCTGTTTGCCCGTTCTTCTCTGTGTTCTCGCTTGACCTTTCTGCTGCAACCACCGGGAAGAAAACTAGCCCCTCCACCACACCCCCTTTCCCTATAGTTAGGGCTAAAAAAAGGCTCTGCTGGCGGACCTCAGCCTTAAGATACGTATGTACGGACCAAAGAGTGCAGAATTTCTCGAATATGGGCCCGAGCATTGTTGTGGAAACGGAGGGGGACGAGATGTAGGGTGTGGGGCAGGACACACTCTACTACACACCTCTTAGGTGCGGCAGGTATGATAGAGCCCGGTTGCAGGGTACAGTACTCCACCTCGGGTGAAGGCGAGAACACAGGCTGTTTTTTGCCTCTCTTTTTGCCAGTACTTGCAGAGTAAGCCGGGACACGTAATTAGAAACAAAAATAACCGTAATCTAAACTAAACTGAAGTGCCTCTGAGAGTAATGTAAAATTATGCGACTTGATTCTTGCAGCTCGCACAAAGGCAGCGTTTCGGTGGAATTCTCAAACCTTGCGCGTCTTCTCGTTAAACCCGTGCCTCTTTTCCGGCGGGGTCAATAGCGCCATATGGGTGCCTTCAATGAGCCATACATATCCGCTCGAGCATGTAGACATGGCTCACAATGGCATTCGGCGTTAGCTGTCTCAATAGGTGACAGAGAAGTCGCTTCATAAGCGCCATTTTAAATGGACGCTAATATGAAGTCTGATTAATACTGTTCCTTGTGGAATGAGCTATGTATGTTTTTTTTATTGTCAACACGCCATAAGGAAGAAATAAACTTGAAAACAGAAGCTAAATGCCTCTCTCCTGAATACTGTTCTCGAACGGCCGAGATCGCGCGGACGTCCGGGGCGACAGCCCACGCTCTACCATAACCAGCTATGTAGGTCTGTTCGCACTTGTTATATAAGAGAAACATCTACGAGCATAGGAGCTACTCATGTTGTGTAGCCATAGATGTGGGGTAGTCAGCTCAACCAGTGACCGGTGCCTTTAGCTGTGGCAACGTGACCGGGTCGAGCTGAACAGAGGATATTTATGAGAAAAAAAATCACAGGGACACCTGATTCTATTATGCGTTGGCAGTGCTATTGCATTAGCAACTGTTGATGCCTTTAAAGGAAGTGACGTCACTTCCTTCCAGCTAATTGGAATCCTCCTGTCTGGTGACGTCGCTTCCATGCAGCCAAGGGGCGAATTTTATGACCGAATTAGCACCCGGAATCTGCCCATAAATACTTGCGGGAATGTTTTGCTGGATCAGGGGGAAAGACTCGCTCTGTGCCGACTGCGCAGGTCCCCGGCACGCCATCGCCCAACAACACGTGCCACTTCTGGTATCTCAGCGAGTCTCAAGCGACGGGAGACTTCAACTCGCCGCGCTATCCGGCCAACTACCCGTCCAGCACCCGCTGCGAGTACATCTTCCTCGGGGGCCTGGGCGAGCAGGTCAAGATCGTCTTCAACTACTTCAAGACCAAGGCTGAGCTCGCCTACCACGGATACAAGTGAGTGAGACGGTCACGCTTGTCCTCTTCCTCCCTTTAGGGTGCTGGGAGCATTGTTATCACTCGAAAAACATTTCCACGGAGCAGGCTCATGCCACTGAGCTCAGACAAATGTAAAGTCATGGCATTGTCCTGCCTTCACGCGCCGGCTCACGCTACTACCTACCACCTCAACTCTGTATGTGTTACCTACAAGACATCATGCAAATATCTGCTCCCAATCCTCGCACAACGTGGGCTACATGCGGCGTAATCTAAGCTACTCATCCCCGGAGATTAAAATCTAATTTTCATCAGACGAAAGCTTGAATATGCGTTAGCTGTTGGAATCCATCGCAAGCACACCTGGTCGCTAAAGTCGAAGCCATCGAAGCCGTGCCGCTCGATTTATCACCTCAACCTACTCAAAACAATTCAATGCCATTTCACTGAAAAGAAAGCTTCAACTGCCATCTCTCGCATCGCGCCGCCTCATATCTCGTTTGTGCCCCAATCATGTATTACCATCCGTGGTCCGTGCACTAACTACTCATAACGCCTGTAAAAAGATCTTCCCATTTAAGTCACAGCCAGTCTTTAACTCGCATATGAATAGCCCATTCTTCCCTCACGCAATGGTCTTATGAAATTCCCTATCTGAAAGCATAGCCAGATGTACAGATAGTACAAAATTAGGAGGTAAATTAAAGAAAAAAATTAGATCAAACTCCACCTCTTGCCTTCTTTTTGTTTTTATGTTTTTATAATTGGTTATTTTTTATTTTTTGTATTTTTCTTGTTTTGCTCTTGCTTGTTTGGATTGTATTTTGCTGTTGTCTTTTTGCAGCATGTTGAAAAAATGTTAAAAATGTTACTGTGCCTCCGCTTGTGCAATGTTTTTCGAGCCCTTAAAGAGAGAAAAAAATTAATGATCGCCGCCGAATTGTCATCACTCGTAGCGTCAGAGATTATGCTTAAAAATGCTTAAACAAGAAGGCGGAAAGAATTCAGCGCATTTCAGCACGTTTTATATGCTCCAAGTATCGCCGTACTGACTCGGTTACAGAGATGATGCAGCAGTGTGAACTGGAAACGCTGGAAATTAGAAGGATAAAACATCGACTCAAACTTTTTTTCCAGATAATGCAAGGAGCATTAAAAATAAATAAAGAACATTATGTGAAAGCGCCTCTAAAACGTGGTTCCCGAAAAAACCACAGCAGGGTACTACAACCTATTAACGCACGTACGGATGTATACCGGTATTCCTTTTTTCCTGATGTTATCGAATTATGGAACAAACTGCCAAGTGATGTTGTGGAGAGTGCGAACGTGCAACAATTTGAGCTAGGTGTCGATACGTTTTTGAGAAATGGAGTACAAAGTTTGAATTCTGATTCGTGATTGCTTATTGAAGTGCTTATGTGACAATCCCTTATGTGACAACGTGACAATCCCTTTATTGTACTTGGACAACTGAGAGAAAATAACAGCTGCCGTAACACTAGATACAAAGAAACTTGGATCACTCCAACACCAAGAACTTACTCTATGAACCAGTCCTTAAGTTACAACCTTCCCCTCTTGCTAAACAAACTAATCCATGACAATTTTGATATTACCAGAAATTCAAAACACAATATCCGTGACTACTGCCGAGACAATTTCAATCTGTGAAAGAAGCAGACATGATATATTTTAGTATATTTTAGTGATGTAAAACATTTGCTTTGAGTACATGTGTGTATTGCGACTTTTGTTTTGCATGTGTGTTCGCGCTTCGCGTAAATGTGGATTTGCATCGGATACCCATGACATTACTAATTGATGTAAATGATGTGACCCTCGCCTTCCTTCTGTACTGCCACTGTCTCAAGGAGTCGGGACCTCCAGTCAAGCTGTTACCACAGCTTTTAGTCCCGGCTCCTCCTTTGTAAGAAAGGAAAATAAACTTGAACTTGAACTTGAACTTGATGTATTTGTTTTTGTCCCCTCCCTGTAACGACCCTCATGAAGGGTTAACAGTATGACCAAATAAATAAATATAGCAAGTCAAAGTGTGTGTTTACAGCATCTTCTCTAATAGGAAAAAAAAAGGCAGTGTTTTTGATCAGTTGTCTTCTTACATCTGACATCCTTCAATTTATTTATTTATATTTATATTTATTTATTTATTTATTTATTTATTTATTTATACAAATACCTGACAGGTTCCACACTTGGAACATTGTGTGAGGGGAGGGGTTACAATATTTAGCAGACAAAAGATGGTACAAAGTGGAAAGAACAAAAAATAAACAATATTAAATACATTGGACTGCAAACAATGATTACACCGTACATGAAAAAAAAAACCGTAATATACTGACACAGAGGAAAAACAGCAAACAAATAGTGGCACTGCATGGATTTGACAACACATACGAAAACAATTTATGTACAATATCATGGATGCATGAAGGTGGTCAATTCGTTTTTGAAGATTAATGGGTCACGTATGGTAGCAATGCAATCCGGAAGGCCATTCCAACACTTGATAGCACGTGGCAAAGCAGAAGAATTAAACGCGAGTGTTCGGCCAAATAGACGTTGGAAGCTAAGATTATTATGTAGGCGACGTGAAGTGCGCATTGGACGTGTAAGGGGCAGTGTGGACGCGTGACGACTGTATATTAGTTTCTGTAGTAAGCAAAGAAGTGCGATATCCCTACGTGTCTGTAAACTTATTAGCGATAAAGATAACTTGATGCTTGTTACGCTGGAATGACGGTTGTAGTCGTGAGAAATAAAACGCGCTGCACGGTTCTGAATTGCTTCGAGTGAATGAATTAAATAAGCCTGATGTGGTGACCAGATGGCTGATGCATATTCGAGTTGGGGACGGACAAATGTTAAGTATGCTAGCTTGCGGGTAGAAACAGGTGCGCTATGAAGATTTCTTATCAGGTAGCCAAGCGTGCGCGATGCTTTAGCAGTTATGCATTGAATATGCTCCGCCCAAGAAAGATTTGAAGTCAGATAAACGCCAAGGTATTTATAGGAAGACGTGCGGGATAGTGTGACACTGTTAAGAGAATAAGTGAATAGCGAGTTTGAATGCTTCCGGCTAACTGTCATGATTTTACATTTGTCAGTATTAAGTGTCATTTGCCATGATGTGCACCAGTTAGTTACACATTCAAGGTCCTGCTGAAGAATTGCATGGTCAGTGGTTGAGCGGATTTGGCGATAAATTATGCAGTCATCGGCGAACAGTCGGACCGATGATGTAAGATGCGATGGCAGGTCATTTATGAAAATTGAAAATAATAAGGGACCGAGAACACTTCCCTGAGGGACGCCAGAAGTGACGTCACTAAGGGGTGATGAAAAGTTGTTTGTTACCGTGAACTGCTTACGAAAAGATATGAAGTTCCGGATCCAGGAGACAGTTAGCGAGTCTAAATTAAGCGACGATATTTTAGCTATAAGGCAACAATGGGCAACACGGTCAAACGCTCTGGAAAAGTCAATGAATATGCAGTCAGTCTGGTAGTTTTCATCCATGTTCTTGAATAAATCACTGGTAAGTTCAATTAGTTGTGTATCACAGGAAAACCCTTTTCTGAATCCGTGCTGGCGTGGGAAAAAGAAATCATTGTTCTCAAGATGGCGCGCGACGTTAGATGCAACGATGTGTTCAAGTAACTTACATGGAATACTCGTTAGTGATATAGGGCGGTAGTTACTAACTGTGTTTTTGTCGCCAGATTTGTAAACAGGGATTATTTTGCCAATCTTCCAGTCATAAGGAATTTCGCCGGTTGCTAAAGATTGCCTGAAAATATGACACAGAATGATACTAGAGGGATGTATGGTGTGTTTGAGAATTTTTGTATTTATTCCGTCTACCCCTGAGGAAGTTGATACCTTAAGACTGTTAATTAGAGACGCTACGCCTTCTGCTGTTATATCTATTGTAGTCATGAATGGGTAATTGAGTTCTTGGGGTTGAGGTAGGTTGGAATAGTCTTCGGTAGTGAATACTGATGTGAAATAGTCATTAAACGTGACTGGACAGTTCTCTTGGGGTATTGGACATTTGTTTTCATCAAGCAATGAAATGGTGTCCGACGTGCGTGACGGGGAAATTGTTTTCCAAAATTTTGCGGGGTTATTTTTTATGAGCGATTGAAGGTCCTGTGATAAAAATTTATGTTTGGCCTTCCGGATGGCATGGCAGTATGATGCTTCACACAGTCTGTGCTCAGCATGCGCAGAATCAGTGCGCATTCGTTTCGCGGCTCTGAAAAGACGTTTTTTCTTGTTTTTCAATGCTCGTAAGGAATTGTTATACCAAGGTTTAGATATGTTGACCCGTAATGTTATTCTCGGTATGTGTTTACGCACCAGTTTCGCTATTTTTTCTTTGAACAAAGTCCAGTTTTCGTTAACAGACCGGGATGAAAAATCACGCACAAGAATTTCGGAGAAATGCTCGAGACAACGATTAATAGCGTCAAAGTCAGCCTTCCTGTAATTTAGAATCTGTTTTGGTTGGGTGCGGCGTGAGTAATAAGGGGCAATAATCGATAACTGAAGAAGCTGATGATCACTGAACCCGTCATTATAAGATATATCACTAACCCTCTCGGGAGCAGATGATAAAATAAGGTCTAAAATATTAGCATCGCGTGTTGGAGCATTGACTAGTTGAACAAAAGAAAAGTCGAGTGTTAGCTGCATGAACTCATTAGAGGCAGAATGAATGTGAACATAGGTTCAGCCAATCAATGTCTGGGTAATTAAAATCCCATATGATGGTAATTGGCCTAGCTTCACTTCAATAAATGTCCTAAATTCGCTTTACTTTAATTCCTAAGGACCAGTGGAAGCATTGCACTGGTAGGGACGGGAGAATCGCGCAGTCATCAAATGAATCGATGCAGTAGGAAGTTAAGCGATCAACAAGAAATTTCTGTTACCTATCCGGTTTTATTTTACAAATGAAGGAACGAAATGGTAGCATATAATCAAAAAAATTATTTCTATAAAAACGAAGTCTAGGATACTTGTTGTTATTATAAGTTGCGCTTGAAGAATGGGTGAATCAGCTCGGGAGAATATTTAAAATTGTCGTATCCCAGACAACACAAATACATCCTCAGGACATCCTAAGGATTAATGTTTGAAGACATTGTTTTGTCCTGAGGGTGTCCTCTACTGATCTTCATTAAGTCCTCACATAGTCCTGCTGTCTGGCCTCAGTATGTCCTCAAAATTCCTCTCAAGGACCTTCTTAGTATGTTTTCTGGACTTCAGAGGATGATTTAGCCCAGAGAATGTCGGTCATTAGATTGCTTAATTACGGCAGGGAGTGTGCACAGAGGCTGTGAAACAGCTTTCTTTTTGCTTATTTTTCTTGGAGTCTAGCAAACAAATTATGCAAAAAATTCGCCATTCTCAAGACTGGTTCGTTGTGCCTCATTTCTTGGCACATACAGTTTGTTCTGCAAGCAATATTTTCATACAGCGACGACTACAACTATTGCAGGAGTTGACCTCTGCCACCTCAGTGCAAAAGCTTCTTCGACTAATAGCCCTAAAATCTAAACAGTCCCACCCCATCAGAAGCATGCAATGCATAAGAACAGGTTTAAAAGCCAAAATATCTTTAAATATCTCCTCAAGGCATATAGTTTAAATCACAATGATTTCCTTCATTATATCGCTATTGCACACAAGTATGCTTTAATAACCCTGCAGCTTTTAATTAATGAAAAGCGAGTGCGATGGGTAAAGCTTGTTTCAGCTCAGTTCAATGCCACAGTATTGTCCCGCGATAGGACGTTTGTAGGACATTTGAGAAATTTTCATCCTCGAGTTGTCCAGCGATGTACAAACTGAGGAGATCTTCATGAAGACCTTTGGTCGTAACGCACTAAAAAAGTACTCAGAATGTCCTGATAGGAATCAGGACGTGCTGACCATTTGAGGACGTCCTCAATACGCTTGGTGTTGTCTGGGATGCTGTGTAACTAGTCCCCTCAAGCGTCGTACTCCCAATTTCCACCATGCAGCGAGGCGTGCGTCGAAGACTGGCTGGAAATCTACGAGGTGTCGACCAAGGGTGAGTCGAGCAAGATCGGCCGCTACTGCGCCAAGACGGCACCAGGACCCATCGTGTCCGACGCGGGTGTGAACATGATGAAGGTCATCCTGCACACCGACCACACGGGGGTCGCCAGCGGGTTCAGCGCCACCTACTACTTCCTCAAGGATGTCAACAAGTTCGGAGGTGCGCCCGCAATTTGTCGTATTTGGTAGTAGGCCCACACGACATGCATTCTACCCGTGCACTTTTTGCTTAGAGTGTCCGGCCCGACTTTGAAGGGGCTGCCAATAAAGGTGCGATATTCTTGGGATGTAAAAAGACGCCGCTTCAAGAAATACCCTCCGGCAAGATTTCTTTTAATGCGTTTTGTAGAAGCTGACTTATCTGTAGTCAAAATTTTAATTTAGCGTCTCCGCGCCTTTAGCTCCCCTCTCCACACTTTTTGCACGATCAAAGGTCGGCGCTCCTCCACCGTTCCCACCACGGGAATCCCCCCCCCCCCCCGGAAAGGGGGGGAGGGGGAGCTTTCTGACCCGCTGGAACGACGCTGCTGTCTGGCCGCGGCCATGATAGCTGCTTGACGCCTGAAAGAATCTAACCAATAACCATCTCTGGACAGAATTACGCAGCATGGTGTTACTGATGAGGCCGCGAGCATGAAAAAGTCGCCGAAAAGGACTCGCCGACTTTCGAGCGCGATTGTGGGTCCTCTGCTGTGTGTAAAAGTGTATTATATGACTCAGATGTTCATGACAACACAATGGAGTGATTTAGCAAGTTGATGTAGTCTCCTCCGAAGGTGTTCCAAAGAACCTCCAAATAGCGCATCACAATGCGTAGCTAGCGATCATACGATACCCAAAGTGAAATGCGTGTTATTTAGTTTTTTTGCGTTTCCTCTGCTTCTAAACTTCAATATTGCGGCCGAGGCTTTTTTATGAGCCAATCTTCGGGAGATGGACGAATTTATTCTCTTGTCAGTTGGGAGCTGACGACGAAACTGGCTCCGCTAACACTAGCCCTGTAACTGTAACCGTGATACGTTGATTAGCCCTACTGCGGACTTGTTTCCACTAGCCGCCTTGAAATCTGAATAAGCTATTTATCAAAACTTTTGTGTTAATACGTTTACCTACATCCAAGGCCCACTATACAGCAAGCGAGCATAATGTGAGGGTAACAGCAGCAATAAACTCTGGCTTACTACTACTCAAATACGTTCTCGACAATATAACAACATAGTATGGACACATTCGCATACAAGAGATAACCACAGTAGGTCTGCAACCTTAAAAGCTTTAGTAAGACAAGAGGCTTCAGTGATTATTTAGCATGGCTACTAAAGTATTAAACTTTTCCACTGATATTTGCTCCCCAGACTGTGGGGGTAACATCACTGGCGAGGAGAACGGGCTCATCACCAGCCCTGGCTACCCGAACCCGTACAAGAATGACCGGCAGATGTGCAACTGGTACGTCACGGTGCGGCCGGGACACAAGGTCTTCCTTCACTTCACGCTCTTCCTCATCGAGGGACACCCTGGAGGTGAGTGGCGTCGCCATCAACTCGGGGAATAGAGTTCCTGTATATTTTCCCGTATCAGAAGTATATGCTTAAGTATACGTACATTCCTTACGTAGTACATAGAGCGTATGTCAGTTTATATGTATCTAGATTTCGAAGTCGCCGTATATTTCCTCTATGTACTCCCGATTTTCTTCTGTACGCTCGCGTACTTGTGGAAGCCCTACGGCAGCACACAAGAGATCTAAGGATGTGTCCTCATTATCCTTGTCGACGATGCTGCTTAATAACCAAATGGGACTAGGCCTTTGATAATGAACTGAACAAAAGGAGCTTGATTCATGGTCTTTTAGGTATATGCAGAATTTAGTCAAGGTTGCTGTAATTTGCCCCTGTAGCCCAAGCTGGGACCTGAGAAGTTAACACGAAACGTACTCATCGATCTTTAACGCATAATCGAAAATGTTCGTTTACGGAGCTCAACTGTGGTGTTTCGACGCCTTCTGCTTTGATTGCAACTGTCTTTGAAGGCTCTTCCTAGAGAGAGAACGCAGCACTGACGAACACCGCCAACTGGGACAGAAAAACCTTGAACATGTCACGTTCCTACAATTTGCTCATCAGCTTGCTCGTCATGTCTCTACCCTTGCACAGAAACAGGAGTTCCCATCAGATCCAACGTTTCTCTTTCATAGCAAGTTGACTCTTCGAGCTAAGAATTGCTCACATTTCAACCTTATTATTACAACAACGGCCGCTTGCATTGCAGAGCGAGGATGCCCCAGCGCTGTGGTGCGCGTCTGGAAGAACCTATCGGATGCTCCACTAGAACTGTGCGGCGAGGGCCTTAGCAATGACACACGGGAGGTGATCTCCACATCAAACGTGCTCAAATTATCGTAAGTGCGCCCATACTAGGTTGTCCATTACTTTCATTATGTTTGTTGGCCACGTTAGTGACATTCAGGACCCTAACTTGTCAACAGACATTTCGACAAGAAATTTCGGATGCCCATAAGTGTAACCTCGAATATATCTTAAGAAGACAGAAACAGTTGGTGCGATAAACACTTGTATTTTATTTTCAGTATGGATCGCAGAAGCTTGTCCAGCGACTTAGCCAATTTCGCCCAGCTAAGCCATGTCTGTTTAATTTTGCCAGTAGACAATATTCAGAGATATATTGCTTTCAGCCTAATTCGCCATGTTAACACGAAAGCACGCAGTGTGCTGTTGCTCAAATTAGATCGTAAAAAGTAACTTAACTATTGTGACCAAGAAGAGGGCACATTGTTCGGCAGTTGTCTCTAAGAAGTAGCACAGGCGAAATGTTTACAAGGACATCAGACCAGCATTAAAAGAACGAAATGTTAAACTAAAACTGAGCGCTTCAGAAAGGTCACATTGTTACACGCTAAAATTTGACTGCGGTTTATAAGTGATATCTGTTCGATTATTATGGCAGTCATTTTTTAGGTACGTCCCCAGACAGAAGCAACTGATATCGTAGACATTGTTAGGACTGACTTGTTTCAAATGTCATTTCTTTCAGATTTATGACTGCACAAAAGGCCGTTGGAAACGGCGGGTTTAGGGCTGTCTGGACAGAAATAAGAGAAGGTGACTATCTGTTTTGTACATTTTCTGGTATCTGTAATCACGACTGCAAATTCGGTTATTTTCTTCAACACTAACAGTCGCGACTACGTTACCGTGCACTGTGCCTATTACTACGTGCCTCAGTTCGAGCCAAGGATGTGCAAACATCTTGCAATTCCAGTCGTTATAAATAAACATTCGCACGGTGTAGCAGCGGCAAGGGAGTCGTTTTTAAAAGTTGCTTAAACATTCTTACCGAACCACAATGCGAGTTCAAAATTAAAAACAAGCACGATAAAAACCATCCCACATCAGGCAACACAGATCTCCAAGTTATTACTAGCAAAACTTCATCAATTAGGTGCGGCGGAGTCCTTGCAACCTGCAAGTCGCTTAACCTAATACAACATTCATCATTTATTTTCAGATCCCGGCTGCGACGAGATAAGGTGTGCTGTTACTGGCTACTGCATATCTTCACGTCTCAGGTGCAATGAGTTACCCAACTGCGGAAGTAGCGACAACACTGATGAGGACGATTGTGAGCCAATTTATTGTTTTTGATCTTTCCTTTCTGTGCTAGAAATTTCATTAGGTAGATGCTCAGGGATCAATATTGAAGCACACTGAACAGTCGAGGGCTGTCAGTATCATTAGTGCAATTTTCTTTATCTTTTTATTATGTTCCTAAGTGACATTCAATAATTCCTTCCGTGGCTCTCAAATGTACTGTTTTTCTACTGAAACAACTAAAGGAGGCGTGATTAAAAAATAGCAGCAAAATAGCGTTCTCACTTCTGTCGTCCTTTCTTTTTCAAAAGTACAAAATTGCGCAAAATAGAGCAAAAAATTCATAAAGAACAAAAGTATTTCATACTTGAATGCATTGTCAGCAAACTTAGTAGCCAAGATGAGTGAACACTTGCGAACGCATCCTGTAAAGCGTGCAGCTTTACACGCCGACCCTCTATGAGGAAAAGCAAACTTTACAAATGATCTAGTGAGTGAGTGGGTAGGTGGGTGAGTCATGCTTCTAGGAGAAATAAGGTTGGGTTGAGTTGGGTTGGATTGAGTGAGTGAGTGAGTGAGTGAGTGAGTGAGTGAGTGAGTGAGTGAGTGAGTGAGTGAGTGAGTGAGTGAGTGAGTGAGTGAGTGAGTGAGTGAGTGAGTGAGAGTGAGTGAGAGTGAGTGAGTGAGTGAGTGAGTGAGAGTGAGTGAGTGAGTGAGTGAGTGAGTGAGTGAGTGAGTGAGTGAGTGAGTGAGTGAGTGAGTGAGTGATGCTCACCTTGAGGAACGGCCGCAGCTGCTCACTGTGGACACGCGTCTCTCCATAGGCGTGCGCAGCCCCGAGCTCAACCTGTACCTGGTGGGCGGCGTGTCCTCCGGCTGCGTGGCCTTCACGCTGCTCACGCTGTGCCTGGTGTGCCGCAGCCGGCGGAGACGGCGGCGCCGCCGCAGGCGCCCGCCTTTCGGAGACCGGCCGCCGCTGCGCCCACCGCCGCCCAGCGAGGTGCCCGCCATGCACTTCGTCTCCATGGACACCGTGTGACTAGAGACCACCGTCTAAGAGCGTCCTCGAAGGCCCAAGGAACGGTTCCCCAATACCTCCCCTCCCCATCAAGCCACGCAGGGGTGGGATAACAGGTCCCTTGTGAAAGGGGGAAAAGAGAAAAAAACTATGCGGAATCCAATGCGCTGCAAGAGCTTTGCTACAAATACTGCCCTGCGACTATACCTTTTGGCCCATCTACGGATGGGCAGGAAAATAGTATTGCATAGTCGGTTTACTCTCTACTGGGCGTAAGCGAAGTCCCCAGAGTCACTGCGTAGAAAACTGTGTTTTCTCTTCATCTGCACCGTTATCTCAGAGTTCCAGCGCACGTTACGCCTGAGAACGGAGGATGACCACGATCACAGCAGTGGACAATTTTTCGGCGCAATCCTGCTTCGCCACACTTGGAGATCACCACCAACTATTTGTCCGTATGATTTCGTCCATGCCTTCCATGTTCTCGTCCGTATGTTTCAGCTCCACGAACGCGTACATGACAGGATGTGGTAGGGCAATGTGTTTTTGCACGACTGAAGCAGCGTATTGGAATCTGTATGGTTTTTCTCCTCTCAGAGAACCAGTCACTCAAGGGATACAAGAGGCACGCTGAGCCGACGCAGTTACGTGCTCGGCATAGTAAAGTATCTCTCAAGCAGCTAGCTTACAAATGATATAATTTCTACACGTGATGTAACCTAGTACATAACGTGCATTTTTGATGCATTGCTGTATTATAACGCTCAAATGCCTCACGTCTTCCACTGGAGCTGCTGTCCTTTTAGCTTTATTTAGAATCACAAGACGACCAACGTGGCATCCTATAGAATGTCTGTGACATCGTAATGGTTCTAGCAGTAGCAAACATTCAGCGATCTGGTCCTCTAGAGGCGACGTGAATAAGGTTAGTTTGTAAATCAAAGAGTTGCTAAATCCTTATTTATACGCAGATGTGGCGGCAGACAGTCGGTGAGCGAGCGCTTTGAGAGATGCACTTTTTTGTTCTACTGCCAGCACTTAAGGGCGTCGGTCCCAGCGTATGCTCTCCCACTCCTGATCTGACTAAGGTGAATCACGTGATACTTGGACAATGAGCCATGTGCGCGGAAGTTCCACGCAACCACTCGCTTCCGCTGCGGCGACACAGGCTGTCTTCTTCCCATTGCCACAGTTCAGTGCCAAATAGAGCATCGGCTGCGCAGCGCTTTCTGACACGACGTAATCTCACGTAGAGGGCGCCCTGCAATGAAAACGCTCGGCGCAGCTCTCGCAGTAGCACCGAGGGCAAGCATGCGAACCGGCGCTGACGTAAGCAGCACGTCACCATCGGAAGTTAACCGAACTCTACCACGGCGGTCCGACGCGCGTTAGGAAGTAGCGGGCACAGGTGAAAGCTGACGAGACCGAGCTCTACAACCCAAGCAGCGCCCCTCCTTGTTGTGTTCAGTTTTGCTCCCTCTCTTCAAAGCTGTAGCTCAAAGACCAGTCTGGAGTCAACCAACGAACCAGCTCGTCCAAGCTTCCAAAGCATGGAGATGGAAGCCGTGACTGTGAAAACAGCGTCTGTCACTCGTCGCTGCACACTTCACGTTGCGAACTACAGCTTTGAAGAGAAGCCTCTCTGCGTGTCTGAGATGCAGCAGTAATATGCAGCGTTAGGCAGCGCGCGCAGCCACCGTGCAAATATGATCTGTGAATTAATTGCGGAGACTCGAGTCCTTTCATGAAAAAAGAAATATCATCTCATTCCTCAAGAAACTGGCGGCGCCGTGCGGCTCTGCTTGGAGAGGCCAGCGCACGCGGGCCGCTGGTAACGAGCGCATGTTTTTGTAACACGCCATTATGCATGCCTAACGACGCGACCCTGGGCACTCGCTTCTCACGGAAGCTACCACCGTTTTCCTGCCATAAAGCTAGCTCATTTTTGGAATCGTGTTCCAGGATCACTCATTACCAGCTACTGCGTGGTTTAGTTGTTTTTGAATTCAAAGGAATGAAACTGGAATGAATCTTGTGAGAGAAGAGCGCTGTAATTCAGCGTCGGTTCTTGCACGCTAGAATCCACGTTGCGAATTTCAGTGCAACTTGAATTCTGGTGAATGCAAGAACGACAATAAACCTAAGCCTAATAAACCATTATAGGGTTGCATGCGTAGAATTTTTAATCCTTCTATCAGAATATTATGTTGCTTCAGCGAGTGCGGCTCAATCCGAGCACATTTCATTGGTCCTTAAATTACGGTCAGGCATGATGATAAATATTGCAGGTGCGGCGAAACGTCGATAATTGCACTAAGGGGGCACTGAATGTTTTATAGTTTTGCTTTAATGTTCACGAGCACTAAGACCGATGGGAAACGATGAAGACGATAATGCAATAATGCACTGCTAACTCAAAGGCACCGTTGATTTTTATTGTTTTTTTTTTGTTTTCCTAGCAAGGTTGTTAGCACTGCTAGAGCAGCAAGATTCCCATCACTCCAAAAAAACAAGTTTTGGTCTTTCAGATTGTGATGCCGTTATAAGTGTTCGATAGTGCCGGTGCTTTCAATGTAGATACGGTGTTGTTTTGAGGAATATATGCATCTCAAATGCCGCAAAGTTCTAGTCAATAAGATATGTTATCTGTTATTCACAAATAGCTACAGGTAACCTGAAACCAATGGTTCCAGAATTTTGATGACGTGTTAGGTGAATTGCGGCTGCTTATCTCGCCCGCCGCAGCGCAAGTCCATTATTCAGAAGCATGGTGCCGCGGCCATCGATACAACGCACCGAGCTCTGCACAGTTGGGTGTACTTGATCTGTACATAAGACAGACATTTTGCTGTCCACCACATGGGAAATTTGCGATTTACTGCGACTCAGTCTCGGCAGCAACGATATTGCTTGTCTTCGCGCTGCTCTCTAGGCTATACAATTGAATCGCACAACCCCCCAGAAAAGGGGAAAATATAACGCCATTGCAAAATGGAGAGACATGTGTGACACTGTTCGCGGTCCAGTCGCTGTTTAGGTTTCAAAACTCTTCAAACAAGTTAGGAGAATTCTTCAAAATGCGGTCTATGTTCGTCGCGACGTTGTTTTGAGCGTCGTTATCATTTTCCCTCTACTATACGTGGTCTGTGTTTCGCTTGTTTTGCCTGCAAGCTTCCTTAGGTGCTGCTCCTAGATATCTGTAGAAGGAGATGCTTTCACAGAGAAGCACTGCTTTCTATCCGTAACACATTGTGAACCGCGCTTAGGCACTGCATTCTTGTACAGTGCGATTTCCTGCCCCCGGCTCAATACGAAAGTTGAAGGGGCAGGAGTTGTTGCCAAAAAAAAAAAGAAACTCAGCAGTCTGAGAGCTCACTCGCTGCCAACACTGGGAAGAAGCCAACAACATACGTTGCCCTGGACTCCTGTGTGCGGACTTTGAGAAAGGCAGGTGAAGAGAGACCTCGATGACGAGTGACCGAGAGGCGAGACGCCGTGCGCGCTGCAGTTTGAAAAGGGACCGCCCAAGTTGTACCCTTTTAATCTCCCGTCCCGTGTGTACCGGCCCCTGTAAACACTAACGCCGTCAAAATCGTCATCATCATCACCATCGTTGCCGTCATCATCGTGGTCGTCGGAGGGCAGCCGCTGCGAAGAAGACGGCGATGGCGTCGTCACTTAGGACACGACATCGCCACCTAGACCAATCAGCTGGAGAATCATCGTATTCTGTCACGACAAGGCTCAATTTTCGCCTCTTTCGTCCTGTTCAGTTTTAGTGCTTACTGCTAAATTTACTGAATGTAACAAGAAAAAAAATACTGTGGTGGAATCACGTTAATTCGAACTCGTTTAATTCGAACTTAAGGTTTATTCGAACATACGGTTTTGTCCCGTCAGCATCACTAATATTAAGAGGAGCCCGATCAGGCTTTCTCTCAATCAAGCTCCGCAATTTTAGAAACAAAATTTCGGTCTCCTTCGAGTTCGAATTACCGATGTTCGATGGTATATGCATATGGTATCCTGCTGCCAGCATAGCGTTGTGCATCTTGATAACAAGAAGAGCAGTACTGGTAAGGACTCACTGAAGAAGAGACTATTACTCTTCCTAGTATAATGCCCACCAGGCATTATAGAAACATCGGAGAATGTCAACGCATTTTTACAACCTTTGCTTGTTATTAAATTCCCAGCTTTACTGGAATTGACGATAGAAAGAAAGGGCTCATGTTAATTTTTTTCCCCGTGAAAATTTTGTAGTACGACTGCAGTCGTCCAGTCCACAGTGCTCTCTTTACATGAGGAGGAAAGGAGGTTAGTATTAAATCAGGTGAAACAGGAAAACTGGGTGCATTTGAGCACAAGGGCTGAGGGGCTAGTTTACATCGGGCGTGACAGCGAGTACACTAACAGTTGATTTACACCGAATACGTATAACGAATGTCACCCGCTCTGCATTTCCTACACAATTCCTAGAACCTTTAGTGTGTTTTCGCCAAAAAAGGGCAATTTATACATTAACATTTGAATGCGCAGGCAATGAAATGTGGATTAAAAGCTCTGAACTCCGTGCCTTTCGAGATGGTGGGGAGTGACGCGTGTTGGGTCATGACTAATCTTGGTAAGAGAGTCTTTTGGGCCATTTTACAAATATTCTAGCGTTTAGTTTTCACTATATTCTGCATTGTAGATATATTTAAAAAACTCCTTATAAAAAAACAATTTTCTGTCGTCACAGCAGATTTTGTGTAGTGTTTTTTGGCGTGCACTTATAATAACAAGAGCCATTTTTGTAGTAACAACACAATTTTCTGTAGTACTGTGCTGTTCCTTCCTGTGGTGACAGAACTACAGAAAATTATGACAGAACCAAAAAACGCTGTGTGGTATCTTGGGCACGAATTTGTCATGTTTTTCGAGTGGCTTAGAGATTTATTGAGTAAATATTGTCATTGATCAGTTAAAACGAGTAAATTCGACTTATTTTCGAACTTGTAAAAACGATAAAATTGAGCGCACCTGTTTCTCATACAATTTACTCTTAGCAAAATTCAAACTCATCCCATCAAATATAGATGTAGCACTACACCTGTTGTGATTTTAGGTTGCTTTCTCCGAAGGTTCGGTACCCGTGCGTACCCGTTGGATCTCAGGCAGCAGGCACATACTGGCTTTGAGAAATATGCTGTGGAATGGGCTTGGCGTATTACTCTGAAGATATGATATTCTTCTTCGAGTAGAAACGGTGACATTAGCTATTGTATATTCTTTGTCGTACATAGGCTAATACACAGGGCATTGTAGTTGATTAACAATGACCATTAAAAATTTGATGTTTTCATAATGCTCAGAGCTTGCTGGCAGCCACCACTACTTTTTCTCCACAGTTGGTCTTAAGGATTCAGCTTCACACTCCCAACACACTGAATCATTTCTCCGTGTCATATAACAGGATGCCATTTGCTCTGTTGCGGGCGGTTAGGAAGGTGATGGAATGCGGGGTTGTTTGGGTCGTTGTGGCTAACGCTGAAAGAAAACGTCTGACAGCGTTGCCAGTTCTTCGGAAACGTGTTATTCTTGTAGCCCTTTGCTTGAAATCACACATTACACACATGTTTATATACAGTCAAACACGGCAAACCATCTATATGTACATGATCGCGTGCCACACTCTTGGGCGTTGTTGTGTGCGTGTGGTGTGTATGAGTGTGTATGTAGCATGACCTCGTTTACGTATTAATAAAAAAAATGCAGAAAATCTAGCAAAAAACGTCGAGGCGAATTAATGTCGAAAAAAATTGCCCACATCGCATTTGCTTCAGTTTGAGAAATGTTCGCGTTCAGCCTCTCTAAATTAGCCTTTTTATTGTCGAACATGACGGTAACCTTCAGCGACCACCCGTAAGTTTGATGCTGTAAACAGCTCCTCCGACAAAAAATACCAGAAGAGGCATGCGGTGTCGTTCGGTTTGTCGTCGAGACACGTATATACATAATCAGAAGTTGAAAGCATTTCTGTTCGGGGCTTTTCACTGTGACTGAGGTAAAACGACGTTATTCCAGGGAATCCCACAGAACCTCTGCTCGCAAGACAAGCGTATTGTTAAACGCTTTCACAAGTAATAGGTTCCTATCCGGTAGGTGCTTGGGTCAGTAAAAAATAATAAAGTTAACGTCCATGAATTCATATTTTATGCAATTATTGTATCGCGTGCCTCGCAAATTTGTTTGCTATCTTCTCTTTAAGAGGACCAAAACTAAAACTGAGCCAAATGAAAACGACTGCAATAATCCCGACGACTTCGACTGCAAAACAATGTTCACCACGGAGCTGTCTGATCACACCAGTTACGATACTTTCCACGCGGCCCACAGATCCGAATCCGGCACTCTGTTGAGTCCAAAACTGGAGAATTAGGTGACTGGGACACCACCCCGTGGCATTCGAGTAAACTGCTCGGCATTGCTCTGAACTTAAATATAACGTAGAAAGAAAGGGTCAGTGTGCAAGTAGGTGGCGCCACCTTCTGTTTATTATTTACACAAACTACGGCTCCAGGTCATGCCTAAACGCAGGAGAGCAGTGTCCATGCCTACCATCTCGTGGCGTGTTCGAAGACTGCGAATTTTGGGGGACTCAGGGATAGGCTGCGGACTGTTGCGTGAAATTATTTCGCGCTTATTTTGTTCTTATTTTTTACGTTTTGAAGAAGTCATTTCTTAATGCTCTCGAAGTGTTGTCCTCCGTTAACGCGCTTCTCTGAACATTGGCCAACTTCGCGATTGCTCAAAACCGGTTGTGGTTGCTGCTAGGTGCGTCACCCCTGCTTTGCTGTTGTCAAACATCGTTTCTGGCGTCTTGGGTGCTGATAACGACTGATCGATATGCGACGCTTTAGATGCATATTTATTACTGCTGTTTCGTTATTTATGCTATTTAGCAAGAAGTATTTTGATGTATTCGTGCTGTAAGCTAAACAAAAAAATGATACGTTACTCACTTTACGTCCATGCCACAACCGTTGATCGCGAGGCGATCGCCGATTGCAGGTTATTTCCCAAGACCATGGGTGTTACAGCGTGCGTGTATATATCTGCGGAATTTTGGGGATTGCTTGCAGAGCACGAGAGTCCATTCGATCACGCGTCACGTTTTTTTTTTTTCCTTTGTCAATGTTACTAACGAGTTTGCGAGAAAAAGTGGCGTTTTACTGTAGAAAAATATTAAAAAAACTGTGTCTCAGCGGTGCGTGACAAGTGTGTACGTGCTTTAGTTTCTAGTAAAATGGTTTTAAAAACTGAACCGTCGCGTCCGCTTGCATTTCCTTCATTGCATATGGCTGGCGCTGCTGGAAAACCATAATGAATAGCAGTAAACTGGGAGGCAGTAGCGGTGCTTTTGAACATGAAGTGCTCTTAGGTTTCCGCCCGCCGCGGTGGATAAGTGGTTAGGGCGCTCGGCTACTGATCCGGAGTGCCCGTGTTCGAACCCTGGCGCGGCGGCCGCGTTTCAAAGGAGGCAAAATGCAAAAAGGCGCCCGTGTGATGTTTGATGTCAGTGCACGTTAAGGGTCCTCAGATGGTTGAAATTATTCCGGAGCCCTCCACTATGGCACCTCTTTCTCTTTCTTCTCTCACTCCAACCTTCCTCCCTTTCCTCATGGAGCGACTGAGGTGTTCTCCCCGAGAATTGAAACAGTTACTAGGCCATTTCCTTTTCTGAAAACCACAATTATTTAAAACTAGAAACCAACACAAAAACGGCATCGAGGCGCAGACTCGCGAATTTTGTGAGTTTTCCTGCTTCCTATTGCATTAGCTATAGCATCTAACTCCAACGCCGTGCTCACTGATTCCCAGAACGCCTGTCGCAACTTCAATAGTGGATTACTTCACAAGTCAGGGTTGTCATTGCTGATTAAGCATCCACCCAGCCAAGCCTCAGTCATCTGGTTTCCCGGTCACCTGGAACTACCAGGAGGAAACGAAGCCGCTCACAGGCATGCCCGAGCTCTTCTTACCGGGCGTCTCCCCCTGATGACCGTGAAGGGTGCTGCGACCTAACTGCTTTAGCAGTGTATGCTGACAATCTCGCACCATACAGAACAGCCAGTCCCCAACACCACATAAATCCCTCAATAAGTTAGAACACCCTTAGGAGACTACAAACCAATACATACCCAACGCCAGCTAAGTTACACCAGTGGGACCCTACACTATACTCTCCGCAGTGTGGAGAGGTTGCTAACCTCTACCACATTGTGTGGACATGCCCATTTAATCCCGTAGTTGACCCCATTCCAAAACCCTCAGAGGAGCAGTGGGAGGCTATTCTGCTCAGCGATGATCCTGACCGTCAGCACTGGCTGGTGGGGAGTGCCAGCGCAGCAGCAATAACCACTACCGGACTACCGGACTAGGCGGCCCACACACGTGTTCTACGAATATTCAGCAAATAAAGATATTTCCAATCAATCAATCACTTGCTTTCTAAATCTTATCATGGCCAAAAAATACGTAGTCTGAAAAATTCGGAAAATTCTGCGAATGCTGACAGAAACTACTGCTGGGACGTGTGCGCATTTCCTTTTCTCATAAATTCACCCTCCTCCAATCATCACCCTCCAAAGCAGATAAGCGGCTACGGCTACCCACCGCGGTAGCTCTGTAGTTTTCGTGTTCGGCTGCTCAGTTCGCGAGTGTTGTTGTTGTTGACCTCGCACAATGGCACATACCCACAAGGGGGATTGGCCATAACCAGGCGGTGACTACTTAAATGACCAGTTGCATGTGGCAAGCATGGGATGGTTTTATGAAGGAAGCTTTCGCCGGAGTCCGTGTATACTATCATTATCATCAGCCTGACTACGCCCACTGCAGGGCAACGGCCTCTCCGATGTCCTGTCCCAACTGCGGTCATCCTATCCCCGCAACCTTCTTAATCTCATCCGCCCAACTAACTTTCTGCTGCCCCCTGCTGCTCTTACCTCCTCTTGGTGTCCAGTGCGTTACCCTTATCTCGCCTTCGCATTACGTGCCTTGCCCAAGCCCACTGCTCGATTTGGACAAGGCTGTCATTAACCCGCCTTTTGTTCCCTGACCCACTCTGCCCTCTTACTGTCTCTCAACCTTACGTCTATCATTTTTCTTTCCATAGCTCGCTGCGTTGTCCCCAATTTAAGTTGGACATGAATTTGAATCACCCTCCACCATCGAAACGATCGACTCAGACGCCCACCCCTGCACAAATTGCTTACCAAGGCAGAGCAGGTAAAAGCAGCAAACGGCTAAAATCGTACCTTCGATAAAATCGTGCCTGCTTTCAGCACGCTTTTCGTTACAGTAATAAAAGGACTTATTGAGCATGTGGTACATAGACACACAAGCAGCTCCGCGTTGAGAGCGTTGAGAGAAGTGGAAATATAAGCGGTAAGCACTCTGTCAACGCTATCCTCTTCTGCTACTACGCCATCCTCTCTATTATCTCCTTCTCACCCTCATACAGTGGTCGCTCAGAAAGATAGTAGATAATAAACTTTAATAGCAAAGTTTAAAACCTTCCCGGCAGGGCTTAGTCCAAAAGCCCTAAGGGGAACGCTTGAGAGCTCTTGATCGAAGGAGCCCTCTCGGAAATGTTTTTTTTAATTTGCTATTAAATAGTTTATTCTTTCTCTCTGTGGTGATATTTAATGTACACCAGACATAGTGTACAGCTGTTGTGCTCGGACAAAAAAAAAGACCATGTCTTGACTGACGACGAGAACCGCGAACGTAGGCGTTAAATGCATCGTGGCGTTAAAAAAAAACGCGAACATTTTTAACTAAACATTTAATTTATTGCAGTAGAGAGCTTTCACAACACGGTGCAAGCGAATTTTGAGTCCATGTGGTTAGGCCTGTTGATGTAGTCCTTGGCATTAGGCAAGTTCCTGAGCACGCAGGCCGAGTAGAACCAGCGCGGAGGCGCGTAACCCGGAATCGCGTGCCACTTCCGGTCGTCGCCCGAGAAATACTCGAGGCAGCGCTTGTAGTCCTTCTGGTTTGCCTCGCCGATGGCGTAGATCTTGTCGTCCAGGACAACCGCCACGACCTTGTCCGTAAAGGTCTTGGTCTTGGAGCCCTTGGACCACTTGCCACTCTTTGGGTCGTAGACCTCGCATACGTTCGACTTGCGCGAGAGGCCGCCCACCACGTATATTTTGTCCCTGTACGCCACCAAGCCGTGGAAGAGCCGTTCGGTCTTCATGGGAGCTACAACAGTCCACTTGTCGGTCACGGGGTCGTATGCTTCGGCTGACCGAAGTAGCGTCTCGGTGGACATGCCGCCCACTATGTAGACACGTCCCGCACAAGAGGCGGCGCTGGCGCCGAGCCGAGGGTGGTTCATGCGACCTACAGTTCGCCACGAGTCCGTGACCGTGTCGTACTCTTCGGCCGTGTCAAGGGTGACGATCCCGTTGGGCGAGCCGCCGATACAGTAAACGCAGTGATCGAGAACGGCTATGCCAAAGAACGCCCGCAGCTGCTTCATGGGCGTGATGGACAACCACTTTACGGAGACCGCGTCGAAACAATAGCAGAACGGGCACAGCTTAGCGATGTCGGCGCCCATCACGTATATTCTGTGCCCCACAGAGACGCACTGCAGGCCGAAAACTAGATCCTGCCTGAAGTCCGTCTGCACAGTGTTCCATTCGTTGGTCTTGTGGTCGTATACTTCCCAGGTGTTGCTCTTATACCCGCGGTGAATCCCGCCGTAGACGAACATGATATCGGCTGGCACTCGCTGCACGAATAAGCTTGGATTTAAAATGAGCGCTTCGTGTTCGGACTGCTGAATCCTGTGGCAGCGCTTGACGATCGTCTTGCAGAGGAGGTTTTTGGACACGAGCGGGTTTCGCATGACAACCTTCCTCAAGTAGCTCTCCTTCATAAGGCAGAGCCGTATGTGTGGCAGCAGCTTACTTAAGCACATTCTGCGCTCTTTAGGACTCGCCTTGATCCAGAACACAGTGGCTTCCCAGACGACCTCTTCCCTCCGTACCTTGAGCCCGTCCGACGCCAGCAGGCTCTCGAGGTTCTGCAAGCTCAGCATGCGGAAGTCGCCGCTGCCCGCGTACACCCGCTCGAAATTGTCCAGCACGAAACGGAGCGCCTGCTTGTGTAGAGGTTCCAGGCAAAAGAAGAGCGCCATCTCGAGGACCATGATGCAGTTCTCCACGTCCACGTTTCGAGACATGAACGCGCAGCACTCACTGAGCAGGCCATCGACGAGCAGCTGGTCCGCGGTGATGGTGAGGTCTTCAACGTTGTCGACAGAGATCGCCGCGTCGCCGACGCTCGCGTAGGTCACGACGGCTTGCAGCGCCTCCTTGCTCACCCCGGGGATGAGGAAATCACCTCGATTCGCCTCGGACAGCGGCCCGTTGAAGAGCGCGTCGAAGTATTCGCTGCAGGCGCTGAGGTTCTTCTTGAACACGGCGAAACACCCGCCATCGGAGGTTCGCAGAATGGCCACTGGGGTCGGGGCAGCGTCGCTCATGACTCAAGGAGTCGCATCCGACGGCTGCTCTAGAGGTACGGCAAGTTCCGGCGGCCAGAGTCTCCCGTTGCCGCTTTGTTTACCGTGACGGGCAGCAGGCCAGGATCCAAGCGCCGGAACGAATGTGATCCGAGAGACGAGCTCGCCTTTGTCGCTGGATGAACGCGCGGACTGTGAAGTCCGGCAGAGCGAGAATTTAGTCGCGGCGTAGACGGAATTTAGTCTTGCTTCCCGGGGTCTCGCGGTGATCGCGACAAGTGCCACGGGTAGGCTCAGGGCGGAAAGCGCGCGCGAATGTTGGCCTTAGTGAAAGCGAAGAAGTTTGACTTAAGCTGAAATGTGGGGGTGTGCTATTATGTGGATGACGGCGTCGCTAAGTGAACGCGATGCTGGCAGCCTGCAGCAAAAAGCAGCAGCAGTCGCTGCTTCAATTTTCTCAAAGTTGTGCTAGCTACATTCCTCTTTGTCGTGCGCTGCTCCATTCAGAAATTACGTCCCAACTAGCCAAACTTTCTGTTCTACTGCAGCAAAGGACACTGCGCTATATCGTCGCCGCAAAATACATCAGGACTCCTCTGAAACAGAAGCAGACAGATTTTACTTACGAATACTTTTGCCACTTGTCTCTTCTTCTTTGCATGCGCGTGTGTGTGTTTGTGATCACGAGTTCTCGTGCCGAGTATCACGACTGTCGTTTTCTTCCTGCACGCTCGCGTTCTTTTTGCACCTCGTGTTTGAATTTGTAGAGGTTGATGATGAAAACATTTTTTTAATTGGACATAAAACTGGTGGTCGATCCCCGCATTCCGGGGGCCCCATTGGGTCTTTCAGCGGCTCTTGCCCTTACGATCAGCTCCTTCTGAACTTTCGGGTCGGCATTTCCTCTCACAGCTCAACAGTGAGTTCTTCTGTCCTTTCTATTTCCGCGTTGTCTTGGCAGGCCCATACCATGTGGCATAGTATTAACACCTCTTTTTGGGCTTTTGTGGCATAGCTCCGCCTCTATGTCACAGTGTGCGCATTGTGGCTCATAGCCCTCTGTTTACATTACGTCAACTCTTTTTGGTCTTGAGTTCGTGTTCAGTTCAGGTCAGTTGTAAATTACTGTAGATTAGTCGATTTGTAGATTACTGTTTTTATTTATTTTTCTTTTAAAATCTACTTGTAATATTAGGCTTTGAACTCTTCGCTGTCTGGCCAGTCGCCCTTGTGGGCATATGCACCATCTTTCCAAGTGTAGAGCAGCAATCCGCCGTCCGAGCAGTCTATATATCTCTCTCTGCGTTCCATCAGCGCAACTATCGCATCGTGCGGATTCATTAACAAAAATCAAGCGATAAAGCCAAGCGGCGATTTTCAGAATTTCCTCGGCGTGTGTGATCTTGGGCACTGAGATGCATACACAAACTGAAGCGTCCCCAGATGATGTGGAAATCGGCGTGCATCTGTCTTGAACGGACATCAGTCGAGCGGCAGTATTAGTGCCCTTCATTCGCTTTACCTAACGATCCAGCGCCTCAGTGCACACTTTGTTTTCATTTTAGTCGACCGTGGATGTACAAAGCTTAAATGCTAATGTGCACTGCCGACAATTTTGTAATAACGAAGTAAAGTTACAGTGAAACAGTAAGACAGACGAGGCTCCACAGAATGGCCAGACACCTTTAATGGCAATGCATGTATAGGACAGGATGGAGTGCAGAAATGAGAAAAGAAGTAAACAACTCTACGCAAGAGTGAACGAAAGGCAAGTGCAAGAGAACGAATGACAAAGGCACAAATCTCTAAGCGTATGTCTGAGGTGAAGTATCGTTGATTCAAGTAAGACGTCAAAGCAACATTTATGCACGTGCCGTTTCTGCTGGACAGCTAGTTAACCCTTTGGCAGGCACAACAAATTAGTTTTTCGTCACAACGAACATCGCCCACATAATGGACGAAAGGGCTTCAACGCACACAGAAACAATCACAATTACCTCCAGGTAAGCTGCATGTTTATTATCTCCAGCAATGACAAAGGCGGTCGCCGGCGTACCCAAACAATGCTTTCATACGCTGGGGTCTCGCTGGGGTTTCTTATGCTGGTGCCCTTTTGTACTAAGTGAAATGGCGCATTGCCAGAGTCAGCAACATAAAAGATCTCCTTGACTTCGGACATATGCAGCTCACTGAGGCCACGAGCTTGGTAGACCAGTAAGTTTAGACAGTCATATGAAGCAAATAACGCAAATGTAACAAGACCGGATCTAAAACAGGCTCTGAATCCTCACAACGCCTTGACTTTTGCTGAAGTTTTTGTCTTCCGCCGAACACCTATACAGGTAGGGGTAAAGGGGAGGAAGGCTGTAACTAAAAGGGAATTGAGAAAAACACCACGTTGAAAAAAAAATTTCTTTGCTACATCACCAATGATCTTTTCGTTTATATGTTTTCCGTCTATTTCTACGGGCTCTACACCAATCCCAGGCCATTTCCCCACCGTCGGTACGTACCATTTAAAATCAGATATAAAACAAAAGGTTGTTTTTGCGGCCCCTTTTCGCTCTGTGATGTCGACAACCAAACCCTGCCACCACTGCAGCAGCTACAACCTTACCGATCCGGTAGTCATCTCCATTTACTGCAAATTTGATTCACAGCTTCACAGTAGCTAACTACCAATGCTGCCCGGCCTGCTCACAAAACCGTTCAACAGCAGGTGACTCGATAGTGCTGCGAATTCGCCAGTCATGTGACCAGCGTGTATTGTACGCCAGTGCTTTCAATGCAGCAAGATGGTGTCATCGCATGTAGGAGTCTTGGAGAGAAGCTCCTTTCGTATTTGTTGGTGGTGGCGTCGTTCCTCTTCATCGGGGCCTTTAGGGAGCGTGATCGGTGCCGCCATGTCCCAGCGCTGGGAGCTGTGCAGTGAAGCCTTGCCGCCATGCTCGTGGGCCCGTCCGTTGCCAAGGTGTCCCTCGTGTTCCGGGACACGGAGCAGTGTTACAATGACTCCGGAATCTCTGTAAAACCGCACGTGTATGTTTGATGTCGTGCGCGATGCTGTGCCTTCTTGGTGGTTCGATGAGGCCACTGAGGGCTTCAAAGCAGTCTGTCAATATGCGAATCCGTTGGCGATTTTGTTCAGGATGGTCGGTTGCGCGACTACCCGCTGCGGTGGCTCAGTGGGCAGTGTGTGTGTGTGAGGGTGTCTGGCTTTTTCGCAGTTCTTCGGCGCACGCGGTGGCTGTATCATGTCTATTTCCACATTTTCATTTCACTACTCTTTGAACAATCTTCTACCCGCACATGGCAGTGTTATTGGCCTGGTTGGGGCCAGTCGACAAACACATGCTGCTTCGCACTTGTGATGGTGGCCACGTGATCGCGGACGCCCGGATGCATATGCGAACCACATAAACCAAGGGAGCGTGCCACTGACAGCCACTAACAATAGTAACATTCAATGTTCAAAGCACTAGAACCTAACTTTTAACATGTACAAGAAAAACCCAAGCACCACCCCACCTCCCCTTAGCATTCTCCCCTCACGTAGTGCTTCAATGTGCAAGAGGAGCCAGCAAACTGCAAAGTTTTATCCGTGTAAACTTTTTCATTTCCAGAAGCAAGCTAGCGAACATGGTGTTTGTTCACGCAAGCGCCACGTGAATTTTGCACAAGCACACAAACACATGCACACGAGTCCGAGCACAAGTTTCGCGCACATTCACACGAAAGAAAAAAAATCGCGAACAGAATGCTACCAGGTTCCACGTTACAGGCTGCCCCCACTCCGCCAAAATTCCATGCTCTTACGATGCGCGTGAAGGTATACTGTCAGCAGGTGGACAGTTCCACCGCGAGTGACCCAGGTTTGACAGCGTGTTCTAGGCGGTGATGTACCCATGCTGGATGGCTTCGCGTGCCGAAATCCTCTCGTTAGGGTCGTATGTAAGCATCCTGGTGAGCAAGTCGACACCGCTGCTTTCCAACTCTGGCAGAAGGTCGGCTAACCCGCTCCCACGCCACATAGGGAAGGTCATCTTGTACACTGGCAGTTTCACCACATCAGGCCATGTCTCCGAAGTCGGCGTGCCTAGAACGCGGAAGATGCGAAACAGCTGGTCGATTTCGGAGTCTCCAGGAAAGAGCACCTTGCGGGTGGCCATCTCGAAGAAGATGCACCCGATGCTCCAGAGGTCGATGGGCATCGAGTAGAACTGGGAACCCAGGAGAACCTCAGGGGCCCGGTACCAGAGGGTCAGCACTTCATGGGTAAGGGCACGCGTAGGTAGGCCCACAGTGCGGGACAGGCCAAAGTCGGCCAGCTTGATCGTGCCCTTAAGATCAATGAGCAGGTTTCGGGGCTTAAGGTCGCTGTGAATCACCCGTCGCTGGTGGCAAAACAAGATGGCAGCAATGATCTGTCGCACATAGTTCTTAAGCACTTGACTGTCAAGCCTCTCGGACTTTGGCAGTTCGTCCAGGTACTTCCCGAGATCCATGGGGAAGTACTCAAGCACAAGGTAGACGCAGTTGCGGTAGCTCGTAATGACATCTTGCAACCGGACAATGCACTCGTGCTGCAGCTGCTTGAGCAGGGCTATTTCTCTTATGGACGTCGCCGGGATCCCTTCGTTCTCGTCGAAGTGAATCTTCTTGAGCGCTACAATGTTCCCGTTGCTCTGGTTTCTTGCCTTGTACACGGCCCCGTAAGTGCCATCGCTGATTTTTTCCAGCTTCACATAGTTTTTCATACCGGACCGTGTGCAAGAGCCTGACGACAGCCAAGCTCAGCGAGACAAACAGCTCGAGTCAGCAGTCTGGAGAAAGCTTGTGACCAGATTGCTAACAGTCGAGTCAGCACGTGAAGACGAGGTCAGCTGAACGCCCGTGCCTCCTCGCGAAGCTAGCGCCACCCGCGAGGAGACAGGATCACGTGCGTGCGAGAAAGAAAAAGAATCCAGTCGCACGCTCCGCGTCTCTTTCCTTGCACTGAAGATTGTTTGCCGGACTTCGCTGTGTTAACGCTTGTAATTCGGCACGCTTTCTGCTATTGCAAGGTTTAACTGTAAACAGCCCCTGCCTCTGTTTCAATCAATATCGCTCTTTCGGCTTGCCACTGAGAAGAAAAAAGGCATGTTCCAATCACTTTTTCCAGTTTTCTTCCTCCTCTTTTTACTATCCTCAATTCCATGTTGCGGTTTATTTCAACCAGTTTCTTCCATATTTTTTTCTGGCGTTGGTATTCCCATGAACAGATTCGACACAAGCTGGGGAGGCAATGAAAAGCCCCACTTTCAGCGTTAACATCCTAAGGAACGTACAACTGGGATGTGCCACATCTCCGGGAACACTCGACCCCGTCGCATCAGCTTAGGGTGCCGCGAAGCACACCCAGCCCGTGTGTATCAAGGCACCCGCTTAGTTCTGCGTAAAAGCCTTTGATTTTGAAAGCAGCGACACACTCCTCCGCGCCCGTTTTCCTCCTCGGTTCTCCCAGCCCTCGCACGCCAACGGCTTGGGCTGCGCACCTGCGTTGGCGCTAACTTACTTTTCGAATATTAAATCTGTAAGGGAGCGACGTTATTCACTTTGCGACAACATGCCACCTCTGCAAACCTTCTGGTTTGCGCAATAAACGTGCTAAAAAGAGAGCCCTTGCGACATGAGTAAGCACTGTCGCCAGCTGCTGAGTGTGTGTTCAGTAGCACACATTGAAATTAATAATTGGAGACTTTCTCTCTAGGGCGTATTGCGCGGTTGACGCACTGCCGGCGTGTGCGCCCTGTCGCACCGTATGGTCACGCTGTTTTTGCGAGGCGTCCGCAGCCGGCGCTGAGCCACCGCCCGATATAAAGGGTTCAGCCGTATCCATCCATCCACCCATCCACCCAACAGCGCCGCCAATAGAGGGAGAGAAGAGTTCGCTTTAGGTCAGACTATCTGCAGGTATTCCTCTGCCAGGAGAACCACGGCCAGCTGACGCCAACCATACCCCAGTGGGGAGGAAGAGGTTAAGGTAACAGGGACTTTTTGAATAGAGGTAGCATATTGGTTGATGGAATAGTGGGGCGCCAGTGCGCATGCGCAGAAATTAATACGAGGGGCTTTATTGTCCTGTGACTGCGCACTGGCGCCCTGCTATTCCCCTATTCCACTGACCGATATAGTGACCCTCTAATCTAAGAGCCACTAATGAGGAGATTGAGAGCTGATGGACGAGAGGAAAGGAAGTCCTCCACATTTGCACGTGGAGCAAAGCCAGTTGGGAGAGGAGGGATCAGAACAATAATGGTAGACAAGGAGGTTATATAACCTCCTTGGTAGAGATATAATAGACGCACTGGAGTAATGAAAGTGAGGGTGTCGGGGAGGTGATGAACCCCGTACATCGGTACCTACAACTGATTTGTGCACGGTACCGATGTTACAATGATACTGTTGCGGAGCTTTGCCCTGTTGATAAATTGGGCTTTTATGTGCCCAAGCAATGCTGTAAACTGCTTCGGAATAGTTTAGGCTACTTGGTATTCTTTCACATGCACCAAAAACTATAAAGACACGGCCGTTTTTTTTTTTTGATCGCCACTAACAAAATGCAGTCACCGCGGCTGGGATCGAACCAGCGAACTCGATCGCGCTCAGCAAATCCAGGATTCTCGGATATCAGTTAGTTGTGTTATTGTGTAAATAGTTTTTGTGTATATTACCTCCCGCCTATCTTCTCTTCCTCTCCCCTCACCTCTTTCATTTAATTTCTCGATTCTGCCTGCTATACTTTATATCCGCTACCCGGCCAGCTCAGGTTCTTCAGTATCGATGGCAGATGCCGGGGCTAACAAAAATCCTTTCCTTCCTTTTTATTATTTTAATAAATCACTTACTACTACATACTTAATTATGAGGAAACTGCAGAATATTGTGAGGTACTGTTACGGAAGCATTGAAGGTAATGGTGGTATGGTCAATTCTCAAAACGCGTAGCAAAAACTTTCTTTTAAAGCTTGCCCATCGCTCGCGTCGAGTATTTTAAGACTGCCATAGAAAATGAACGGGGAGTGTTTTTGGCGATATCAAAAACGTTAATAGCGAAAAAAATGCAAGCCTGCCGAAGGGAAATCTGCGGATAAATTGATTGTTCTAGTGTAACCTTACGATATATGAAAAGTTGTGTTCATAAACAACTTCCCTTTCAAAAATGCACTTGTGCTGAGCATGAGCCGAATGTCAGGGACAAGGGCGGCTAGTTTGTCGGCTCTAGTTGCTGGCTTTTTCGCCTGTCATAAACCGGGTTACCCTATACGTACGGTGCGACGAGTTCATTAACTAAAGGTTACAACCACGGGCGCATGATCCTGGTTTGTTCGCAGGATACAGGTGCAAGCAATGTGAAAGGCAGCAATCAGTTCGCACTCCAATCTGAGTGCATCTATATAATATTTAGAAAAGAAAGACAGAATTGTAAATGGTGGGATTTAACGTCCCACAGCGCGACACATAGGCTAGCGGACGCTGTCGTGGAGTGCTCCGGATTAATTTAGCCCACCTGCAGTTCTTTAACGTACGCTAGGATATCGCACAGCACACGAGCTTTTTTGTATTTCGCCTACGTTGAAATACGGCCGCCGCGGCCGCGATCCGATCGAACTCGCGACCTTGGGCTCAGCAGCCGGACACCATAGCCACTGAGCCACCGCGGCGGGTTTTGAAGAAAACAAACAGTATACTTCACACGTACGGCTGTTAAAATCCGCACAGCTGAAACGCCACTTACCGCACCATGCAAAGGGACGTTGCACCTTTGTAGTGAACAGCCACACGTACTGTGCAGATTGAAGACATTAGAAGTAACACTTTCTTGCTGGAAATGATTACAAATATGCAGTGTTACAAGTAACGGCGTTACCGGTAGCGCGTTATTTTTTTAAGTAGTAACTTAGTAACGCACTCGTTGCCATTTCAGAAATGTAACGGGTAACATACGTACTTACGTTAAAATTTTTCGGTAATGTGAGGTGTCACGTTACTAGTTACTTTTGGTTCCAATTGTCCCACAACTCCACCCTCTTTTTTTTAGAAAGAAAAGCGCTGAGCACCTAAAGTGATGTTGCAAATGAACAATGTACAGGTGCTCTCGACGACCTTCGTTGCGGCTCGCATGCATACCAGAAAACACCTAGCTGCCCTTAACGACGCACCCAACTAAAAAAAAAAAGCAAGATAAGCCATAAAGCACGAAACACGTGCACGAACACGCATTCACACACTTGCCTTCACCTACCTCCCCTTCCCAAACCTTTCATACACAACTCTCTAAAGAGTGGGAGCATGCCGAGCATTTCGGAACATCACATTTCTCAGAATTACTGCAAATCTGTTGAGAGTTCAGTGATATTTTCTTTGTGAAGCTGGAATTGATGACGAATTGTTATTTTGTGTTTAATGTCACACTCAGAAAATGGCTTCACCATGTGCCACAAAGTTAGAAGCCGGCATATGTAACTAGGCAACTTTAGGCCACTTTTACATTGCTAATCTCCTGCACATTTGTGCAAAGTATTCTTGTTAAACCAGTATTTTGCGTAAAATCATTGTTTGAGCTAGAAATTTTATGTGAAATGTGAGCTTTATAAAATTGTTATCGTGAGTTATTAATGCAGAGACGCACTAATTAAAATTTATGTCCATGAAGTAACAACAAAGTAATGAGCGGTACTTTCTTCCAGTAACAGTAACGCATTACCTTTTCTTGTATGTAACATAGGGCGGTAATGCGTCTTTTTTATTGGCGTAACGAGTAACGTATTTAGTTACTTTTTTTTCGGTAACGCCTACGACACTGCCCCTGTGTGTGTGAAATATAGTTTTTCTTTCGTGTGCTTCGCATTCAAACTTGAGAAGTAATCATTTCCTGCAACAAGTGTTACTTTTCATGTGTTTTCAATCTGTACGTGTTGCTGTTCACTCCGAAGGTGCAGCGTTCTGTTGGTGTCATAAATGGTGTTACAACTGTGCAGATTTGAGGGGCCGTGACTTTCTTGAAATGAGCGGTAAAGGTCCACTGATGACTGAATATCCTGCTCTAGTATCCACCAAAGCAGTAACCTTGAAGCCGTATGGTTTGTGAGAAATTGGCGCGCGCGTTCCATCCGGGCAATCCTGTACTGGCGCGGTGCATTTTATAGCGACAAGTTCAGTGCACGTGCACGAAATAGAAATTAGACTCTGCCAGTGCGCCGCGGGCCTTAGTGTACAAAACGCCGTCGAACACATTAGCGTTAGGGCGCTGGTGAACTAAAGAATGTCCCTTTGGCCGCAGTCTGTGCCACGGTGTTTGTGGCAGAACTCGTATTGAGCGTAACGTTGGCTACTGCGGGCACCGAAAACGCAAGCCTGGCCAACATCGAGTTTTAGAGCTAAAAGCTCTACTCTTCCCACGCTGAGCCTGAAGGTCCACTGGCTCTTAGATTAGACCTCTTACGGGAGGCGCTCCGCATGAGCAAAATCGCCCCCGCGTGGCAGGTGCCTCGATCTTCTTCATCGGCTCCATAGCTGCGTTTGACCGCTCCTCCTCGCCAGTTGTAGCATGTGATCTGTCACATGATTTTCTCTTGCGCTTAGCAATCACATCCGCTGCTGCGCCGACCGCCGTTCTGGACGCTCGCTCTTGCACTTATGGCGCGTGATTTGTCCTCGCTGAGGTCTTGAAAAAAATAAACATGAACCAAAGCTAAACCGTGTCTAACCATGCTTAACAGAGCTTTGGCTCTGAATATCCTGGCTTAACTGAGTTGAGCCACAGCCACTTCTGCACGCGAGAACGTGCCGCCAAACTTTCACCACCACGGGTTCGATAAACGTCCATGGCAGTTAAAATTTCGGCGGCATGGCCACGTGCGTTTCACGCGCGGAGTTTTCGTGTTCAAAAAGCGCTACATGCGGGCCAGGCTTTATTAGTACTCGGGCGTTTCTGTGCAGCATCCGAGGGGTTGAATTAAGGAACGATCACAATCTCGGTAACAGTGGCAAAGCCCCGCTTCCATTGGTCGATATGTCCGCCAGTCAGTGCCGACCGTTAAGACAGTTTGGAGACTTTTGAGATTGTGACCGTTCCACAATTCAGCCCCAGATCTCCGAAATAACCGAGGCGTTCAAGGCACCATCTAAAATTATCTGGTAAAATTTCGATTACAAATTATCGAACCGCAGAAATAACATTGCATTATGATGACTGCACTGCACATAGACATTCATATTCCAAAAATTTTACTTCTCTTAAGGAAAAAGTTTTAGAAGGAAGCAACCGCAGCGTTTCAACAGAAAGTTCGGCTAAAAAAAAATTATTCCATTTTCTGTACAAGATTGTGTTTACTGCACCTCATAAACCACTTCTTTGTGAGCTTTCCATTGCTCTGACTAACACCATCTCATCTTCATTTATGTCCCTCATAGCCAGAGTCACTTTGGGATGTTAAAAACCAGAAACCATCACCTTCACTGGTAGCTAACACATTAAAGGGAGGTTGAAGCCTCAGGAAGCTTGCCAACATTTCGACATGGACTTGCGAGCAGGCAGCCTCGGGTGCAGAAAGTGTGGACTGACAAGCCAGTCAGTGTCAATGGTAGTGCGTTGGCAGCGTTTTTAGGGAGGCAACTTTTTTCTTCCAGGTAAGGACTCTGTGCCATTAGAGCTTTGTCTGGTTTCAACTGAACGACTAAGGTGATAATTATGGCTGGTCGTCACAGGATAGCAATGTGAAATGCCTCAGATATGAATACAAGTGGTAAAAAGAAAATGACTTCCACTTTTCCATTACCTTTTATTATTGCATGTAGGCCAGGTGCTAATGGGTGCCAATGACAACACAAAACTGGAGCTCTCAAAGGGAACAACAAGCCTCTCTAGAAGCAGCTATAGACAATTTACAACACCAGTGAAACAGCAATCAAAGAGACTGGAAGCATGAAACACTCAGTGCAGCTTGTAGGAATTGGTTTATGGGGGTTTAATGTCCCAAAGTGACTCAGGCTATGAGGGACGTCATAGTGAAGGGCTCCGGAAATTTCGACCACCTGGGGTTCTTTTACGGGCACCGACATCGCACAGCACAAAGGCCTCTAGAATTTCGCCTCCATCGAAATTCGACCGCTGCGGACGGGATCGAACCCGCGTATTTCGGGCTGCCAGCCGAGCACCATAACCACTCAGGCACCGCGGCAGCCCCGCTTGTAGGAATTAGTACGACAGGATTGAAAACACACCCAACAAACTTTTATTCACAAACATGTTCGAAATCGATGACAGATGTTTCAAGAGCAAACAAGGCTAATATTTCTTGAGGGTCTTTCTGATGAGAGCCATGCGCTGAAAAAAATAAAAAATTTGTCATTCATAAAAATTCTGAGGCAAGAGAATCTAAGCACTGATATCCTCCCTCAGATCTTTAAGTGGTCTGAATAGGCTAAATGCTTAAATTACCAGCCAGGTTGGCATGAATTAGACCAAACGTTTATTTGAAACTACTCCCTGCTTTCCCTTTCTATGCTTTTTTCAGCAACGATAAACTGTGAAGTATCGCCACAGCAGTTGCTGTGAGCGGTACCTCAACCGCCTGAGCAGACACGACATTCATAGAATACTGCAAAAAAAAAAAACAGAAAGGGCGCAAGCTGTCTCCAGTACTTGACAAGCAAGCAGAAGAGGCACAGGCTCAACCCTCATCTGTCCAGTGCTCTTCAAAAGCACAACGATGATTGGGTTGACTAGGCTGAAGGCCCCCAGCTCCAAAACATGCACGAATCCATATAGAAAGCATTGTTCTCTCCTTTATGCAAATCCTTTTGACAGAACTGCACTCATCACTGATGAGTTTGCACTCATTGCCAAAAAAATATTTCCACCTACACCAGTGTTACGACAGTATACTTCAGTATAGTCAGTATAGTCAGTATACTTCACATGCTGTCAAGATAAGAAGAGTAAGCAAGCATTAAGAGAGATGAAAATAAGTAAAGAAGCCAACTGTACTCAACAGCAGTGTGCACACCAGAGAACATAAACCACCACCTACCTGCTTATGTGCTTCAGTGCTGCTTGCCTTTTTGTACGGTTGTAATTCCTCAGCCCCAAAGCCAGGTATCCACATGTTCCAGTTTTTCTCTGCAGTGGGAGGGGAGAAAAAGCATGTTCAGCCTTCACCATTTCATTTACCCAACTTGCCACCTTGCACAGTTTTACCGTGCCCCTTGAAGGCCAAATTAACGAGACTTTGCTGTAGTAAAGACCCTGATATAGCAAAGATTTTTGTTCGCCTGAGTGACTTTCCGATAGAGGGGTTCTACTACTGGAAAAGTGGGATGGATGCACAATACTAGTGCTCTGTTGAGTTAAAATGCTTTAGCACCCCTTTACACCATTATGGCATCTTTGATAAACTTACACAACAACTGCCCCGAAACCGTGCGGTGCATACTTTACTTCAGTACGCACTTCACTTCACCAAAACTATGTAAAGAGAAAAAAGAGGTGCAACTGTGTATACAAGTGTCTATATCTATGTAAGAGCACTTCATCCATTGCAGAAATGCTGGAAACTGCACAATTCAAATTTGGCTTGGCTAGTACTAGGTAGGGAATGTGGAATCTGTTGCAGAATCACAGCTGCGTTGCAACGATCTTCACTGTTCAACTAAATTGTTCTAATGGTGCATTCTTTATTAAATCTATAGCAAATGCTGTTTAGCACTAGGCTCACATAGAATTAACCAAAGCATTTAGTGGAGATTTGCCTCGGGGAAAGTCGTATTGTTACAACTAAATTCATTTTCTGCTGAACACTACCCAAACCAAATACAAAGAGTAATCTTTATGACGTTCCAGTGCCTACCCATGGAAAATGAACTGAAGCTGCTGTATTTTCTCCAGATGACTGGCAAAACTCTAAAAAGAAGCGCTGCTACTGATTTTTTCCCCCAACAAATCGTTTGTACTGGTCATTGCAGAAATGCTCAGCAATTTCGAGAAGTGCTTAACAGCTTACCCAGGCTTAGCTGGACATCTTTGGCCTCAAGGACATTTGACTTTCGGTGCTTGGCGAGAAGGCAGGATGTTGTCACAACATTCTCAATGAAATCGTCAGCAACTTGCAAAAGGAGCTGGATAGAAAAGAAATATAAAAACACAATATTTTTTTTCAGAAACGAAAGGTAAGCTCACCTTCCGCACAGTTTCATTTTTATTAATATCAGCAAATGCACACGAAACTTAAAAATCAAACCAGCCATGTGAATGCCCCATTATGCAAGTGACAAGACAGCATGAAGTGGGCGACCGTTAAAGAAGAAGCATTACAATGAAAGATCTGGCCACAGCACAAAAGGGTGCAGCTTTTGAAAAACTTCTGAGATAAGTAACTTTTATTTTTTTAAATAATTAACTGCATGTAACTGTCTCCTAAACACCAAGATATTGGTTAGATTGTTATGCCTAGCAGAAAAGGATACTATTAGTGTTACTATTAGGAAATATAGTAGAATACAAGTTAGAAAAACAGAAGCGGACAACAGCAGCCCATGGCCTGTACATCGCAACGGTAAATGGAATCAACATTTCAGCACTGCACTCTATTGTTTAAACAAGTCAAGCTGAAATCTGTTTCCTCTTGCAAATGGCTTTTAGTTAACGTCTGCTTGTTGCAGAGGAACAGTGGGCGGCAGTCATGAATAAAAATGGAGCCTCACTGCAGCCTTAGGCTGCATTTGAATACAGCGACTGCACCTGTCATCTTCTTTACAGTCAAGTAGCAACAAATCTTTGAGGCAAGGCTGAAATGGCAACTAAGTTGCCTGTTCATTTGGGACCGTCTGATAAGGTTTTTGATAAGTCTGTGCAGCATAATTACAAAAAAGTATATAAAAGTTAACCTCAACCTCCATGCCGAAATTCATGCAACTAAGACACTGTGTGATGAACATGATCATCACATTCGGACTAAAATATAAAAAAGAACAGCCTGCGCTAAAACTTACGTGCTACCCATAGGGCACAATTTCAGGACCTGGTCATATGCACAAAAAATTTGAACAAACAGATTTTAATATAACTTAGCCCTTCATTTGCAATTCTTATGACCTAGACAACCTCATAAGAGGCACATTTATTCATCAACGGCTGATCACCAAAGTCCCACCACCAGTCCCGGTTTATTCATTCATTTATCAGAGGTTCTGTATCATGGACATGTCGCAGAGCATATGAGCGGCTTTTAACACTCAGGCAAGCAAAAAAAAAAAAAAACAAATCAGGTGTGTCCATGAATTGGGCAATTAATTTTATTGGTATACACAACAAAGCAATTGCTTCAAGTACCATGCCAATCCATCAATGCCTCATGTTGGTATGCAGCAACACTGCACTGCAAAGCAATTACTACTGAAGTATACAGGTTCCTGAGCATGCCCTTTCAATTCACACACTTGACTTGAGCAGCATGGCTGCTAAAATGGGCCCAGTCATGTAACTGGTAAAAGTGGCAAGTTTTACGAAAAAGCAGGTTTCAAGGCCAGAAGGTATGCGCACAATGGCTTCAAAGGGTTTGAGGTCCCATATTCAAGAACAACACCTGTAGACAGCACCTCATCTAGCATAGGCACATGATGAATGTTTTAGATCATGTGCAATGTTGCGTGGGTGCGTTACACATTTCACTTGCCTCCTCAACGTCGTCATCCAGCTGCTCATTTGGGTCCACTTCTTTAACCAGATCTTGGAGTCGTTGCTTGTTCAGCACCTGAGAAAACCATTGAGCCAGCAGTTTGGAGTGCACATTATGGTAAAAAAAATTGTTCAGTACATCAGACTAAAAACGACATATCACCAAGCAACCAGATATGAAGTAAAGTTGTGTATTCCGCAACATTTCTTTGTGGTTTTGACTGTATTTATTACATACAAGCGACAAACGCTATCATGCGTCAAATGCAAGGTTATATGTGTTTGTTTGCGAAAGAGAAGGTTTATTTGTTTATGGGAATTTAACGTCCCAAAGCGACTCAGGCTATGAGGGACGCCGTAGTGAAGGGCTCCAGAAATTTCGACCACCTGGGGTTCTTTAACGTGCACTGACATCGCACAGTACACAGGGCGAAAGAGAAGGAAGGAGTTCTTAATACATCAAAACTTGCTTAGGAGCTTCAATTCTTTCGGGGACATAAAAACACAGGAGGCATCAACAACTGCATTTTCTTCAAGGAGTAAGCTAGAGTGGAACAGGATGCACTCATTGCAAAACCCTGAGAAATGCTTTTCCTTAGTTTTTCAACTTTTGGACATGAAAATAAGATGTGATTTGTGGTAACCACTTGTCCCCATAGCCCTCATGACAATTTCTCATGCTCTGAGAGAATAAAGCTGTGTGTGAAATGTGAAGGCAACAACTCCGTTTCTCCTTTCTCAAGACTTCCGAAATGACACCAAATTCAGAAATTTGTGCCTATGACTGTTTCTGGTAGTCGGAAAGCCAAAATCATGAGAATGACTTCACAACTGTGCAGATGACAACACAGTCCACTTGCTATGGTGGAGCAAAGTTGATCAACCACACCATTTGTAACATTATTTTCCGTCACACTAACCTGAACCCCATCACCTGTGTTCACATGCCTCTCAGGGAGGTTTGTGGGCACAACTGCTTTGACCAAAGTGGTAGTCAGAGCAGGAGCACATGCTCCGCCGACGCCCGCATTTGCAGCAGATGACGTTATTGGTGTGACAGTGGGCGTCACTGCAGGAACTGTGATGGTGCCAGTCAGAGCTGGTGTCGGCTGGACCACCGTGTGCTGGAGGCGATGAAAAGAAGAATCGCAAACATTACTACGCTATGTTTACTGCCCGTTCTCACCAAAAGGCTGACCAAGAAACAAAGTCTATGCTTCAATGCAATTGTTTTCTCCATGATCCAGAGTCAATGTTTCTAACACTCACACCCTATATGCACCAGAAATAAGTGCCTAATGTCTTCAGTTTGTTTAATGCCGTGGTTTCTGTAGGTGGCGCCATACACTCAGATTTAGTTTTATAATAAGTCATAACGACAGCACCCAAGAACCAGTCAAAGAGTTCTGCTCACAAGCACAAAACCTCGTCAATACTGCTTGAAAGTAACATTAAAAATTACCTTCCAGAAAATGCCACTGTTTTTAGTCAGGCAAGCTGAAAAAGTTGCTTAAACACGTTCAGCACACAAGCCGATAGTGTCATTCAGAGGTAGCAGTAAAAACGGCGCCAGTGGTAACAAAAATGTATCGAGGATACTTGTCTGACTAGAAGTTACAAATGAATCATTTCCCATTTGACAGGATATTGTTTCTAACGAAGTTTCATTTTGTTCTGTGTGAGGAATGGACATGAGAGTATGCACTTCATGGGTATAAACCTCAACAGTGCAATGTTCAAGACACCAAACCGAGACTGTAACAATCACCAGGCTTCTTTGGCAGTTTCCTGCCTGTCCCTCTATCAATGAAAAATGACGCATACCTTAGACATCCACCACTGATACCATATTTTGGCATAAAAAAATTTGCGCACGAGCTCTGTGCAGTGACTGAAGCACGAAGTCCAAAAGAAAACGTTACCACAAGTTTTAAAAACTATGACTGCTACCTGCCAGCAATGGCTATGCCATTTATGTTTCCTATTCACTCCTAATATTATACAGGTCATCAAAAATTCACTCCAAATAATATACAGGTAATCAAAGTGGAGATCCTGATCACATTGTTCGCACCCTAGGCATCACGGCAAGAAACGGCGCGACTTACGTAAGCATGACAGACATACTTACAGCCACAACGGGTGGTATGGTCACCTGGATGGGTAAAGTGACCGTCGAAGTCGCGCACAGCTGATGATTTTCGACAGTCCCCTGACAAAGCGACATGGTTGTGCCTTGACATAGTGGTACGGTTGTCGTATAAATGCTTGTTGTGCCGACCACGCTCGAAGGAATAGAGGCCATCCCGGCTGCTGTCGAAGTGCGCCCTGATGTCGTTAGGTGGTCACTCTGCAACGCCAAATTATGCTCTCATTGCACTTCGCCGTCACAAACAGCTGCCTATGACAGCGTTCATTCTGTTTGCGCGCAATTTGCAGAACCCTCAGAACATACCGCAAAATACTTGCAGTCAGCTTTTCGAACATGCACTGCGCAAAGACTGCAAAAAAAAAACAAATAAAAATCGCTAAGCTTTCCTGAACAATTCGTGCAACGCACTTAGCCATCTTACAAGGTAGACCCCGCACGACAGTCACTTGGCGTCCAGGCATTAAAAGGACAACCCGCGCGAAGCAAAGACAGTATGGCACTAATAAAAGACAGAATAACGTTTCATTCACCTATGTTCTCAAAGATTAAGTCACTCAAGAATGCTCACGACATACTCCCGCACTTGTCAACTAATCACACAGCCGCACAGCTCAGCTAACTGGCCCGCTCCGCGTCCAGGAACACAAATATTCTCCACCCCAGCAGCACACCGATGAAAATGGCAAACTACTCTGCCCACCAGGCAGCTTTGTGCTTTCAGTGCGGAGCATAGCACAGAAGCCTGCCTCAGTTCTAACTGACCTAAAACGCGAGCTACTTCACAACGCGTTCCCCTAATGACACGCTTCTGAACACTGCACAATGCGACTGTGCTGTATCGCGTGAATAATGAAGAAAACAATGAACACGACGAGCACAACGCCTAGCGGCGACAAGAGTACTCGATCGTGCTGACCTCTATTCGCGCCTCTGAGATCGGAGCTACTTGTCATTTCCAATCTCGGAGGCTGCATGCTGATTTTACGTGTTGTTTCGGTTGTTTGTGGACTAAGATTTAAAGATGAGTGTGTTCCTACTCAGCTACACAGACTTACGGAGGACGCTGTAACGGAGCAAGGCCTGCGCGAGGCTGTTGTGTGAGTTTCCTGTGTCGCTCCACTGTCATACGTCGTTATTTTATTCAGATTGAGATGGAGGGATTTGCCAAGAAAGGCACGTTTGGGAAGGTGGCCCTGGGCGCAAGCGTGTCATCGGTGAGCGATTTTTCTCCACGTCTCTACGATTTTTCTCTACGTGTTGCACAGATTCAGTGGTTGCTACTGTGCTGTAAACACATTATTGATTCGTTTTAGCTGATCGACCTAAAAGCAGAACTGCTTCGTAAGAGGGAAGTTTTGAAGGCACAGAAGCTGAAGCAGCCCCAACCTCAGGACGTTTATGTGAAGCAGAAAGTAAGTACACTTTATGCCGTTCGTGAATTTTATTGACACCTGCAGCAGCGCTTAACGTGTAAAAGTGTTAGGTAATCTACGTGTGCATAACAGTGATAATGCGATTTTCGCTCTCCAGCTTAATCTTGGTAACGACGCTAGCACTGCCTCTGTAAAGACGCCACCAAAGGAGGCTCCTGTGGCTGCAGATATCTCAGAAGAGGATGCAGACCTGAAGAGATCAAGGTGCGTAGGACAGTACAGGTGAAGACGGATGCACTTGTTCGTCAAAGCCAGACAAGAGTTGTTAGTGTATGCAGGTGCTATTTTTGAATACCGATTGGTGCTGCACAAAAAAGGAGGCGCATTTGCTTTTGTGTACCACAGTCTGACTGAAAGTTTTTCTCGGCTTGAAACAGTAACATGGTTTGAGGAGGTGGCTGTGAGCAGGCAAATTATTTTGTTGGTGTGACGAACAACTTATTTCTGGTACCTGGTGGAACACATAGATAATATCATGTGATTTCTGTATATGTGAAACTGTGCCTGGGGCACAATAAAAATAGCCATGCTGTTGTACCAAAGTTCCTGAATTTTAAAATGTCAAGTTGTGAAACCTGCATTGTCACAGTGCCTGCTGAAGAGCGACTGCACCAGATCTCCTAATTGAAATCAATAAAAGAATCCCTTGAGGACCATGAATTGAAATCTTCATATTGAATCTTTGCATGCATCGCTTGCCATGGCACCTTTTCCATGGGCCTGTAAAAAAGCTACTGCACTGTGTCTCCTAATTAAACTGAGAACAGGCCTGTGCATACAAGTATATGAAACTTTCTTCATTGCTACTTTGAGAACAACTTTAAGATCTCCAAAGGGCACGTGCCGACACTCTTGCTATCAGTCAGGTGTGGTGTCTCTAGTTTTATAGCGATTAATACTTATTTAATTGTAAATTCTGATGCAACGCTACTATTTTTTCATTGATTGAGCACGCCTTGCTTTTCCGATGTGTTAAACATGAATACTCAGTTTTGTTTTTTGCTTTATAGGGCTGCACTGCAACGCAAGACTAAACTCTATGAAAAACTGAGCTCTGGAAAAGTGATTCCAGGTAAGTTTGCAAGTAAGGTACTACAATGGATGCAAAGTTTTTTCTTGTTCTTTTAATTATGTACACACTGGTTGAAGCATTCTTGTTTTTCATTGAAAAATCACATAGATAGATTACTCTTGCAGCTTTTTAAGTGTGTCCCCTCTGCTTTATGTTATGTATGTCAGCATTGCATATCCATCCTCGTTTAGGGCAAGCAGCACATATCGGGCAGTGAAGCTAAGTATTTTTGACACTGAATTTCTTAGTTTCTTAAATGAAATGTACTGTTATTGAATTTCTTGCTAACTAAAATCCTAAAGTGGCACCTAAGTACCTCTACCAACATAATGATTGTAAATAACATTCATCAGAGCTGCGTCATGTGGTTACAAAGGAAACGTACACAACATTGCCAGGACTTCGTGCTTGATGGAGAAGATTTGTTTGTTTGTTTTTAGGGGGTTTAACGTCCCAAAGCGACTCAGGCTATGAGAGACGGCATAGTGAAGGGCTCCAGAAATTTCGACCACCTGGGGTTCTTTAACGTGCACTGACATCGCACAGTACACGGGCCTCTAGAATTTCGCCTCCATCGAAATTCGACCGCCGCGGCCGGGATCGCACCCGCTTCTTTCGGGCCGGCAGCCGAGCGCCGTAATCACTCAGCCACCGCGGTGGCTGCTTGATGGAGAAGAGTTCATCTCCCTCATTAGGTCTCTTCGATTTGGCTGCACTTTCTGTACCAGTTCAAGGAGTGCAGCACTTTCGCATTCGTTTTGCCAGTGCAGCACGAGTTCTTGGCTAGCTTGCACTCTCCCAAGTGGAAGTGCAGCTGTAGTGCAGCAGTATGGCAGTGCCCATGTGTAGGTCGGAGAAGCGAGGAAGGTATGGCAGTAGTCTCTAAATGAAATGATGGCAGTTCTTTCTTGAAAGGAGGAGGTGAAGAACTGTTCATGGCGTCATAATTTTAAGTCCAAGCGGTTAAGTGGAGCCTCAAGGGTGGCATTTCAGCGCATATTCATAAATCGTCTGCGTGTATACATGCAACGACACTTTTTTTCTATGAAACGACTATTTACTGGCGCTGGTTCATGGTGACACTTCCTTGGGATTTCCTGCTTGAAAAATACTTAACATGGTTTGGGATATTGGCACCCGTTGATGTCGGCAGCACACAGTTGGATGTAATTTGGCAGCGACGCCAAGGCTAGCAGACAACCAGGCCTGCACTCAACCATTCGTTTTGGAAGCAGCCACTGCAAGCTGCACTTGAACTGACGCTGCACACGGTGCCGCAGAACTCCACGGAACTAGTGCATCGAGCGCAGCCAAATCAAAGAGGCTCATTGTGTTGAACCAGTGCTTACTAGTGTGGTTTCCTCTTTTCCTGTCAACAAACCAACATGGCTGGCGAGTTGTGGGGCAGGGATGAATCGGTCAAGAGCTCAAAGCAGAAGTAATGTTTGCAATGTGTTGGGTAAATTGACAACTCTACTTTTATGCAAGGCTGAGGAAAGAGTGAGGCGCCAGTAAGCCCTTTATTAGTCTTTTTGTAACTCTTGCCACAGAAATAGTGCCTAGTTCTTTAAAGGAAATTTATCCCCAAGAACTATTTATTGAAAGTTAATAACATTGGTAAAGTAATTTGGACATTTGACATAAAAATATCAAAATGACTCTACCAATATTATTTCTGGTGCTGTACAGCAGGTGGCAGCACAGGAAAATGAAAAAATATGATTGCCTGGACAAGGCAATCAAGGCAAGACAGATTTCCACGTATTACCGATGTGTAGCGGAGCCAACTGCATCTGAAATGAGCGTGCCTTGAAAGCGAAACTTGATTTTTTGGCCAGTGGAAATTGCAGACCTTAAAACATTTACAGAAAAGCAACAGTACGATAAGAAAATGCTTACATGCCTCTTCAGGACTTTCGTGGTGGTAGACTACAAAGCAAGTGCCTGGCATCCAAGAGATTCCTTGTAGCTGATAATGCAAAATGTTTGGAGAGCATGCATAAAACTCACTCGCAATTTTCGACTAATCAAAGGAAATTATTTTAGCATTTTTCTTGTACCAGCATAGCTAAATATACAAATGCGTGCGAAATCTGCCGAAATCTTACACATGTGCAGTGGACTGTCTAATTCAGTCTCATGTAATTTGAACTGACATTTTGATTTCAAGGTATTAAAAATGAGTCTCCTTAATCAGAATTCTGCGCAATTCAAACATGTTTTCAGTTCCTTTTAAGTTTCAATAATCAAGAGTCGACTGTATAGCCAGAACAGGTTGAATAATGTTCTCCTATAGTGCACAGGTAACAATTATCTGTATTTGTTTTGTTTTCCCCGCATCACTAGGGGATGAGGAGTCGAGCCTTTATGTTGTGGACTTCCAGAGAAAGTCGATGGATGCAGCTGTTGAGGAGAGGGAACGGAGTGAGCTTTCCACGGTGCCCACAAGGGAAGAAGCTGAGCTTCACAAAGCAAAAGAGCATGCTGCTGATCTGGACGACAACTCCCCAAGTGCAGACCATGATGCCTTGGACGAGAGTCTTGCTGGAACGGAAGAAGAATGGTGAGTGACTTTCAAGCATGCTTTTTCTTGCCTATAATGTTAAGAGTGTATTCTCGTGCTACATAATGTTTTTTTGCGTTTTATCACGCAAAGGGTGGACTACACGGATGCTCTTGGAAGATCTCGGAGGTGCATGAGGAAAGACTTGCCTGCTCTCATGAAGAATGACCAGGAGCTCACAGGGAAGGCTGGGTAAGTGAACAGTCCGGCAAAGCCAATACCAAAAGCAGTGAATGTCTTAGGTTCATCACTATATCTTTTAGGAGAAACAGCTCTCGATTGTTTATGGGATTCGGTAAAGCAAAGAAATGGTGGATGCTGAAAGCATGCAATAGTAGCGGGTGAGATGTAATCTGTTGTGTGAAATATGGTTGGATAGTGCTTGAAATGTGAGCAAAAATTAATGCAGTAATGTTGGCATATTTTACAAAGTGACCAGTGAGCATTGGGATCATTATAAATACTAGTGTTTGCCAACCTAGTTTATTGCTGATGGTAAATGCACAGACGTAACTATGAATGGATACAAAGACATCAAGAGTGAACTTGGTACTATATGTGAAAAATTAAATTCTTTGGATTGAAGTTTTCATGTCAAGTGTGGTTTAACATCTGGAATACATCAGTTGCCAGGCAGCAAAAGAATCAGTACTCGAGAACCACAGTTGAAAAGTTGGTCTGCATGGGCAGTGTGCCTCACAGCAGCTGTTTTAGGCTTATGCATAGAGTATTTCGCAAATGGCTTAACTGCCATGAATATCTTCTTTTTTCAACTTTCCCTGGCACACAGCCTTTTCATTTTTGTTTGGAGGCATTGGGTAAGTTATCTAATGCTTGTTCGGTTGACGTGACTGTTGTCCGTTTATTAACTCATAAAGGGTCATGGTAATGCACACATTGGTATCTTAAATGTTTGGAAATACACACTGCTCGCCTGCAAAGTTCTGCATCACGCATTAATACAATATATTTGTGAGCCACAACCTTCTGGTTCTTCAGAGCAAGAAACAAGGCTTTGTGGGGGGTTTTCCATACAAATGACGAGAACATAACACCAAGAGACTTGTCTGTACTCTATTTCACACTTTACATGCAACACTACCATAGCTTGCTTGCTGTTGGGCTGACTACATTCGCACCCAAAAAGCATTTTGCCATCAGTGAAAAAATTTAAGCATAGGTCTCAATAACTGAACACCTAAGTGCTTTGACAAAGTAGCTATCTTTCACCTTGCAAAGTGCAAGGTGCTATGATTTACAATGTCTAGCATGCCATAATACAGGAGTGACATGTGGCAATGGTATGCTTTTGCAAGCACATTACTTGTGCAGTTTCCATAATATTATGTAACGCACCAATACATCTCACTATCATCTGACATCTGTTTTCTTGGCCTTGAAGAAGGTAGCTTTGTGCCTCTTTCCTATTTTTCGATTCATCTGGACAGCTTTCAAGTAAGGTATCACATCAAAATATTTTTCTTCCAGCACTGTGGAGACAGATATTCCTGAACGCACAGCACAGTTCTTGGTACATGAACGCACTCGTGAACAGCTGCGCCAACAGTGGGAAGAACAAGAGGCCGAAAATGCATACAAGGAGTCGTTGCACTACGGCGATGTTCGATTTCAAGGTTTGCTCCTCGAGTCTCACTTTTGTAAATGTTGAAAGCCATGCAATCAAGTCACAAGACTGCTATAGGCATGCCACCAGCTTCTTTGCAGCCATTGGCAATAACCATCAAAATTTTGAAAGCTTTGCAGGCATTGCTATAGAATTCAGTCGCATTTGATGCCTTGTGCATGAAGAGGTGATGCTTCATTTTGCTTAGTGGTCACAAGCAATTTGGAGCATCTGAACCTGATGTGCTTTGCTTGTGTTAGAGATCATGCCAGGTGTTCCTGAACTGAGTTCTGTATGAGCACTAGGTTCCTTGCATTGCTACTTTTTCAAGGGGGTTCATTGAGCATTATTGATTCATTCCCTTGCCTGTCATCATTTCTTCATCCACTTAACTGTGGAAACTGACTATGCTGCAATAAGTTCAGCATATCGCTGCATCGCCGCGCCTACTCAGTATTGATTGAATGTGGGGATCTACACATGGGAGACAAAGATGTGAAGAGTGTCAGTTATCGTATTTACTTGCTTAATTTGCCCACTTCTTTTCTTAAAATTAAGGTTGCAAAAAAGTGGGTTCACAAATTACATGGAGATCTCACGAAACATGTCCTAAAAGCTCTACAAGGGCCATAATGCACAATATATCCCATATATTGCTGTTTGTACATCGCTCCCCCCCCCCCCCCCCCCCCCCCCCCCTCCCCAACTTGCACTTTTTGCTGGCAAAACAAAAACAGTCGCAAAGCCAGCGATAAGGGGCGAGTGGAGATAAAATGCAATAAAACAGTGCTTTCACGTGTGACCTGCCTGACTAGCGGCAAACCGAACAGCAAAGGTTCGGTAGTTTAAAATTCCGGCCTGCGCTGGAGCTTACCAGCAGTTTGCTCTGACAAATGAGTAAACGACATGCAATTCGAATTTTTGGGGGACTGGCTTGGCGGCATCCCCTTGCCGCTCGCACCTTTCGCAGCTGCATATGGCTGCATGGCCGTGCTGATCTTGCCGAGCCTGCCCTGCGCGCGCCCGCATGCATGCTGCCAGTCGGTGCAGCAGGGAGTGCAAAATTATAGGGCAAAGGTTTTTTTTTTTAAACACGGGTAATAAATTGCGGGTGCACAAATTACGCGAGTAAATATGGTAACTTTTTGAAAGCTGCTACCTGAGCCCAGGTTTACAAGTTCAGAACTTCTGGATCTTACAAAAGTAGCTGCTTTTTCAGCAGCTGCAGTTAGCAGTAAAGACAGTGGGCCTTCTTTCTAGACTTCATTCCAAGTTTGGAGCACGTAGTGAGACTGTTGTTTTTTATTTTTCCAGAGGCTAGAGAGCATGGTGTTGGCTTCTATGACCTTTCCGGCGATGCTGCAGAGCGTCAGAAGCAGCTGGACATGCTGAATAAGCTGAGAGATCAGGTCAGTGTGTGCTCCATGTGCAACATCCCCCAAGCCATTTTTTTTTTAGTTTGTGCCCTTAGAAAGCATAGTCTTGTGCAATAACTAAAACAAGTGAATTTTTGCAATTTTTGTTTGTGTGATGTATACCATAATTTTTCTTATCAAAAAGCCTGATCGTTTTTTGCATGACAGATTTATAGAGCAGACTTATCAGAATTAAGTTTTAGAACTTCTATGCTATTGCTATGTTGAAACTGCAGACAACAGTAGTCAGGTTGCTGCATGCGCTCTTGTTGCAACATCAGTTTCTGTGAATTGCCTCTTTTCTCATAACTGTCCGAAATTTTGCACTTTTGCAGACTGAGAAACAGAAAGAGATCTCAAAAAGGATGAAGGAGAAAAGGAAGGCCATGCTTGAAGCACGCCTGGAAAGGATTCGTCAGAAAAAGAATATGCCTGATAATAAACAAGAGGATGAAGATAAAGGTAAGGTCTTAAGACTTAAGCCCACACAGGAACAAGAAGCACTATTAAAACTGCATAGCTGCCCAGTATAGCTCTGTAAAGGAGCTGCTGCTTTACTTTGAAAACGTGACATTTAAAGCTGCACACATTCACATGTTGGACCTTGGTGGTTGAGGCTGCCATGGTGGCTCAGTGGTTATGGTGCTCGACTGCTGACCTGAAAGACATGGGTTCGATCATGGCCGCAGCGGTCACATTTTGTTGGAAGCAAAACGCTAGAGGCCCATGTACTGCGCAATGTCAGTGCGCTAGAACCCTAATTAGTCTAATTTATTCGGAGCCCTCCACTATGACGTCCCTCATAGCCTGAGTCGCTTTGGGACGTTACCATAAACTAAACTCTGAAGTTGACGTTCTTCTATCGAAAGATCTGTGTAATGTGTTTTTTCTTGGCCGTAATAAATGTGTGTGGCGAAAATAACATTTGACGCAGCTCTAGCCTTTTTGGGCAGTTCCAGCCAGGTTAAGATCTTTGTCATTTTTCAGCATTCTCACTGAGATTACGAGAAACTGACTACAGTTTCTGGAGAGTTGGTTTTGTAGGAATGTTATGAGCAGATTATTTATATACTTTCTAACTTTGCCCCATTATTCACACTGGTATCAGCCTCTTCTGAAGATGAAACGGAGCAAGCCGACTCTTGCAAACCGGTTCTCAATGTCTTGAACCCGCCAAAACCGAGTGGCGATGCTGACACGCTGGAAGTTCCAGAAACACGACCTTGGGATGAAGGAAAGAACCTGGCCGATATGGTCAACCAGCCACACTTCCGCAAGAAAAAGTGTAAGTTTATTTTAAGTAACTTAGTCTTTTCGCATAGCTTCTGGTATTTATAGCATCTTGTATTGATGATTAGGAGTTCTTGGTTAGTGTTAGAAAAGCGTGCAGGGTCCTTAAAAAGAGAATGGGATGGCAGGATTGGCAGTCTTCAGGATTTACAGGGTATGTGGTTGACAGCCCCAGAATGTACATACATGTTAGTCTTGGAAGTGGTGGCAAACGCTATTCATATTCGTGGGGTTCTCCACCAGTGCACCAGCCTGAAATTCACATTTGAGACTGATGAGCATTACATAGCCTTGTTAATGCTCTGTCAGCCTTGGGCAAATCGTGCTTACTGATCAAAGCCTTCAAATCAAGCTTTCACATCAAGCTTGATTGCATGTCTCATGAAACCTCGTGTTCTAAAAGCAAGATATTTTCGGTCCCAGATATGTTGTGCACACCATAAAATGCAGGCAATGGCAGTTTTCGGTGCTTTGTTTTCAGGGTCCCAAGAAGAATGGGTGGAGATCCAGAGGAAAGAAAGGCCAGTAGAATTCGCCCCTCCATCTGCGTATGGATCGTCCTCTGCTCCCAAGAAATCCAAGTATTCCAATTTCACCAAGGGAGAGACCCAGTTCTCAGACAGCCTGGACAGGACTGGTCTGCTAGAAACTGAGCAGGGGCCTGAGCCCCGGCATCTCCAGAGTTCTGCCTTTGAGGACATGATCACGCAGAGGCTCGCTGAAGCGCGCAGGGCCAGTTCTCAGTATTCGTCACTGAATGGTCCCTTCTAAACGTCAGAAAAAGAAATAAGTTTGCGGATCCATATTGCATGTTATTTTTCTGACTAAACATGCATATTTATAAGCTTTTTGCATGAGTAAGTCTTTGCATTGTCTAGATATGTTATATAATAAGAAAAAGACTGCACGACTGATGCACTGCAAACTGATGATGATGGATTTCCCATTTCACCCTAAATAAGCCGAGCACCAGACCAGGGGAAAGCTTGTACCCATTGCATCACCGGTGGGCACCCAGCGGCACTGGGGATCAAACCCCCGCATCTGAGGCGGATGCTCAAACCACTAGGCCATCGTTGCAGTGCACTTCAAAATGTACAGATTAGCAAAGCTTTTACAAGTAAAACGCATGAACCGCTACATTGCTAGAGTTATTTGCAGCCAGCGATTGAATGGTGCGGCTAATGGGGAGCACCTTCCAATTCCTGGCTGCATAATAAGGCTGCCAAAAAACTTGGGTGATTTTACTACTCTCTCATTACGTCAAACGTTTGTGGCCAACATCACAGTCGCATTCAGTGTGACTTTCACAACAAAAACAATGTTGTGCTTTTCAGAGGAATATTGCACTGCATTGCTATCCACTATAATATTACACACATGAAAACAAGAACAATGCATTCAAGAAGAGGGTTAAATTGGGCCAGTTGGCATGTGGTTGTGGTCATGAAGGCAGAACCAGCGCAGAAACATGGGACAGAGTGAGACGACATATGGACAGAACTAATTTTTCTTCTCTTTCATAACTCACTGGAAATAGCAAGCTTCGTACCTTTCAGTCTCATGACAGCATTGTGAAACCATGAAGAGAAGAGAGAAAAACACAAGACGTGCATGCTGCGCATAGCATTTATTACTTCACAAAATATTCTCATGTACAGCCCCAGCAATCTTGCATGCAGTCTATGGCATCAAAGCAGGGAAAGGCAGAACAAATAAGATGGGTGTCTGACCATTCCGGAAACAGAGTTCATCCAAAAGTTCAGCAATGTACACCATGCAGACCGCAAAGACAAGCAGTTTGCTGTGAATGAAGCTGCTAAAGCTAGACTATGTTTTGCACAGAACACTGCTTGTGTGTTCTAGACAAGCATGCTGGGGGCTGTACACGTAAGCTTGCGCACCTGGCAATAAACCCAGCAACAAGCTTTCACACTGCAAGCAAAAAAAAAAATCTTGGTCAACAGCTTGCAGTAAGTTAGCAGAAAAAGATTTTTTTTTGTAATGCGTTCAGTGTAGTGTCAGCAAATTTAGGTTCCTGTTTCACGGAATGGGCGCACACTATTTACAGACAGCATTCCTGTGGAACAGAGTTTCACTGTCATTCCTACTAAAGTCCCCCCCTAGATGGCCAGACCAAACACAGATACAATGCAGTACATTGTCTTGTTCTCCCAACGTACCGTGCAGCTTCCTGAAAGGAAAATAAGCCACCATTTACCACAAACACAGACAGACAGAGCTGCATTGTAGGCAACCAAGTTACCAATGAGTTCGCTATGCATTAGAGTTAAATACAAAATGGAACAGCAGACATGTCTTGATGCGCCTGCACTTCCTCAAAAACAGTGATTAAATGTCTCAGAGTGCCTTTAAGGGTCCCTGAAAAGGGTGTTTGAAATGCTTGTGTTTCGTAGAGTACAGGCCTCCGAGTGTTCACGCCGCATACAAGACCTCAAAGGTGCGCCGATAATTTACAATAAATTTTTAAAAACTCCCGCTTCCGCACCTCGTGGCGACCTGTCAAGCTTTTGCCTTAATCTGCGCACAGCATGTCATGCAGCACTTTTTAGGTCAGCAGTGTCTGCTATCATTGCTTCACCGCGCCAACTCCGCCCCGCGGGAAATTCCAGCACGCATCCGCAGCCGGCGGAGGGAACAAGTAAGTGGAGCCATAGGCTATGGTGGAGCCGGCGGAGGAGTGCCGACATTTCAGTGCGCAAGAGGAAAAGGTGCGAAGTCACGGAAATTCAAATTTTGAGTACAGATAACTCAGCTTCCACAAAATGCACTACAAAAATTCTTGCTGGAGGATATTTGTGAAGCGGCTTCCTTTAACATCCTAGGCATACCGCAACATTATTGAGAGCCCGTTTCAAAGCCCCTTTAAGAGGCGGACACAAGCAACCTTCCAGCCTTCAGAAGACGTCGGGAAGTGAAAGACGACAACACATCGCACCTGCCAGCACAGTTTCCATTTCTGGATACTTCTGCCCCATTATTCACCAATATTGATGAAGTGCTACCGGTAACAAAATAAATTTACTGCTACAATATTAAAGCTCTGTTACATTGCAAGGCATTTAGAACACTTGTGAAAGCCAGATCACTAGCTGATTAAAAAGACAAAGCACTGGACAATCTAATTTTGTTGAAGTACAGGAACCTCCACTTTTCTTTTTCCTGCTTCCAGCCCTTCTGCAGCAGTGTATTTAAATGAACACTGTCTTTTGAGGCATAATAATACGGATGTTGTCATGCTATGCTAACGAGAGAAGGGCATTCACATAAGTCATGCCTGCCTTGTACAGTGCTAGCACTTCTGGATGGTATGAACTTGCAGTACAAATGTCATGACTTTGAGCTGGGTTAGTGTGAGCACGACAACATGCCTGGGCAAAGACATGGGTGAAGAAACGCTAAGGTGCTTGCATGGCTGGACACACTAATTGTTGGTGCTGTTGTACTAACAGCACCAACAATGCCACCATCTTCGTCAGAAAATGGAACTCAAGTGCAGGTAGAGACACTGCATTACAACCCTCTACTTCTTCATGTGGGACACAGTGTGCAGCATCACTAAGTAGAACGTGTTGTCGGGCTAGTTGGTTCAATACTTCAGACTGGTAGTTGCATGAAACGCACACGCACACACGACAGGGTACGGGACAAGCGCAAACCAGTCCTGGAAGAGCCGAACTTACCGCCACATCTCGGTATCTTGCACACACGCCGTACAGTATCAGTATACAGTATCACATTGCAGCATATTGGAGCACACCTCAGAACAGAATGTTTACTTTTTTGACACACAGCATTGCTCACCAAATGTATGGCAGAAAAAAGAGTGCTAACAAAATTTTTTCTTTAAAGAGGTAGTGATGCTTGTTCATGTGCCAAATGGAGCACTGTTAGTCACCACTCCATAACAGGTGTCTACAAGCAACAGTAATTCTCAATAGCCCAGTAAGGAGACTTCTGACATACATAACAGAATAATGTTCTGCTGCACACAACTAAATGCTTTGCTTTGGGGTTTGTTTTTTTTCCTGTCTCAACTCTTCTGCATGCTTGACAGATGCAAGAATACTTGACGCTTTGGTGAGAACATAGTTCATCATTATCAGTAGCCAATTCACGTCTACTTTAGGACAACAGTCTCTCCCAATGCTCTCTTATTATCTCTGTCTTGTGCCAATTGCGGCCGCTTTAGCCTAACAAACTTCCTAACCTCCCCTCTAGGATTGGCTTTCAGCCACCCGAACTATGTTTGCCTTGCCTTAGAATCCACTGTTACCCCAAAAGACTATTGATTACATTTACTGCATAGTTACTGGTCCACAATAACTATTTGAAACATAGACGTCCAGAAGCACTGAAATTATTTTATCATTTTAAAAAAAGAAAGTACAGAGAAAAAAAATGACGTCATAACTGTTGGCACTAGATGACTGCACAGTTAGAAAAAAAAATAGACACTTTAAGCAACAAGCTATGCAGAGTGTTGCCAATGGCAGTCTAAGCATCTTGTTTACTGACCGTCAGTGGTATTGTCCCAGTAGCAAGAAGTCGCTGTGTGAAGTCCAGCACCATTCTTTTCCATGATAACACATGTCACTGAAATGGTGAACAATATGGTCTCTGAGTACTACATACCATTAATTATGAAATTTGTCAAACAAAGAAAAATTAGCTGTTCACTGTCACGCTGAACGAAGAAAGTCGCATAGCCAATGCCTAACAAAAATCGTGGAGAATAGCACAGTCCCTAAAACGCTACGTTTAGAGAGCCTGTTTTGTTCTAATAGTCCCATACTCATTTCCTTCACATAAGGATGTCCAGAGCATGGTGCAAGATATCTGCAGGAATAAAAAAAACTGAAGCACCGTTCATGTAATGGGACACTATGTGTAAAAAGGGTGTTGAAGGGAAGATGTGACAAGGTAACGAGTTTAGGGTCAGTCGCATGGTGTCTCATGTAACCAATGTATCATGTGCCCTTGCCATGTGATGACATCATTCATGCAGACATCCACGTCTCCTTGGGAGCACGGGGTAATCGTGACAACTGTGAAAATAATATGGTCGTCGATTTCACTCGTGCCAATATAGGAATAATCCGCAACGCATCTGGCGCTCTAAAAGCAGTGTATAAGCACAGGCCAAGAAATATTACCTATGTACTTGAAGGGCTTGTTCATTTTCGTTAGCTGGCCCAGGATATGCTCCACAGTTGTATTCGTCCACTGAGGTACTTTGCTATGCTGGTAAGTGTTTCCCCCAATGATCGTTTCCATCGCCTTGAACATACATGAAAAAAAAAAAGGCAATTATGACAACTGACGAAATAATGTATTGGTCCCGTTTTCACCAATGTTTAATCCTTAACACTAAGTACATGCAGGCAATAATGATGGAATTTAATAACCTTGAGGTCAACGCTCTTTCACTTCGATCACTCTCGGCCACAGTGACGTTACTGGTATATGCGCACAGGTTAACATGTTTATTGGAAAAGAATACTCTTTCAGCCTTGAAATACGCCATCCCGTTTCTGAGGGTGCAGGGGATAGTAATCGACGTAAAGGCGCAACGCTTTCGCAAATCCAGTTTGCTCTGAACGGAATGAATGAACAAACAAGCATCTGGCATACAGGTTGCTGTCATCGAACAGCTACTCGAGAAACGTTACCTACCTCCTTGATTATAGCGCTGACCTCGTCTACGACGAATGTACCCTGCAAAATCAAAAACAAATGCTATGACAACAAGTTTCAAAGACAACGCAAAGCCACTATATTTCAGGGGCAGCATAAAACCAATGGCAAGCAATCGGAAACCGGGGTCGTGGGTTTATCGAGTAAGATCATTTTTACCTCCTCAAATGTGTTGTCTTCCATTGTCGACTGAAGCTGGTCGGAATGAATCTTTTCGACAGTGACCCTTACGAGCAGGCGTGAACGACTTCAGAAAGATTACGGATGCATGAGAAACATAAAATCCCAAATTCCTACGGGTAAACTTTGAGCTCTTGCAGCTCTTGGCTAGGGTTGGCCGCTTGTTTGGCTACAAAGCAGCCAGCAAAACTCTGCAACATATTTCGGTTGTTGCATATTTACCACATTCGTAACAAAACACGTAAAAAAATTTAAAAACCCTTTGTTTTGTTGTTATGGTACACTATATGTTATATATGTCTTAAGTGCACCAAGTAGTACAAGTACTGCCAACCAGCAACCGTACCAGCCATTCAGTGCCCTCAGCTGCCCACAATGGGCATTGTGAGCGTGTGCTCGTGTGTACCAGTTCCCGTGCCCATCGTACCTATGATTTCAAGATCAAAATACGGTGTTATCGCCTTGCCTTGCCCTGTCGTCAGAGTAGCTGAGGGCATGTGAGGTTGCCGCAGCCTGCGCACCTATACATCACGCCATGTGGGATTTTGGGTACGTATACGTATGGAACCCATTGATGTTCGTTACATGCTGTTGCTCGGTTCCGTACGTGACTATACTTTTCGTGTGATCTGCTTAAATGGATAACTCGGGCTGCGCTGAAAAGTGCGGGTGACACTATTGTTTAATAAACGTCCTGCATAGCTCCGGACGTTCGAAAGCACTGGGCGTCACCTACTTTGCGCGTGTAGGAATTTGTCGGGTTGTTTCTAGGTGACAGGTGCGTTTGACAAGGTCTGAAGCTCTTGACATGCCATTCGTTGATGCCTTCAAAGAAAAGTGCGCAATGCATTTTTTTTTTTCACGTTTCCTTGCTGCAGCATGATTATAAGGGTATGGGTTCTTTCACTGTTGGCGAAGGCTGCCCTAGGCTGCTTACGTTGTGACTGTTTTGAACTTGTTTGCGATGTAACTTGTCCACAGCTTACGCAATGCGTTGCAAGACGCGTGCGCGTGATTAGGCGTCTGATAGTACTGTTTGACAACATTTGTTTTGTATGTCATATAGATAAATAACGCTTTCAGTTATGGCTGATTTTCTTGTGTACCGTTATTCGGTGCCGGTGACTAGTCATAGCAACCGTTTGCATTTCTTCGTAAACAGTGAAGTCTCGTACCCCGAAATACATGTTTGATGCATCGACCTGTTTTCAGGTGATTTGCTTTGGTTAAAGTGCTGAAACGCGCTAGCTAGTTTAATTTGCGGAATTCATTATACGCTCAGTGCTACCACGACGCAGTGGCATCGCTTCGGACGCATTTTTGTGCTTTAACCACATGTTCGATTACCCTGTTGTTTTTTGGTGTTCGTGTTTCACGACATCTAATCATTGCAATTAGCTAAGCATTAGTTGCTTGTGGTTCCAGCTGTCGCTCGTGCCAAATGCATTGCATGAGCAACTGTGTGCACCTGTTAGTGCTTTACAGCCAGTTGATTTTTAAGCAGTACAGCACGAATGCTTGATTCTAAGGTGTTAACTAGCTTGAATTCCGGCCTCTGGTGCAACACTTATCATATGGTACTACAGGCAGTTTGTTGTTGCTGTTGTATGCGCCGTTGGTGATGGTCTCATTTTTTAAACGTACCCTCGATTGGAACTATTGCAAGCAGTAGTTTGCATTACTCTTGTGTCACCTAGCATGAACAACAGCAGGGTCTGTGAAGTGGAAGATGTGCTTCTTGCTATTGTATGAGAGCAGGCTGTGTGTAGCGCACTGCGTAAAACGGCAATGAAGCCATCCCTCTACATCTAAAACAGCCTTGAAAGCACCGTGAGAATGGCTGGATAGCCCGAGTCTTTCATTGCAAGTTTGCATTTTTTTTTCATTAATATCTTTTATCTGTTTCAATTTGGTTGTAGAATAGAAAACAAAAATGTGGCATTTGTTTTCATGTTATTGGTATTTAAAATGTGGGCAATTTAGTAATAGCCTACAGTTGTGTCTCCTCAAGAGTATGTTTAGTATGTCTTGTTTCATTTCTTCATTGGCCCTGTTTTTTAGATTAGTGGCGTGTGCATCATTTGCTTTGTTGAGCTATCCTTTAGCATTTAATTTAACAAATAAAGCCCAGGGCAGCAGTTGCAAAAACATTATAAAGCCTGGCCAGTGAACGCAGGCACCATGAATGGGGTGAGCTAGTGTTGCCATAGCAAAAAATAGGGGCTTTGTGCTAGCATTCTGATCAGGGCTTGTATCCTGGAAGTGCCCGCAAAGAGATTAAACCAGGCACGTTTTTTTTTCGCTCCAAAAAATGGCCAATGCCCCCATTGTATCATTTTCTTGGATGTACTTTTGCGTGACAAATACTGATGCAGCCACCGCGGTGGCTTAGTGGTTATGATGCTAGGCTGCTGACCCGAATGACACAGCTTCGATCCCGGCCATGGTGGTTGTGTTTTGATGAAGGCAAAATGCTAGAGGCCTTTGCACCGTGCGATGTCGGGGCACGTTAAAGAACCCCAGGTGGTCAAAATTCCAGAGCCCTTCACTACGGCGACCCTCATAGCCCAAGACGCTTTGGGATATTAAACCACCATAAACTAAACCAAGCCAAGTACTGATGCAATGGCAAGAGTGGTTTCAGCTCAGGGGACATAAAGAAAATGCATCAGTTGTCATCATGCAGACGTAACCTCTGCATTTGGGGCTGCAACCAATCCGAAATTTATGGAGCCCTTCACTACAGCGTCCCTCATAGCCTGAGTGAACCAATCACTGTGGACCAAAGGGGACATGTCCTAATTTAGTGGACACTGCCAGAATACAAGCCCAGGATCCATCATCCATTCTGTCACCCGTGTTGTGTGGCCAAGGTTGAGTTGAATTAGATGTCATCTGTTGCTTGTCGTTCCAACCAGTGAGTTTTAGTAACAGGCGTTTTGTACTTATGGCTAACTATGCATGCATAGAATCTGCACTTATTCCTTCCACATCACTAGCTGCATTGTGGGATCATATTTTGAAAAGAGGAACTTTTCTTCAGCGTTGCACATGCATATAAACTTACTGGAGCTCCGTGGAGTGCATGTGGTTTATTTAGGGGAACACATAGTGCCTAAAAGAAGGTGTGCTGATTTTCCTTGTTTTGAAGCAGCGAGTTGTAAGAAAGCTTGAGGAAAGAATGAATTTTACTTGGAGAGTAACTTGGAGAGTACAGACACACCTGAAAAACTCTCAGTAGCAAGAAAAGAGATGCTTGAGTGCACATAAAAGTTGGCGCGACTCAAAATAGACACTCTTTGTATGTAGTCATGGTAAAGGTTGAGAAATTTACAACAGCATTGTGAACCTTCAAGAATCTTCTGAAAGCATCTGAGCAAGTGCGAAGTGATCGGAACTGAAGAATGGGCTGGCATCAAGCAGAAAAGGGAGGCTGTAATAGTGTAGGAGGGCTAGAAATGTAAAGGTTCTCTGCCGAAATGAAGGGGTGGCGGAGGTTAACTTTCATTGATCTGGTCGTTTAGTAAAAAGAAATAAAAATGATATTGCTTGTCCTGCAGGGGTAAAGGTGGTTAACATTTGTTAGTTTGGACATTAATAAAGAAACGAAAAGTAGAAAGTTTAATATGCATCCGTAGTCAAAAGTTTGTGGAACAGAATGTGAGCAAAAAGGCATTATTTCATTTCCATCTTTATATGCAGCCCTAAGTGGTTGTACACAGTCTGGTTCTCAGTATGCAAATTTCATTAAACATCGAGCTATGTGCACTGGATGGTAAGAAATTAAATTTCTTTGCCAAAGTTGTCCTTGTCAAACTTTTGATGGTTGGTATACAAGATAGTTATGCTTTGGTATTGACCTTTCTATACAATCATTTTCTGTTCTTTTTAGAAGGGCACAGGTGTCTTGTTTCAATAGATGTGCATTGAAGTTTTTGTTGTCTTGGTGTGATGCTTCTTTATGAACAAAATGATGTTACAAAGATGGTCTTGGCTTATTGGCTTGGTCTTAGTTTATGTTTGTCTGTATTTCTTGTGCAGGCTTTGACATTTGTAGCCATGGGTACAGTGGTTCTAGAGGAGTATGAGCTGCTCGGCGACGCTAAGTACCGCGCCTATGTCAATGCCATCGACAAAGCTCTGAGGAGCTTCGACAACACCAGTGAATGGGCTGATCTTATCTCAGCCCTTGGGAAACTCAACAAGGTACAGAAGTGTGTTTGGACTGCTAGCATGGTTGCCATTCTGCTAATCTGTCATGTTTTAATCCTAGGATTCACCAGTGGGGACTTGTTACATGATAAGGGCATGCAAATTTAATCTTATATTACAGATTGAATATAAATGGAAAGAAAAAATGTTTTTGCATACCGAATATCTGTTCAGTATGAAAAAAAATCAGAAAAAGATAAGTATCTAATGTTGTGATTTTTTTTTTTTTCGAAAGGTTTGCAAACGAAATAAACAAACCTAGACTGACTGATCATCTTACAGGAAGAAATGCGATGCACAGAAATGTATACCATTTGATATACAGCTTCACAGTATGTGGCATGTGCTGTGGTCATGCAAAATAACAGAATTAAACTGGCAACTAAAATAACATGAGGCGTAGTAAAACCTCAATGGTTAAGACTTAAGGGACTGGAAGGGCCCTATCTGAAGATCAAGTTAATAAATCCCTCCATGAAAAAAATTAATAAAAACCGCTTAAAATTCAGAAATGAGGCGGAGCCTTGTAAGAAGGCTGCATCGCACAAACAGCAAAAAACCGTGACAAGCACACAGTTTCGGTTTACTGGAAGAACAATGAGGACGTAAGCAAGGAGTGCACATTGACATCGGAACGGGGGACTGCTTCTAAAAAGAAAAAGAAATCACTGGCAATGCACCAGTCGGCGCCTGAAAGCACGTCACTGCAAGCTGGTGGCAAAGCTCACAAACCGAAACTACATGGCCAGGCTATTTTTTGGTCTAGCGACAGGGGCAACCTCATTGTCTTCACAGGTGCCATTAAGCACACATCAGAGGTGCGTGAGTTGCAATGCGCCATGTAATAAGTGAGATTTTTACCCGATTGTTTGCCTTGCCGGTGACACCTCGACTCGCCCCCATCGGGAGACTTTCCTCATATCACAGTTGGTGGAAACATGTTGGCAGAGCTCACACACTAGAAGAGTTGTGAAGGCGGCAGGGCAAGTGCCATTGAAGTAGGCGTTGGGTACGCAGCACACTATGGAGGAATCAGACAAAAAAATAGCACTTTCGCGTTGCGATTTTTCAAAACCAGTGTCTACCATCTTGTTCTCATTACATGTAATGTGTGGGAAAGCCCACTTGTGGAATTTAGCACAAAGTTTAATCTAGGCAGCGCCCGAAAATGACTAGTCATCGCAATAAAGGATGGAGAAGGAAATAAAGAGGATGCCTCTGCGCTCTTTTCCTGGCACTTTAGACTCGATCTGCAAATAGTTTGCCCAGATGTCGCGTTTTTGTCATGGTAAAATTTAGGAAAGTTTATGCGGTATTTGATCGCTGCTGACTATTCTTAAATTTTCGAATGTGCGTAAATTCTCGAATATCAGTTTCTCAGGCTGAATATGAACAGAAGAACAAACATATTCAAATATTCGATTTGTATTCAAAATTTTGAATACTACTAGTGAACCTCTTTGTGTTATCAGTTTTATCACTGCAGAGCAATTTTGCTGGCACTCTGCATATAAATCTTCATGCATTCATACCACAAGTCACAGAAAATGTGACTCTTTGCTGCGGCAAAATAATCTCGCGTGAACAGAACGAGTGCTGTTTGCGTTTGCTTGGTTCACATCAGTGCTATTAGTCGAAGGGTTTTCTCTGACAGACGGTAGCTGCTTCGTTTCGCAGTTGTATCTGACCACTGCGTTTTATCTGAATGCTGTGTTGGTAACGCATCGCTGCAGGTGGTGTCCAGCAACCTCAGGTTCCAAGTAGTGCCCCGGCGGCTGACCGTGAGCAAGCGGCTAGCGCAGTGCATGCACCCGGCGCTGCCCAGCGGTGTGCACCTCAAGGCCCTTGAGTCATACGACCTGATCCTGCGGGCAGTGGGGCCCCAGCGGCTGGGCCAGGAGCTGTTCCTCTATGGAGCAGGCCTGTTTCCTCTGCTGGCCCATGCCGCTATGAACGTGCGGCCTACACTGCTCGCTCTCTACGAGACGCACTTCCTGCCTTTGGGCGAGCGCCTACGACCGGGCCTGAATGGCTTTCTCATTGGTGTCCTACCAGGCCTTGAAGAAGGCTCTGAGTGGTTCGAAAGGTTCGTCTTTGGCATTCTGCACTGTCCTTGAAACATTTTACAAGAAATACTTTTCTCAGAAGCTTCAGCCTTCCTTGCGGTTGGTGTCTGTCTTTCGCTATATAATATCGACTCAAGGGAGGTTGAAGGAGGAGATGAGACTCGGCAGCCAACAGAAAACTGTTGTCACATTAAGCTCAAAGAAGACCTTGCCAGCCTTGTCCTGTGGGGCACAGTTAGCATCTGATAGGTAGAGCCAAGAACTCTTATTTCATGGATGGGCCTCAAATTATACTATAGATTATTGTGGGATCGTAGGGCTCACGCATAGGGTAAGTAATGCAAGATGTGACAGCAGTGGAATAGCGCAATGAATATAAGCCGAATCCTTTGTTAATAACTAAACTGAAACCCAGCTGAAATATAATGGCACTAAAGGCACCCTGAAAGGAGTTTGATGGTCATATTCTAAAGCAACAAATCTGTAGAGGTTGTCTTTGTGAATATTCGAGTAAATTTAAAAGCTCTGCGTGCACCCTATAATTTACAAATAATATTTTTAAATTTCTGCTCGCAGCTGATTAGGGCAACAGCTCACCGCACGTTCTTAGCCTCCCTTACCCCGATGATTTGAATGGGCAGTCTTGGCAAGTATTCTTACTGGGGCGTTCCCAGGTGACACGGGTGGGATGGGGCACAGTGGGGTGCAGTCCCAACCTATTTTCTTTACTTTTTTTTTCCTCGGTGCTTCGGCGTATGTGAGTTGATGGAGAAGACCATCATTTTTAATTGCTGATATCATTCGTTTTAATCAAACTAGCTAAAAAAAAATTTTCAGTGCTGTGACGAGTGGTGGAATACCATTCACTCGTGCAGTTTTCCTAACCTGAATAAATATCATTTCATGGTCTCATTGAGTAGCATTTTGCTATGTAAACAAAAGCGATGATGTTGAGAGAGCAGTGGAAGAGTGGTGAAAATGTCATGAGTTTTGGTGAAGGAGATATGTGATAATTTTACCCTTATTGCATTCTTTGATGTCAAGAAAAACCAGTGGCATGCATTTCAGCGAGGTCCGTGCAGCAGAATTTCTAGAAAGTTGTCTCCAAAACATGAAATAGCATATTGCATAAGTGCACAAGGACTTCTTTTACATGATGGAGGAGAAATTCTAGAGGCCTGTGTACTGTGCGATGTCAGTGCAGTAGAAATTTCGGAGCCCTTCACTACGGCATCCGTCATAGCCTGAGTCACTTTGGGATGTTAAACCTCCATAAACCATAAACTTGTTTTCATGAAATTAAGTGGCATATTTAGGATCAGCACACAGAAATACACGCTCCTTGAGAATTTCATAACTGTGACTTCATTAATAAAAATTTTTTTCAAAGACCAGGGTCGCGGGGAGTTTTCAAGTACACTTGCCACTGAGCAACTAGGACTGGCAAGCCTTAGCTAACTCTAGGGGTGCTTGCAAACTCCAACCTTTTTCCTGCTAGAAAACTGACATGCAGTGGATGCTTCTTCAGCTGTGGCTTGCCTGAATGGTTTGGGATTTCATTATAGTTGTAATAATCTTTCTTTAAAAATTCTGAGTTCTCAAACTCCTTCCTGTTGTGTTTATGCAAATAAGGTAAATTAGTTATTTTCTCGTCGTTCCGTTTTCCCTACTGGTGTCCGTAACAAAATTGTATTTAAAAAATGAGACTTGGCTGCAATCTCAAAATTCCTCGCAAAATTCCTTAAATCTGCAATTTTTCATGCAATCGCCAGAAACTAGGGTCCTTAGACATGGCACTTACTGCTTTCTGCTTGTTGAGAATCCTTGATATTGATTCATTTCCACTTGGAGGAGTTGAGTTGAGCACTGTGCACTGTGTTTTAGAGCTAAACAGGATCTGGTAGTTTTGGCCAGTTGGTGCTTACTATGTGTCGTGCTTTAAGCTTATTGCATGTGTTGCAGTTTTGGCCAGTTGGTGCTTACAATGTGTCATGCTTTAAACGTTATTGCATGTGCTGTGCACCTTTGTTTAAGGCTCCAGACATGCTGGAGTAGAAGATTGGAGGCTAGTGAATTGCTTTGGAAAGGAAAATGGGAGAAGTAAGGGACTCTTGAAGAGAGCACCGCTGTCGAGAAACAGAGATGAGAGGATGACATTCTACTTGAAACAAAAAGACAAAATGGACATGGGCAGGATATGTAATACTGAGAACAGATAACTTATGGTCTCTTAGGGTAACTGAGTGGATTCCAAGAGAAGATAGATGCAATTGGGCTTAGCGGAAAGTCAGGTGGGCAGATGAAGGTTGGAATGGTTGCAGGAATGAGATGACTGCAGCTGGCGCAGGGAAGTGTTGATTTTATCGCAGTGCTAGAGGCCTTTGTCCTGCAGTGGACGTAACTTGGCTGTTGGTGATGATGATTGTCGTTCTTGAAGCATATTGTATGTATAGTGCACCTTTCTTGTTGTGTTCATATCTTTAGGCTGCAAACATGCTTCAGGCTATTTGTGAGCTGTTGTGTTCAGTCTGGGCCATCTTTTTCTCTTTGCATCTTTTGAATTGCAGGACAGACAAGCTGCTGCTCGATGTTTGTGTGGCAGTCGAGAAGAGCTACTTCTACGGCAGCCTGTGGAAGTGCATTCTCTGCAACCCAGGCATCCGTCAGGCGGCTATCAACTTCATTGTCTCCCATTACAACCGGCGGCTTAGCATGGAAGACCAGCTGCATGTCATCGGAACAGACATTGATTGCATGGTGTGTATATCACTCTCACTAGTGTTTTCTCCTTGCCGTTGCTTACAGCAGTGGGAATTAGCCTCCGCAAGTGCTCGTCATTGATTCTTTCTTTTTGTTTTCACATACCACGTGTGTATATATTGCTTACCCTATAGCTGCCACATAGAATTGCACTCAGTAGCCACTGCAAAGCCACCTTGGAAGTAGGTATTTAGCAGAATCTCTGGAAGGTACAGTTGAGCCCACTTACAATGTCCACACTTGTAATGAACACTCAGTTAACACAAAGACAAAGAACACACTGTACATTAGGGCTTTGACTTGAGTTCTCAGATAGAATGAACGTCCGTGGACACAAAACTCTGTTACAGCAAACACGTGGGTGCCAAAATTCGCATGCCGGGGCACACTGCATGGCCTTCATCACAGTCCTACATGACCACTGATCGATATTGCTTTTGGTTTTAGTGCAAAGACCATGAAGATGACAGATTATGTGAAGAAAAGTTGAAGAAAGTCTGGCACTTGTGCACAACATCAATTCGCTTTTGCTCACTTGGGGGGTCACTTTAAGGCACGCCCACTTCAGGAAATGGTCTCATGTCACATATGAGGAGTGGCAAGCTCATGGTTTTTCAGTGGTACATGCCTTCCCCTTCAGAAACGAGACCCCCAGAATCTTTTTATGATGATGGGTCATAAAAACAGATGTTATTGTGCCTGAGCAGAACCACGGAAAGAGAGACAGTCTCATCCTGAGTTTAAGCGCATTCATCAGTTGCACACAGTTATTGCTTGCACCACGTGCTACGATCACCTATTAGAACTCAGGTGAAACTTTACCAGCTGAAAAACCTCGGGCATCTACTTCATCAAATCTGTCTTCTCATATGGCTTTTGATGAAGGGCAGATAGGTGGTTTCGCCCCAAGGGTATTAGCGCTGCGTAGCTTCTCAAAAAGACCTCTTCTTGCACTGTATCCATACTAAGTTTACTAAGTGCCCCTGCACTTTATTTAGCCCCAAAATTGACTCGCTGCGAGTAAACCCGGCACGGCGTAGAACATTTTTTATGCACAGTGCAAAATCCGGCTATCGCTGCACCGGCCTGCAGTGTTGGCATGATCTCCCACTAAAAGCTTTCTTCAGTTAGCACTTGGCAAATACGGCATCCTGACGAAACCTAAGTACTGTATAGACACTGTATAGACACCCTATTTGCAGGCATAGGTTTTACATTTGATGGATATTTGTGCCATAATCTAAAATGGCCTTCGACAGTGTGACTCACTGGGCCCAAACACTGTGGAGATTTGATCTATGCGAGGCCTGCACCCAGCTAGCTAGGCCTACAAGTTATGCATAGCTTCCACGTGTGGTGTACGGCAACGGGTTTTGATACCTGCACAGCACAGAGGAGGCTCCATACAGGAATGATGAGCAAGGTGTGTTCATTAAACACTAATTACTCACTCTACAATGTGAGGGTGGCTGTAGAGATGAACCTATAGCAGCGCCCCTTGGGAAGCCGCTTGACCACGGCTTCCACTGCGTGGAGTATACCACTTTTGTCCCCGATAGTACATGTTCAGAAGGGTGTGCACTAATGCCCGCTGTACAATTTGTCTTGTAGGTGCAGCTCCTGAAGCCTTCATAAATGCTCAGCATTTGTGCCAAAGGGTTGACAAAATCCTCACCGTGTGTTCCCCTTTCTGACCACAGGTGCAAGCCCTGTGTGCTTCACTTCAGGACTCAAGCATCCTGGTGCAGAGGAGCACACTGGAACTTCTCCTTTTGGGCTTCCCCTTGCATAACTGCCAGTTAGTGCATGCGGACCGTGTGCGGGTCTGCACAGCAGCGGTTGGTGTCTTACTAAGGAGGGACATGTCTCTCAATCGGTGTGTAAACCACATTGTTCTTCACTGGTTTTCAGTGTTTTTCTTTCTTTTTTTAGTTAATTTGTGCTGTAGTATTGTCAGTCGTGCACTTTACCATATGCTTTCATGGACGACTGACAAGTGTTCGGATAGCAGTTAAAGGAGTTTTGTACACGTGCTTTGTGTTCCCAAATACTGCTTTTGAGGGTCATTGCTTGGCAGCTTCGCACCTTTTTTTTTTTCTTGGGCTTTTGTGGGAGTGGTCAGGCTGCACTCTTTCCTTTTTATTTTATTTAGTTTCATGTCCATTGACGCATGAACACATGGAGCTTTGACACTCATGGACTTTTTGGCATCCACAGTTTCATGTCCAGACACAGCAGCGGTCATAGCGCCAAGTTGGCCTACAATAAAAAGCACCCTTGCTTTTAAAAGCATTACACCACGTACATGGCCACATACCATATTTACTCACGTAATTTACGCCCTGGCGTAATTTTTGCACCCCCAGTTTATTACCTGTTTCTAAAACAAAAACTTTTCCTAGCTCGTTTTACGCCAGCATGCACGCAGATGCTCAAGGCAAGCCTAGGAAGATCAGCGTGGGCACGTCGCCATGTGCAGCTGCAAGGGGCCAACTATGCGCCATTTACCTGGCTCGCTCACACTGGCAGTCGCTTTCTCAGGCGAACAGTTGCGGGCGCCCCGGAATCCAAAACTACCGAACCATTTGCTGTTCAGTTTGATGCTAGTAAGCTGGGCCGCATGCAAGGGCACCGTTTTACCGCCTGTTATCTCTATTTGCTTCTGACTGCTTGCATCGTGATTGTATTGTTGCGCACTTATTGCTTTGAGCTGCTCACGTATTGTCATGCCATCCTGCAGGGAACTACATAACGTAGGGTGGGGCGGAAGGGGACATGCGTCTTATATTTGGAGTCAACTATATTTTGGCTAGCGAGGCGTCTGAGTTGGGGTGTCGATGTATAGACTGTATACGGCATATATTGCGCGTTATGACCTTTGTGGAATTTTTTAGGATATGTTCACAAAATTGCACTTAATTTGCACGCTCGCTTCTTGAAGCCTTAATAAAGAAAAAAATGCACAAATTACGCAAGTAAATATGGTATGTACCGCATAGACTGCCGTACAGGTGGGAAGATATGTTGTCCATGCTTTCTAGGTTTGCATGGAAGAAGGAGAGGAAGAAGTTGTAGTAGACAATGATGAAGAAGGTAACCTTGATAGAATGCATGTGTTCCTATGGGAGCTGCCATAAGCAGAAAATAACCTCAACAAAGTACAAGGACTTCATATTGAAGCTCCCATTCTAATACGTGTACATGTGCCTTTATTTTGTCAGAGTGTAAAAATCCTGCCCATCATCAGATCAATCATTCATGGAGGCATCTGTTGCATCCATCAACCTTGCACCACCACCCCCCCACCAAAAAAAAAGGGGAAAAAAATGAGATTAAGCAATGGGGGGACAGTGCTCAAATGAAAGTATATTTTAAGTATTGTTTGTTCAAGCCTTGGAATCTCTTTTTCCTACCACATTTGCTTACGATAGTGCATTGTCACATACTATTCCTTTGAAATTTAACATCAGTTACTTTGGGGTTCCTGTCTTAACTTGGCTCACTGTGTTTATACATCAGTTTCTGCACATTTCACAACTTTTTACTTGAATCCTGCAAATCTGAATGTTGTGGATTTGTAGTAATGTCCATTCTTTCAATACCACTAGGCGACTGTTTGCCTGGCTGTTTGGAAGTGAGGGAATGTCAACTGTCAGCGTCGTCGCATCTTCCGAGCCTGTGGAGCAGTCTACTTCTCCCGTCCCCGAGTCACCGGAGCCCACAATGGCAACTTACTTTCACATGCACTCGAGTAACCTTCTCTTAGAAGCCATCAAGTGCTTATTCAGTGTAAGTCTGCTAGTTTTCATCTTAGTCTGTTTTTTCCAGTTCCCAAGGTACCCGAGTAGCTTTCTCAATTTTTTTTTTTTTTTTTATCATGGTTGCTCTGTGCATTTGAGGACCTGCAAAGTGATTAGACAGCAATACTTTTTTTTTATTTGCACCTACTGCCGTCTCAATTCTGACACATTACAGGGTGGACATGTTTGTAGGCATACACGCAAGCAGAAATCTGAGTACAGTAGAACCTGAATTATGTGACTTTCAGGGGCTCGCACAAAACTCGTATAATCCTGGTGTCATATAATCAGAAATCTCGTTGAATTGGTGCTTTCATGTAATAAATGCATCCACTACTCTCTGGCTGTGAAAATTCTTTTTCCCACGCATTATATAGCACCCATTTTTGTTCTGTTAGAATTAGTTCCGGCACTGCACTTCCAGGCCTTTTGGCAGCGAAAAGGCAGCTTTAGCCAAAGCATGCGTGCACTGTCGTCACTGCATGCTAAGTAGGCGTCACGAGCGCGGATGTGACAAACAGCGTAACGTCCTGCAAAATACTTCCATTTCGTATACGGAAGCATGCATTTGCTATTCTAAATCTGTCTAGTGTGCCCAGGTGTGCATAGCTAACTGATGACCTTGTGTATCTGCTGTGAAATATTTGTTTGCTGCTTCCATGAAACCTTGAATTAGGATGAAAGGTGCGGTCTCATTATAGTGGGCATTACTTATACACGCTTGCAGCCTTCAACGTCAAGGTCACCTGTTCTCAGCAGCAATTTTTCAGTCTTCTGGCCTTACAGGATCCTTGTGAGCCTCATAGACAAGCCTGAAACAAGCTTTATACTTGACGACATTCTCATCGATGTATTCAGGTCAGTGTTCTTTTGTGGTATTTTTTTTAAAGTTGCACCCTAGGGTTCATTTTGCCTCCCCCCCCCACACACACACACACACACACACACACACGCCCTTCTTTTTTTTTTTTTTTCTGGAGCTTGGGCACAATTTGTCTAGAATGCAGCTTATTGTTATGTAGTCATTTAGCACAACTAGACTTGATATAAGTTTGAAAGAGCTCTCAGGTTCATGCAGTAAGCACTCTCAAGTGTGAGCAACATTGGATTCCTTAAACACTCTTACGGCAAATATTTGCACTGGTGTTGTGAACATCTACATGTGAACATCTACAGCCTTTCACCTCAGGTTGCGTTGAATAGTAGAAAGTATCTCTTTGCAGATAGCATTCCCATGTGCAATGTGCGATTTTTCAGTTTTAACATTTCAGATGGCCAAAAGTTTTGTTTATGAATTATGGACACTGTGCTAGAAAAAAAAAATTGCTGCTTTGCCAAGCAGCAAATACTGTGCGAGAGCAAGCTTTTGCAGGTGGACACCACTCCACATACCTGAAAGTAGGATTGAGGTGTCCACTGACCCAGGGAGCCAGTTATGCTCTCTTCCTTTTTTTCAAAATCAACGGAGTCTACAATGTTGTTGATGCCAACATCAGTGAGCATTGGCAACCTGTATCTCCAGTGCCACGCTTCTGCCAAAACATGGTCAGCGGAAACGGTGCACATCTCTCTTTCACTACCACGACTATACACGGGCAGGGGCACTTTATTTTTCGTTCCTTGCATAGTCCCACAATAATTTTTTTCACTACCACTACGTTGCACAAAGTGCATTGAGATGTCCACTGACCCGGGGAGCCAGTTATGCGTGTTTCCTTTCCTTTCATGACTTTTGCGTACAGATGGAAATTGAAGACAACGATGTGCAATGCACAGCTCGATGGTGTGACAGTTTAGCACGAGGCATGGTCGGTTGCGGTGATGGCATAGTACTTTCGATCATTGGTCAGTGAGGCTGATCTGTTTTGCTGCCGCGTGTCCGTAACCCAGTTGTGAAAATAATTTTATTTCTGCAGGTATCTGAGAGGCTTCAGACACACCTCACCTTTTTCAGGAGTGGTCGTGAAATAGTGCTTTCACGTGCTAAAAAATATTGCTTTCAGCAGTATGGAATCGGGTCTCACTTTTTGGTTTCTATGTAGTGGTAGTGGCTGCAACTTGATTATTTGCATCTTCTGATCTTCTCCCATTCCAAACATCAGGTCACTCTACATTGAGTGCAATTTGGGAACAGTGACCAAGTCCCACCAAGAGAAGCAGGCCAATCGGAGCAACTTTGAGCTGATCAAGACTGCCAACCTGCTGTTCAGCTCCCTGGAGCCGAACTACCTTTGGGACTACGTGCACAAGTGCTTCCAGGGCGCTTGCGAGCGTGCTTCGTTGTCGGCAAGTCGTGGAGCTACCGTGGCCAAGTGCAGCGAGGAGAGCAAGGTGGCCCCCGTTGGTTCTGGGCCGCCGTCTCTGCTCGAAGTCTGTGTCCTCTCGGAGTTCCTGCTTGAAGTCATTTCACTGGTAAGCATTTCTTATTTATGCCAGCCTCCATTCCTCGTTGAAGCGCGTAACCCGAGGTAGCCAGTTGGGTCTCCATGGGTTCTCATAGCCAAATTCCAGGTACCGTATTTACACGATTGTAAGCCGACTCGATTGTAAGTCGAACACCCCCCATATTTTGTTTCAGGCAAAAAAAAAAAAAAAGTTGGAGGTCGTTTAAGTTTGCCCTTTTAATAATAGAACGCGATAGCATTATCCTGCAGCCGCCACTTATTGCCAGCCACTATCCGCTGCCGCGCACAGGCGTGCCCGTGGGCACATTCCGAAACAAAAATGTATTAGTCACTGAACTACTCGTCCACACTTGTGCCATCGTCCTTCCTAGCACTGCCGTCATGATTGCTGCTGCAGTCCCACAGTTTGTCGTTCTAACATTGTTGTGCAGCGAAATCCCGCACTTCGCAAACAGCCACATCATGACATTGCGTGGAACAGCTGAAAATTTTGCCTCGCTGCAGCTGGCACACCTGTATCGCTTGTCGCGAATGTTGAACTTGCGGCCCGGCGCACAGTTGTTCGTTTCTCTGGCGCGAAGGATGACAGCCACCTTGAATGTAGCTGTGAACGAGCGCTGGTCGCTTACTGGACTGGGAGCACGAATGACGAAGCACTACATTAAACACTTGTGAAACGCAGCCGGCAGTAGTCAAATGCATCAGAGCCAAAGAGAAACTATGCGTGAGCGGAGTCGGCTCTTCCACCAGCTACAGACACTCTCCGGTGCCGCTGTGGCTTAGAGTGGCGGTGCCGCTGCGATTGAAACAGCGGCCCTTCCATCAACTACTGATGATCCCTTGAGCGCCGAGTGCGCAGTTGAAAGTATCAAAAAAACTCTGGCGACGCCTATTAAAAGTAGAACGCGAATGCGTTATCCGGCTGCCACTGCTTCTCAGCAGCCGCAATCTGCAGCCTGTGGGGAGTGGAGGGGCGGGGAGTTGACGGTTAGCTGATTATCAACGCCGCCATCGGCCGCCGCACGCGGGTAGCGGATACCGGTTTTGCGCTTTGACATAGCAACTGCTCAAGCCCAGCACCAAGAGCGATGTGACGCACGAAAAATGCAACCATGCTGTAGCATGCCTGATATATCATTTATCCCGCCTTTATTCATGGTGTTATGCTTTGGTTTCTATTGTAAGTCAACCCCCCCCCCCCCCCTTTTGGATTTTCAAATTTTAAAAAAATTGGTCGACTTACAACTGTGTAAATACGGTATTCAGGCGTTTTCGAGTATGTGCAGATAGTGATGCTGTCGCAGAGGAAGATAAATCTTGTACATTTATGTGTAAAATCAAGGCAAGATTTATTTTTTTAAGAAGGCTGTCGATATCACATTTCTGTTCTATTTTGCAATCTACCTGTTTCTGTGTGTGCCTTTTTATGTGCTCACTTGTGGTCACGGAGTATGTGACACTCCTTTGATATTAGAATTTTAAGAACATCACAAAAATCATTAATTTCTTCTGTCTCCCACCATCCTGTCTAGTGTATGACAGTTCAGAGCTTGTGTTTTGTCACAGCGCTTAGAATTTTTTTACTAGTGACGAGGTAAAAGAGTCTTCCCCTTCGGTCAGTTCATGTTCTGCGTTGCTTTGGAGACTGTAGGTTCTTGAGAGTTCGGTGGTTCGTTACCTTATAAACTCGTGTAATGGCCGCAACTTTTTTTTTCTAAATTCGGGTGTGAATTGTGAAGGTGCAGCCAATACACGAATTAAAGATAAATGTATAACCATGTTTTTTCTCAGTTATCTAGTCCAAAACAAGGGGTGCTGCCCAAACACGGGTGTAGCCCTTAAACGAGATTAGTATACAGTGTTCTAGAGACTATTAGATACTAGTTCTGCAGTTTTTTTATATTGATGTTGCCAGTTGCCAGTTCAGCTGTTCATTTTGTGAGCATCTCTGTTTCATCATATTCTGGGTAATGCGCCATTTTTTTTGCTCATTCAGAGATAGGTAGATTAGTAGTAGATACACACATACATGTATGCAATTTTTTTATGTGCTTGTCTCTTCTCAGGACACCTATGTGGAAACTGAGAACCTCCCTGCGCTGCTGCTGAAAGTGGCCAAAGACCTGGAACACTACTGCAGGGCACTCTCACCTGAAGAGCTCAACGGTGCTCTGCTTCTTTGTTCGCGGCTGCTGTCCAAGGTCCAGCCTACGTTGCAGCCCAACACGTGTAGTGAGCCACCTTCCTCCCTTATTGAGTCGTCGCACTTAACGAGCCGCCAGCGGACGTCATCGGAGAAGCAGTCGGCATCCTGTGAAGAAGAGCTGTCTCTGGCAAATCTCATCACAAGTTGTGTGGCGTCCTTCCAGCAGCTCTTTCTGCGCTTTGTGGAGCTCTGGGTACTCGTTGATGCTGGCGCCAGCCTCCGCCAGTTTGGCACTGCACTGATCTCCAAAAGGGCAAAAAAAGGCAAGAGGAGTTTAGTAGTAGTAGTAGTAGTAGTATACAACGCCATTATTTCATTGCTTAGGGCATCGAGGTTTTAGAGTAGCATATCTTGCCAGGAAAGCACCTTTTCCTCCCTTGGTATCATGTACAATTAAATATTGTGAAGGGACCACTCATTAGTTTTCTCATTTATACTAAGCATGTGCTAATAGTGAATCGTCTGTTCGAAGCGAACACTAAGCAAATAGTTATTTTGTTCAAATAGTTTCAAAGCGAAGCGAATATTTTCGTATCAAAGCTAATGTACGGACTCAAAATGTATTGGCAAAAAAAAATGATGCAATTCATTAGAGCTCAACAGCACATGCCGAAAGACGTACTTTGCAGAATTCACTAAGGCAACTGCCGAAATGTACGGGGTCACTCTGCGTCCAGCCGGCCTTCCGTGCCAGCTACACGCAGGTGTTACTCGTACGCGACACGTTTTCCCAACCCATGGCGCAGAGTCGCAGCCACGGCAGGTCCGGATGAAACAGGCAACAGCAGGGCACACTAGGAAATAGTTTGTTATCCTAATGCGAGGCAAAGCACACTGCGGAAGAATGTTCCATCCAAAAAATAGATGTTCAGTAGCTCACCCAGTCGTTGTTGTCGACCGGCGTTGGGTTCGGGGACCGGTGGGCAGCGAAGGGGTTCCTCGGGGCAGTCAAGTGTGAGCCAGCAGCGAGAGAGCGTTCCCCGCCACGAGTTCCTCCTTTTATCTCCTCGTGCATTGCCTCCCAAGGAGCAAATCATTGCTGACATGCTCAGGCATGCAACCCTCTCCGCAGTAGGCAGTGCGCTGCCGTGACGTCACATCAGTGTTGGGGGCGGGAATGAGCAGAGTCGTGGAGTGCCTTCTCTCCACATTCCCTGTAGCCAGCGCGCACGTGGAAGTCACGATCGCCGCTGGCGCGGGGGACGAGGAAGGATACCAGTACCAGTATATCCCACAAATGAAAAATTATATGTGTGTGTATATATATATATATACCGTAAAAACCGGACTATAGGTCGGACCGGAATATAGGTCGACCCCCTAACCAATTCTAAAAATGAAAAAATCTTTTTTCAATGGGAAAACTACCGAAAGACATCCTTACTTTGAAACAAATGCGACTCGAGAGGTTGCACAATGGTGACAGTATTTAATTTCATTTAAATGCTGCTTGTATGTACACCCGGCAAATTTTTTAACAATATCGCGCACCAATCGGCCCGCGTGTTTGTTTCTGGCACAGGCAAGTACGGCGCCGTAGAGCAAAGCCCTCCTCTTCACGAATCGCCGCAACCAGGATGGCGAGCCTTTGAATTGCGCCCTCGTGAGTCTAGAGGCACGCGTGATCTCTGCCGCTTTCACGCGGATGCATTCGGCAGTCACAGGCAGCGATCTTGCTCGCAGCGCAACGTTTCCTTCCTATTCTCAATACACTACGGTCTGCCCACGAAATGTTTTCTTCTGGTTGCTGCAAGTTGTAATACGCAGCTTCTGCCTCCGCCAGTACTGAATGCTCTTATCGGATACTCCAAATTCGCGCTGTGCCGCCAGGTTCCCGTGAGCTTCCTCGTACTAAATCGTGTTTTTCGTGAAGGCGACGGTAAACTGCCGTTAGCTTCCGCTTTGCATCTACTGAAACGCAAAATGGCGGCACTGCTGCTGATGGCGATGGTGACAGAGGCTGTTGACTTCAGCCACCCATTGTTGCAAGACTTCCGTATTTTTTCCGCCAATGACCGGTATATAAGACGGGGGTCGACTTTTCACCATGGTTTTTTGAAAAAAAGTTCGACCTATATTCCGGTTTTTACGGTATATCCCACAAATGAAAAACTTGCGTTAGGCAATGTTCAAACTGCAGCAAGCCAAAATGCATGCTCAAAGCATCATAGTCTCAAGCCCTTAGCATGCAATTCTTTACATGCTGCTGATTTTAAATATAAAATTTGCTGACAAATTTTTCAGATTCTTCGCATCTGATGCCGCTATTTCTCCAATCTCACTAGTTTTGCACACAGTCACATGACCCCACTGCGCATGCGTGATCATGCATTCGCATTCGTGCTCCAGTCGAAGGAGGCTATGGACAGAGTCGTCCGTCATGCGAAACTCTGAAGATGTTAGCTATGGCACCACAGGCACACCGGAAGTGGCTCGCGGCACACCGCCTTATGCCAATCAGAGGACGCTAATTTAATAACGGACATGGTCCGCTTGTGGTGGTTTTACTTGTGTGCTGATTGGACTTTTGTACAGATGTTGCTAAAGAGTTACAACAGTGTTAGGTGTCTTACCTTTACATTTTAATAATCCACGGGTGTATGCTCACCATTTGCCTAGCTACTTTATGACAGTAATGCCAGGTGAAAGAATTCATTTTTTTCTTTTCTTTTCTTTTTGCCTTTTGTGTGCCAGATGACAGAGAGAAAGAACTGCATGGACTGCTTCAGCAGTGCTTGCTTCAGGAGGAAGGGGGAGATCCCTACCAAAGCATTGAACTGCCAGTCGTGCCCCCTCGGCCGTCGGAGCACACGGAGGTTCCGCAGATCAAGCTGGATGCTCAGCCGGGTTTCTCCAGTCTGAAGGACACGTATGCTGCCCTCTGCCAGCTGCTTGTGGAGTTGTCTTCATTTCCAGCTACTCTGTGGACACTGAAAGCCATCTACTTCAACGAAGGCTCTCCGCGTAAGTGCCGATTGTGTAAGGGACCCAAGACAATGCACTTCATTTGGCGGTGTCATCGTTGATCTTAACATTTCGCCCAAAGCTGAAAAACCTCAAAACTTTTGCTACGGTTGCACATTTGGCCACGAGCTTGAACAATGGGAAGCATGAATAAGGAGAAAAATTACCAGGGCACGGTTATGTATGCGTGTATAGTGCGCTAGTCTAAGCTGCAGGATGTAATCGTGAGCCAAGCATGCATTCAATTTCACACCAGAAGTGTTGAGCTTTTGGCACTAGTGGGCATGGTAGTGTACAGGGACTGTTCAGGAACACTATGTTGTGTGACTTCCCTTAAGTAAATAGCAGTGAGGGAAGCTACAATACCGTATAAACGCGTGTAAGGGCCGCACTTTTTTTTTCCAGATTTGCCCGTACACGCAATTTGCAAAAACAAATAAAAATAAGTAGAAAAACACCAATCAGGAAGTTAGCGGCATTTGTTCTACGTTCAATCGCCACTCGCAGTGTATTCCGACTGAGCTGGTGCTGTGCTCCGGTGCACACTCATCCCACGAAAAGTCATGCAGCACGTCCGCTGTCAACGCGTAGCCTTAGTTCCGTGCTTTCACCACTTAGCAAAGCAGCTTTTCTTCCAGTTCGGGAAACTTGCACGGCTTGCCTCGGAAAGCACACTTTTTGCAGCTAGTATTCCTCAATGCATCCTTTTGGTTGCACCATCATCGGACGCACTTCTCAGCCACGTCAAATTTCCTGCCCGCCGCGCACTTGTCGTGTTGGACAGCAAACTCCCAACCGTGTAGCAATTAAGGTGCTTGCCCATCGTGCTAAAACTGCAATGCGCGGCGGCAGCACGCGAAAGCCACAACTACGATGAACCACAACTCTCGTGCCTTTGACAGCCACAAAACGCTGGAGCTGGTGATACTGATGCCGATATGGATAGCAGGAGCTCGCGGCGGAGGAAGAAGTTGATGATGATGATCATGAGTCGCGGCCTCTGGCGCCATCCGTGGGCAGCACCTGTAAGTTCCTGTGCACATGCGTCGCCTCCGCGATCAAGCGCGCAGTTGCTCGCAGCCGGAGCTGATCGCGGAGGCCACGGCGTGTGCATTTCGAAGGCTATTCCCGCGTGGGTCCTGTGGAAAGCTTGGGTGCGGCCCATACACGGATCCGGACCTTACAAGCATTTATACGGTAGTTGTCTAGCAGCTAGAGTAGGGTAACTACTAGCTCTTGACCATCCAATCATTTTGCATAATCTGTGCTGAGGCTGCTGATTTCTCGAATTACATGAACATTGCGAGTACTACATGTTGAAGATAACGAAGAAATCATTTTTGTACAGATACATAATTGCGAATGAAGTCATAACTGGTCACCAAGTGTCATTTTACACTGGTGGTCTGACATGCTCACAGAAGCATACTGTGGTTTGGAGAGCACACACACATAGTGCTCTAGCTCAACTGCTGGAATTGAGCACTAAATAGCTTTAAGTGGACAGCAGACAAAGATGGAGGAGCAGCCTTGAGCAAGCTTTGCTTCCTTGTACCAGGTGCAAAACATGGTAATAGTTGCACAAATGAAAATCTGATAATTGTAAAATTGTTGCCCTGCCATGACATGAAAATATGAACCAACTGACATCCAAAGCAAATGTCTTGTTGGAGGAGCACCTAGTTTTGCTAGCTCAATATTATTAATTGCTTGCACTGGCAGCAGTGAAGCGACAGGTGACAAACGACGGTGGATTGCTTAAACTGGTGGACTTATGCTTGAGCACTGCCAACAGGTAGTGCTATATGTCAAGCGCATTGGTGGACGATGATTTCATTCACTGAAGTGAATTCAGGGATTCAACGTTATATGGGCATCTTTCGCATTTCGTCTCCATCGAAACACTACCCTGCAGCCGGGATTGAACGCAGGTACTCCAGCTCAACAGCTGAGCACCCTAATCACTGAGCCACCACATCATCTCACACATGCTGCACATGCAATGGGCAACAGACCTGACACATTTGCTGCCCTTCTTGGGACTTTTGTTGCGCAGACTGCCCCGACGAGGAGCTCCTTCCCAGCTGGTTGCAGCAGCTACTGATGCTGTCTTGCTTTGTGGAGGACCGCGACCTTCTGCTCCTGACCCTCGCCGCTCTGCTCGATTTGCTTGGCCTTGCCAGGACAGCAGCTGTGGCCCTGGAGCCTTCTTTAAGAGACGGAAGCCGCGCGCTCTCTCCGGGTAGCCAGGTGAGCTGCAGTGGAGCACATTACGCAGTGGTGCTGAAAGAATATAAAATATGCCACACTTCCTGAAAAAAGTAACCTTTATTTTTGCTCTTATAAATACTTCCCTGTAGAAAATTGTTTGAGGGGCTGGGGAGAAAAAAAATGTTAGGTTAGCCAAAGATTTTTTGTTGGTTGTGAAGTTTTTGTGCCCGTCTTCTGGCATGGATTTGATATTTATTGTAATGAAAGCAGCCACTTAGTTGAAGTGTTTACTCAAGGTCCTGTGTTTGGTTTTGCCCCTTGTAGGAAATCTTGGAATGTATATAAGGTAGTAAATTGTAAATTTTAGTAGTTGCAACAACAGTGCGTCCTAGTACATTGTAGCTGAACGCTCCCCCATTCTGCCCAAGAACAGCATTGCCCATAATCAAGGAGTGTCCACTACATAGGCCTGGCCACTGTGGTCCATGCTGATTGATTGAAGCCTTGAATGGAGATTTGATGGCTCTGACTTTCCTCGTATGTCATCACGGCTGAAACTACGCTTGCCATTGCATCAATAATTGTTGTGCAAAAATTAGTATGAATACGAATACTTGTGATTCATATTAAAGCATTCAAAAGACGCCTGTTTTTAATATAAAGGCGGTGAGAGCTTCTGCGCCGCTAATGTGATGCGAGGCTGGTGGTGGCTTTTTATTTATTTATTTAGTTAGTTACTTATTTATTCATTCATTCATTCATTTATTTATTTCAGTACACTGTCAATCCCGATTGGGCTTTTGAAACATGAGAACACACTCTGCTTAAGCTACGCTCATTTTGATAGGCCCACTGAGTGGACACTTGCAGAATATGGGCCCAGGTGTGCATGAGCCGTAAGGCACATGTTGAACAAGGGGTGGGCGCCTTACACTTTACATTATACATGGTCAATTTGCTTAGTTAGGCCAAATTCAAATTAGGGGCACTAGCGCTTCTCTTCGGTTCCATTGTTTGGATCCATTGTTCATGGATGGAAGTTGTTTGAATTGCGATAATGATCACATATGCAGAATTCGTGATTCTCCACTTTACACTCATAGATCCCTGGGAGTCCTCGTACCACTCCTGGTGCAGTGGTGCAGTGGTTAACCAGTGCTGCCATTGGTGGGGCCTATGAGACCCGGGTTGCTCTTCCCAAGCAACCTCGTGCTACCAATCATTAATTGAACTGCCACTTGTCAAGGTGGGCAGTATTTATACAGTGTAATCTACTCATAATAATACCAGATATAATGAGAAATCGCTTGTAACAGTCAAATTTTTTGCATTTATCAATTCGCCCATTTCCCCTATGTAAAAATAAACTATGTATAACGATAATATTATCTGCGAAATAATGGATACAATGACAGGATTCTGGCTGCCTGGATGGTGTTTTCGACCAAAATTTGTCTGAAAGTTTGATAAAAAATAAAATACTTAGAACCGAATGACATGAAAACTCCAAACGAACTGAAATCTATGAGAGGAACCAAGCGCCATCATCTCTCATCGTCGCAGTTGCTAAAGGGAAGAGGGAAGAGATTGCTAGGCCACCACCATACAATACCTTCTCACACAAGCGTAGTTTCCGCCATCTCTGCCCGTTTGTGCGTTTGTGAACTGGGTGAAACAGGCAGTGACTAAGCACAAGGCGGTATCTCTGAACCCACCCCCACTTTTGTCATTGAGAATTTTCTTTCTTTTTTTTTTCAATCTTTAGCTTTTCTTATCACGTTCCCCCATGTCGCGCTGTCCACAGCACAGACCTCGGCAGCGCACCAAAATGCTGTGTGCCGAAAACATCACAGCATGCTTATCTTTTGATTGGAACTCCAACAGAGGGGTGGCTCACGGCGAACTTCGCAGAGCACCAAGTTGAAGTGTGCTCTTGGCTGGGGCACCAATGGCAGTGGCTACATGCGTGGGGTAATACCCACGTGCATAGCGGAATACGTGGGTGTGTTCTTTTTGCTCTTTTTTTTGCAGATATAATGATAATTGGTTATAATGATGGGAATTTTTAGTTTTCTCAATATTGTTATACGTGGATTGCACTGCATGGGTATATATATATATCACTGAGTCAGGTTTAGCCCGAGCGCTCCTCCCTCATCAACGGTCACTTCATTGTCGTTCCGGCTAAGTGCGGAGGCTGCACGATGCTAGGCACATAGCATTATTCCCCCCCCCCCCCCTTTCAAAAGGAAAGCACAGTCTTGATGCGAAATGAGCTATGTACAAGAAGGGAAAAAAATGAAACCTAGGGGTGAGCTGAACTATGCAATCCCTGCTAGTTGGGAGGTTTGGAAAGTCAAGTCTGCACTTGCTGATCGGTAATAACGGTGCAAAACAGAGCGTCAACAGCACTGAGTCACTCGAAAAGTACGGTGTTAAACGCACCACATAGATGATTTCAGGCCGCTGACACCGATGGCCGACGGTCACTGTTCCATCAGAAACAACTTCGTAGTTGATGCTGCTGATGCGGCGCAGGACTTTGTACGGTGCGAAATACTGACGAAGGAGCTTTTCACCCAACCCCTTGCCACACCCACACCTGGTTGCCCGGTTTGTAGTGCACTTCCCTGTGCCGAAGGATATAGTGTCTGGCATCGGTGGATTGCTGCTCCTTAATTTGCAAGCAAGCCAGCTGATGGGGCTTGCCCTGCTTCTTCCACGAAATGGCCTGCATCTGGTGGGACCACTTCATCCCTGCATAGGAGCATCGCATCCAACATCATGCGGACCTCCCTGCGTTGCGGTATTGTACGCAGAGGTGATATGTGGCACAGTCTCATCCCACGTTTTATGCTCAACATCGACGTACATCGAAATCACATTTGCAATCGTTTTGTTAAGTGCACTAAGCCTGGAGGCCACGCAGTGCTTGGCACGTGGCAATCTAAATGACAGGGGAACAACTGACAGACAACTGTTTTTCGGCTGAGTGGATAAAAATGGGCCTCCTCTCATCATGGGGCCTAGGTGGTCTAAGGACTGGAGGGCTTTCCCGGAAGTGATGGTTAAGGTGTGCGACACCATAGCAGTCACTTCTTTGCCTCTTGTCTAGGGGGGTACTTCTTTTTGTTTCTCTTTTTGCAGCCATCCGTATTATGCAGTGCTGCACAGCACATCCGTCTTAACAATTTGCAGGCCACCGTGGCAATGGTGGTCATGCCCATGGTGCGGCCTTGGGAGCTGCGTACAGTGCTGGAGAGGACGCGACTGGTGGGCCTGGCTGCAGGCCGCCTGTGGGGCCTGCTGGAGCCAGGGGCCAGCGCATTGCACCTGCGTGCTGTCGAGCTGCTGCAGCTGCTCAACAACCTGACTCCAGAGCAGGATGGTTCATGCGAGGATGTCTTGTGCCGTGCTCTAGCCAGTGAGAATGACCAGGTATGCACTGGGTGCCCTGCCCAGTTTCGGCGGTAGCCGTTAATGGCACCTACTTTTATTTTTCCCCAGTGTCTGTTTAGTAAGTGTGAAATGAGTTGGTCTCAGGTGCTATTATTTTATGCACTGAGCCAGACAGACAAGTGAGCATGCAAAGATAGATGCTTTTGATCACTGATTTTGTTTGTTCTTTCACCACAAGGCACCTGATTTGTTTGGATTCTGTTTTCACTAATTTGTTTTATGCTCATGAGTTACATAAATGGAGGGGTTTGTGTCATTGCGATTTTGATGCATGCATTGTGGATAACACGACTATATTGTAAGTAAATTATTCATGTCTCATGTTCTTGTTTTTTGTTGCATCCAGTTTTGTTTTGTTTTTGTTCCCTTGTTTCTAAAGTATGCATTCAAACTTTTTGCAGGAGCAAACAGATGCTCAGAAGAGGTTTGCTATCCTCTGGCACTTGAGCAGAGATCTAAAGTTCAAGTCGACTCCATCGAACCTTGTTCGTCCCTTTGACAGGTAAGCTTTGCTACATCAGGCTATAGGACTTATGATACTGTTGTGCATACCCAGCTTATTTACGGCAGATTTGGCAATCTTGTTCGAAAGTAGAAAGTTGCTCAGTTATGAGATTTGGCTCGGTCAGTTCCCAGCTTACCTGTACTGATTTATACTCAAGAGGTGAGAGTAAACTTGATGGAATTAAAGGCAGAACTGCAACTGCTGCTCACCTACTGTGCATTGGAGGACTGAAAACAGTTTCAGGAGCTACATCATCTGCTTTATATGCTGTTGGTATTGAGTTCATCTAATTGCAATTAACTGGAGATAAAGGATTCTTTTTTTTAGCTTGAAGCATGCAGCACTAAAAGCTTGCTCAAACTGGCACACATGCTGTGAGGCCACTTTTTAGTATGAATAGGAGCTACTCAATTATGTCAATGCAGTGACATGCAAAGGCAGGCACAGCTGCTTGCTGTGGTCACAAGTTTGTTGGTCCACTTGGGCCACATCACATCGCATACCTCTGAATGATGTCAGTAACAGTACTTTGCCTTTTAAGGTTGAAGCTGCAAACTTCATTGTTGTAGTTTTGTTCTAACAAATCGCAATGGATTCTCGTTAATTCAGACTTGCTTAATTCAGGCATCTGGTTTACTTGAACTGAAGCCTTAGTCCTGTCAACATCTGGTGCGGTAAAATGGCTCCTGTTAATTTAAACCCCACATATTTCTAACAAATTTTCAGTCCCCTTCGAGTTAGAACTATCGAGAGTTGACAGCGCTCACATACGTTGACACACATAATGCCTACCACTGTAGCCCCAAGGATCTGCACTCCATACTTTTTTTCTAGATAAAGCTTAATTGGAACCAGAAGTTTTGTTTCATAACTGTCAAAGCATTTTTTTTTTATTTTTTACCATATCTTCTGATTGTTATCAACTTTGGCTTCTGTTGTGTGCCAGGTGCCTGTTTCAGATGCTGCATAGCCTTAGCAGGCCATCTGGGATGCAGAGGGCAGCGGCGCAGGTCTGGTTGAACCATTCGCTCATGCGAGGCGACCTGGCCCGGCTGTTGGAGCCTGCCATGATGGTTCTGTTGCACCCAGACACCGCTCGAATCTCTGTGCAACACGTTAGTGTGCGTGCTGGGGCACCCACCCCGGCGGCGGCTGCAGATGCGGCCCCCGCGGCTGCTCACGATGAGACCAGTGCAGAGGGCCGCATCTTTGCCATCAGCAGCGTTGGCGGAAACGTCATTTACCATGTCGACAAGACCAAGGCGGGAGCTCCTTGCACAGCTGGAAGCAGTGCTGTGGTCACACCCTGCAATCCAGAAAAGAAGGTGCTGGCACTCACCTCTATTGTGGGGCCTGAGAAGGGCAATGGTTCGAAGGTAAGCAAAGGATGTTGCACCATCGTACTCTCAGTTTTTGAAGTACCATTGCATTGCACATTGCATTCGGTCGCATTAAAAGGGCTCTGATACACCTTCTGAAGAGAGTGCGTAAAATCGGTCAGTCACTACATTCTTTCATCATGAACACCCAAGATAAATAATACACTTCTACACGCAGCAGAGAACCCACGATCGCATGCGAAAGTTGGGGAGTCCTTTCTGGTGACTCTTTTCATGCTCGCACTCTCCTCCATTGCTGTTTGTTCAGAGATGGCTTCTGATTAGGTTCTTTCGGGCATCGCACAGCTACGATGGCCATGGACATTCAGCAGCATCACTCTGGCAGATCAGAAGTAGAGAGAGGAGAGGGAAAGGTGCAAAGATGCTGAAATTTAAAGCTTGACCAAAGATAACTCTGCTTCTACAAAATGCATTTTAAAAAATTTTTCTCGAGGATATTCGTGATTTCGGAGTCCTTTAACATCCCAGGGATACCACACCTTTATTGAGAGCCCCTTTAAGTTTCCTGCACCTTAAGCAAGTTCATTCAGAATGGCCGTCTTCACTGCGGCGGCGACAATATTTTCGCAGTCTAAATGCAACTTGGCATATAGTAGTCAACCGTCTTACTACGCAGGAGTGTAGCCTTTACTCTTGAGAGACGAATCAATGTTCAGCCCCTAATCCTAAATAAGTTGTAAGGATGTTGTGACGAATATAGCACAACGCACATTCACTGAGGGCGCATCATAAGGTTGGGAGTCCACCGGGCAGGCGATGCATGTCATATGTCCAGCTGGTCCAGCAAGGCATAACACGTAACTGGCACCTAAGAGTCTCAAGTTGGTGCCATTGATTGATCAGTGGCCATTTGCAGTATGTATGGTTTCATTTTCAATGCTGCCCCTCTCTCACGCCGGTCATGCTTCTCCTTCAACTTCCGACGCTTTTCACAGCCAGCAAGTATGCACTTACAGACTGACTTTGCAGCCTGTTCTCACACGCTTAGCCGGCAGTTATCTAGTTTTAATACACCCTTCTTTTGTAGTTTTTTTTTGGGGGGGGGGGGGGGGGGAGGGGGCAGACACTTTCTTTCCAGTATGAGGGGTGGTCGAGGATGTCCAGAGGCCAGGAGGCGCTCTCTTATCTCTGCCCTTTTCCGGAAAGTGCAATTTTCTTGCTTCAAGGGGCAAGGTTGGGGTCCTCCTTGTTCATTATAACTGAGTGGTGCGGCCACATTTGTTCATTGACTCTGAAACGCAGTGCCATTGCACTAATGCATATATTGACAATAGCACTGCCCTCAGTCATAATAACCAACTGTTCGTTATAACTGCAGCGATTATAAATGGGTTCGACTGTAGTTATGAACTGCCATGCTTTTTTTTTGTTGTTGTTGCAGGTCGTGACTCGGAGCTCAAACGTGGATGTGGAATTTCCACCTGCCCTCGAGTCCCTGCATCAAATGTCCCTGTTTGTTAACCCATTTGGTTCATTAACATCTCTGGCGAGTGACTATGGACTGGACTGTTATGGCTATGACCCTCCGGACCTCTCCAATGCTACACGCATTGATGGATCTACCTTCCGCAAGACCTCCTTCGACGACTCAGAAGACACAATGAGCAGCAAAGAAGACATCTCACAAAGCGTTGTGCGCTCAATCCTGGACGAGATACTCGACCTGGCCACTTCCTCCGATGTCAAAGATGGGTTTGACAATGCAACCCAAAATGCATTCCTCGATGACACGACCCGGCTTGATATGGCCTCTAACGCTCCTCTGGGGCAGCTGACTGCCCACCCTTTGCACACGCATCTGCTGTTGTACTGCCAGGTGTTTGACTCACAGAAAACGCTGTATGCACTCTCTGTGCTCAAGTTGATCGTCGAGTCTAACCCACGCGTGGCACTCTGCAGCATGGCGACGACAAGTGTAAGCAGTTCACTGTCGCAGCGTGGTGCACAGCTGCAGATGTTGCTTGCGCGGCACCGGAAGTCGGTCTTCGGTAACAACTTCCACGGTGAACTTGCTCCGGAAGCGCTTTCGGGCTATCGCAGCAGCATGTTCCTGGAAGTTCTGGTGTCAGCCTGTCTTTACTTTGTGCGGAGCTACTACCCGAGTCTGCCACAGACACATCTAACACCAGCTGAACTGTCGGGAAATCGAGATGTGCGCCTCCTGTGCTGTGAGCTTCTGCGGCTTGTGTTCTCTGAGCTCGTAGCAGTGGTGCGTGACAGTGGCCGCAGTTTTGCTGTGTACCTCAATGACCTGCTGACACGCTGCAAGGTACAGAAGGCCCTGCTGCACTGCCTTGTGGCCTCTGTGTATGGCTTCCAGAAGCCGACGTCAGAGAGTGATCATGCCCTGACAGTTGGGATCATAGAGTTCAACGAGAAAGTGCCAGATGGCGAGGGTTTGGCTGAGGACTTTCAAGAGACATTCCAGGTTTGTGTGCTTCAGAACCGTTTATTCTTATTCACTAATAATGCTATAGTATTAAAAGCCCCATGGGGGCCAAAATTCATTGGTGTTTATAAAAATTCACATGTTTGCTGGAGGAATAAATTGAAGTAATGTCAGTTTTGGTAAAGGCATCAACAGCTGCTAGTGCTGTCGCATTGCCAAACTGCAATGGAATTAGTTGTTCCTGTGAATTTTTTTTTTTTTGCATAGGTTTATATGGAGTTAAAATCGGAGGCTGAAAACTAATCTTTTACAGGTGTATATTGCTGGCATAGCTTTTAGGAGCAACATGGTAGAATCCTTAGAAGTGAGAGCCACCTGGTTCACACCGAACTTATTATGGTTCCTTGTGGTTTATCGTTTTAACAGTTGACTGGCAACACACAGCCATGCATATTTTCGTTTTCACTCGTCTTAGTGAATTCACAGAATTAGCACCATGATTACCCCCCTTTTTATGGGACTGCAGCTTGGTTTTTGATCTAACACCAACGAGTATTATCACCTGTACAGTATTGGAAGCCTGGCTTTCTTGTTGCCTTAACCACGGTTAGTTCCTAGTGAAAGTAATGAACTCAGTTACTGTGGCTGTTGGCCCCTTTGGCACATTTGGCATGTAATTTTTCTTGTCACTCCTTTTCTTCACATTGCAGGTCTATTTGCTGCAGTTGATAGCGGCCCTTATTGTTTTTGAAGAGAAAGTCACTGCCCAAATAGGAGAGGACGGGCACCCTGGTCACAAGCCTGGTGGTGACAAGGCAGCACCCAAGATGCGCTTCCAGCCGCAGATGTCCACGCTGCGCTACCAGCACAGTGAGCAGCACCTCTTGATGTCAATGTTCTTGAATGTACAGTGCAGTCCTCAATAAGAGGGAACGTGTGAGTAAGCACTCAGCCTGCAATCTGAGCAGCGCATTTCAACTTTGTTTTCCTTGAGCCGTCTTGCAGTGGACATGAAGCAGATAGCATTCTAAGGTACCCACTGTTGCACTTCTTGTGCATGTATGGCATACTTTCCACTCATGCCTGCCTACTTGGCTCAGAATGCAAACCACAAGCTGGGGTGTTCCCTGCAATTTTAGACGCCATGGTGCAACTGTAACTAAAATGCAGCCATGGGGAGAAGCCTGTTTGACTGACCTCAGATGCACGAATTCTTAGCCACTAGTATATGTACTGAAGTGTTCACTGTCATTTGGCAAGTCCTCTCTTCTCTCCTTGTGTACTAGGTTCATTGTGGGTAAAAACCTATTAATCAAGTAGACAGGTACTGTTTTATTGCGCAAGGTTTCACACGTTGGGCAGCTTACACATATGGTTTTGGCAAAAATAACCAGGCAATGGGGTTTGCTTTTCAGCCATATAGTGGAGCCCTTAAGGTGGCCTTTAAGCTCAGAATCTGTGTAAGGTAGGAAAAACCCTTGTCCTCACCTTTCGAGGCCTTTCGACCTTTAAGGGTGCTGTAATGGCTCCACTACATAGCTGAGAAGCAAGCCTTGCTGCCTGGTTACTTTTGGCAAAGATGGTACATTGAAGTAAGAGTTGGCCACCCAAGATCTCAGTATGAACAGAAGTGTGGAATATATTTATAATTTAATTGCAATTAGCCACTTAAAATAGCATGAGGACCTTTAGCGGCCTCCGTTTTGCCTTCTCACATGCTTTCTAGCAAAAAAGAATGTGTTCAGTGCAGCACATACTCTGGCCATTCATCTCATGTATCTAGGCATTTGTAAATAGTGGTTTTTTAGTTCGAAGTGAGTATTTCGAATATTTCTGGCACTCACAGAAGGTTGAGCGACACAATAGGCATTTTCAGAACCATGTATTTTTCAACACAGAAGGCTATTTCGTTAAAAATGAAAGGGTGCATGGAAGTTTTATCACTCGCATTGAAGCTGTGTCTACTTTCTGTAAAAATAGTCATTGGAAATTGATGGAGTTGACTTGCATGCGGAGCCAGCCAATATGTAGAGTGCAGGATCTAATTATGGGACTTCCAACTGCTAGTCTTAATTGCAATTGCGTTGTTGCGTAGCTGTTGCTTTTAGGCGACGATTCTATGGACACCAGCTAGGCGTATACAGCCAGTGCCAGCCCGCTTCAGGCATCGAAAAGGGGCACTCATCTCCATACGCCTCATACTAGCTCCCTCTCGTACTCTTGCCGTTGAGCTTGATTTGCAAATTTCAAGCGGAGAAAAGTGGCTGCGGCAGCTGCAGTCGGCTCAGACTTGGATACCGGAAGTTGAGGGAGGTGCATCCGACTGATGCACGCCACCATGCCGGTTCCAGCACATGCGCACAGTAGCTAGCACGGGTGCAGACACCTGGCAGGTACAGAGTCGGGCATCATGCTCACGCCTGCTCGCATGTGTTGCAAGTGCATTCACAGACTGGCTCCAGCATATGCACAGGAACACAGACACATGGGTTCTGGCTGCGTGCGTGCTGCAGTGCCATGCCGGAGAAGGTACGCTGACCTGAAAACACGTGAAGCAAGTGTTCCAGGAACATTATTCGCTTGAGATGAACACTTAAAGATTTTGAATAGTAAGCATTCGGATCATATCGGATATTGAATACTTGACAGAATATTTGCACAGGCCTACCTGTAACGCACTGAGTTTTGGGAAACATCTGCAGTGTATTGAATTAGAATTTGGCAGTGAACATGATAATTTATCCTGGGCCTGTGTAAGGCGTCCAGATTTCGAGTTGCTTAATGTGAGCAAATAAATCTCATCGCGACACGATTCAGCAGCATGCATGCTTCTCCTTCGACTCTCCCTGCAGATGTGCCCATTCCTTGCCAGGCCATGTTTGGCACAGCCCTCCTGACCGCCCTGAGGCAGCAGCACAAGGCCCATCTGCATGCCCACTGGCTGAGCTTGGTGATGTGTGCACTGCCCTTTGCTGGCAAGTCCCTCACTCAGCTGGTGCTGTCCGTCGCCAGCCAGGTGTGCTCCAACCTCGAGGCTGCTGTGGCTGCACCAGGTGCTATGGCCAGGTTAGCCATTTGATGCTGACTTTGCACCGTGTGCACTGTGTTGTTCGCCCTCGTATTTATTGTAGTGAATTCAGATTGTTCCTTGCAGTTAAATGTTGAAGCGAAGGTGTGCCTAGGTTAACTTGTATTGTTTCTTTTTTACTTACAATTCCTTTTCTCCCAATTTCGTTATCAGTATTCCTCGCTTCTTTCTTTGGTTCACCATTTGTACTTATTTGCATTCTATTTCTCGGCTGTGGTGCCAGGTGTTGTCGCCAGTTTCGTGCTGTATTGACAGGTAGGCTGTTCTGTATGTTTGTCCTTTGTTTTTATCATCTACTTTTTGTTTCAACTTCCATTTTCAGTTTTCTGTTGTCTTGTGTATTCATCAGACTTGTTTGAAATTGTGATGTCGTACATGCTAAAGATTAGCAGCACAGGTATTGCAGTTTGAGGACTAGGCCCCTTGATTTTAAAAGGACCGACAAGTTAACAAAAACCTGTTTAGAGGGCATGGTGGAAATGAGAAGATGCTGACTGATTTGGTGAAATTGGCCATTCTTATTTCTTTTAAATGGGGATTTGTAATTTTATCATGGCGTCAAAAATTGCATAAAACAAAATGAACCAACAGTCTATGGTGAAAATTGGGTATTTTTGGTGTATCCCATGATGCGACCACATTTCAACAAAATGTTTCGCTTGATGCAGTTTTTTTTTTTTTCAAATGTAATATATTTTATTGTGGCTTACTCTGTCTTGATGTGTATTTCGATCTAAAAAAAAAGTGTAAGATGAAAGGCGGTGCTTCCTTTGCATTGCTGAGTGAAGTGCATTAGGCAGTGCCACAAGATGATACCAAGATGCTTTGTGCCTGTTGGTTCATTAAGACTGTTTTCAGTGAGATGTAGGTCAGTGTGCAGCAACGCCCTGCCATACGGAAAAACAAATTCACATTAAGCTACAGTAATAATTACTCTCTGGCAGTTCAGGCTGTACAGTGAAAACTCGTTAATTCGAACCTCGATAATTTGAATTTTCGGATAATTCGAACTACACTACTTGGTCCGACCAAGCTCCATAGAGATCTGTGTATAAAAAAGCCCGTTAATTCGAAAGCGAGTCGGTTCCGCTGCGGATTATTCGAACTACGCTCCGCCGCGTCTGGGCGGCTTGGCATGCAGCACGTGACCAAAAAAAAAAAAGCACCTCCGCATAGTTAGAGGCTGCGCACATCCTAAACGGGGACAGAAGATGGAACCAGATAAAACCGTGGAAGAGTGGGTAAAGCCTAAATGGCACCATGACCGGTGCGGCAGCCGGCGGCCGCGGTGGCGGCTGCCTACCCTCATTTCCGCGCAGCCTCTGAAGCTCGCAACTGTACTCGTTAATTTGAGCCCTGTTAATTCGGAAATGCAGATAAGTACTGTCGGCGTGGTCCCAGCCAACGCCCATGAAAGGCTGACTTCGGATGGGCGCTACAAATTAGGTGCAAAAAAACTTTTTTTTTTTCCTTTGCGAGTGCCGGTCAGCCGCGATCATGACGCCGGCTTTTAGCATCGCCCAGCGATCAGCCGCTGGCCAGAAGCGGCCAACGTGCGCTATCAGTGCGGACCAATCAGGGAGCAACCGCGTCTGACTTCACCCGCTTCTACAACATGGCCGCGCCTGCCGAAGCAGCCTCTCGCTTTATCACGAACTCGTCGTTGCCGCTACACTGTGCCTCATGTTCACGGCAAACAAAAGTCGCACGAAGCTTTCGCTTTGTCTGAAGATATCCACGGCACAAAATTTTAGTGATGAAGAGTGCCATATTTTCAGAATGCTTCTGGATTTTCGAAGCTGCTAGGCTTAGCCACTACGTGTCAGTTGACGTCACGAAGCATGGGAGGTTCAAACAGGTTAACTATTTTGGTTCAGAAAGGGGCCACAAAGAATAATTTGTCCTCTTTGTTGTCATTGATTAAATATTAGCTTAATTGTAAATGCACAGCTGTCCTTACAGCATTTTACTAAACATATGAAATCACGCTGTTTATAAATCATGGCGGCAGCGGTCTGGTGGCAGCTGCCTGCTTTCCGCCGCTTGTGGTGCTCCACGGCGACGGTGTGTCGGTGTTCCGCCGCGCCGTTCAAAATCCGCAGCACAAGTTCGCTCCATGTGGGTCGCCCTTAAGGCGAACGTACTGAAAACGAGGCTTGCACAACAGGGCAAGCGCTGGCACTCTATAAATTTCGCTTCTACCCCTTGCTAGAGCTAACGTCAAAAGGTAAACACACCGTGATGTTATGCTGCGCAGCATCTTGGCGCACTGCCAAGAAGTGCGTTGTGGACCGTGATGGTGCGAAACGGAGGGAAGTGTTAACGACTGACGCTTTTTTTTTTCCGAATTCTTGGGCAAAAATCGGGGGTAGGTGGGTTTATTATGCAAGCGGGTTCGTTACGGGAGTAAATACGGTACATACACCGTAATGCAAATGGTTCTTGTCAGTTTTTTCGAGGCTGTTTGATAATTCGAACATCGGATAATTCAAACTTTTTTCCCGGTCCCGTGAAGTTCGAATTAACGAGCTTTTACTCTATTTGTTTTTGGTTTCCTCATCTTTGCTAGCACACAATTGTTGTCGCTTTCACTTATAGTTTTCAGCATCCGGATACAGCATCAGAATGCCTTTTCTAATTTCTATCCTCCCCATTTTCTCGAAGTGTTTTGAAAAAATATTATACAAGCGAATGTCCAGTTTCTGCGAGAAATGTAACATATTAACGCCTAGCCAGCATGGCTTCAGGAAGAACTTTTCTACAGAAACTGCGCCTCTAACCCAAAAAGAACTAATTCTAGAGTCCTTTGAACAAAAACTTTTCACTCTCGGCATCTTTATTGATTTTTCGAAAGCGTTCGATCGCATCAATCACAGCACAATGTTGGCGAAACTCGAACACTATGGTTTTCGCGGAAAATTTCATCAAATAATTACCTCATACCTTAGTTGCCGTGTCCAACAAGTAACAGTAGACAACGAATCATCAAATTTTATACATCTGTCTTCTGGTGTGCCGCAAGGCAGTATATTGGGACCGCTGCTTTTCCTTCTTTATGTAAACGACATAGTCTGTATAAGTAAACTTCCAACTTTTGCCAACATTGTGCTGTGATTGATGCGATCGAACGCTTTCGAAAAATCAATAAAGATGCCGAGAGTGAAAAGTTTTTGTTCAAAGGACTCTAGAATTAGTTCTTTTTGGGTTAGAAGCGCAGTTTCTGTAGAAAAGTTCTTCCTGAAGCCATGCTGGCTAGGCGGAAAATTTCATCAAATAATTACCTCATACCTTAGTTGCCATGTCCAAGAAGTAACAGTAGACAACGAATCATCAAATTTTATACATCTGTCTTCTGGTGTGCCGCAAGGCAGTATATTGGGACCGCTGCTTTTCCTTCTTTATGTAAACGACATAGTCTGTATAAGTAAACTTCCAACTTTTGTCATATACGCAGATGACACCACTCTATTTTTCCGATCAGCACATGTGCGAGATCTTGAACAGCAAGCTACAGATTGTTTGCAGAAACTTCACGAATGGTCTGAGTCCAATTCACTGATCATAAACACTGGAAAAAGCAAAGCTATACTTTTTAGACCTCGTAATAAGGATCCTGCTGTCTCACAAGTTCATTTAAAAATGGGTTCCTCAGTCATTCAAATAGTTCCTATGGTCGAAATCCTAGGAGTGCGTTTTAATGAAAATTTATCATGGGATGAACACGTTGAAAAAGTCAGGGACAAGTTGTCCAAGGCTGCTGGTATAGTATCCTGCCTGCGATACCTCTTTCCAAAGCATATTAAGCTGATGCTGTACAACGCACTGTTTTCCTCTGTTGCTAACTATTGTATTTTGGTCTGGGGAACAACATCATTTACGAATATCAAACGGTTGCATTTACTTCAAAAGAAAATTGTTCGAAATATTGTTAACGCTTCACGTTTTGAACATACGGAACCAATCTTTGCATCGCTTTGCATCACCCCCCCTTCCCCAAGTCTTTGAATCTATACTACTGAGGCGGTATACAACAAGTATTAGAAAAAATAATCTATACAACAAGTATTAGAAAAAATAATCTATTTATGCTGCACCTGTCGAACTTAAAATGTAAAGAACTGATGTATGCCACCCGTACTGGTTTCACATGGTTCGTGCCAAAAACTCGTACGAATTATGGTCGCCAAATGCTTTCACACACTCTTCCGTCCTCATTAAATAAGGCATCTAAATTTGTGTGCACTTAGGTACCGTGAGAGTTGTACTTATTACCAACTGAGAGTTTTACTTATTATTTGTATTTTCTTTCCTGTATGCTTACTTGCCATTTTATTTTATTTTTATATTCATGTAATGATCCTGTTATTAACATATATGACACCTGTATACCACCTTGATGCTGCTGTCAAGTCATTGTAGGGTGCGTCGACCCCTGTCAAGCCTTCTCTCTGGCTTTTTGTTGACGCACCCAACATCCTCAAGATGTTGAATAAATTGAATTGAATTGAATTGAATATTAAAACGAGTTGTACCACTGATTGAAAAATTCTTAATAAAAACTTCTATGAATTTTTAAACAAAATCCTTGCAGAGGTAAGGACCTTGGACACCAAGCTTTTCCATAGGGCCAAAATAAATATGGGTCCTTAAAATTGACTTGTTGATCGCTTTAAAAAATGGAGTTCATACCCTTTTCTCTTGAGAGGTAGAATACGGAACATGCCCCGCATGAAGTTGGGACAGAGACAAGACGACAAATGTGTATGCCGACCGGCAACATGTCTTCACCTTTTCTGAACTTCACATATCAACCAGCCCAATCGGCATACCTCTGCGCATCTTCTGTGGCTGTATCCAAAAACATAGCAGTCAGTATGTTGCTCACGTGATGTGTCTGGAAGTGCAAGCAGTCTTGTGCTGGGTGCGTCCATCACTGGTGATCAGTCCTTGCCGAACGTTTCTGTGCGCAGTTCGACGGAGTCGGAGGGCATGTCCAGCCATCCTCCCGATTACCTGACTCTGCTTGTGGAAGGACTGACCCTGCTGTGTCACTACTGCCTGCTGCCCAGCGCTGCACCTGCTGCCGTGACAACCGTGACTCAGCAGCCGCCTCCAGCCCCTCAAGTGCTTGCGTCCAGTGCCAATGTGTCTCAGATCATCTACAACCTCATCCATGTGTTCTCCAACACCGACCCACACAAGGTAATTCAGGGCTTCCTTCTGACAGCTGCCAAAAAGTTTTTTTTCTGGAGTTCATCTCTCTTTTGCAGTTACCCAGTAGGAAAAATGCCTATTTAATCAACCTGCCTAGGTGTATTATATATGTATACTGACAGGTTATGATGATGTCACAAGGTAATGTGACCTAGGTGGCAGGTGGACAATAAACAATGCAAAACAATGGCCGGTTAGTGCCAGCACACCTAATTCTGATTTGGCCTAACTACATAAATCGACCATTGGGTTTATTTTCTTTGCTTGCGTAATGCAACAGAGCTGCATACTGCATTTACTTGCATAATTTGCGCATCCCCAACCTTTTATCCATATTTTTAAAAAAAATTCTCACATATTCTGCGCTCTCTGTTGCGCCAGATCACCAGCATGCATGCATGTGTGCACAAGGCAGGTTTGGGAAGATAGGCTCGGCCATGTCACTGTGTGCGGTTGCGAAAGTTGTAAGTTATGAGGGCACGAATTGTGCGTCGTTTACTCAGCTTGCTCACTTTGGCAGTCTCTTTTCCAGACTAGCAATTGCGCTTGCGCCCGAATCCAAAACTACCGAACCATTTGCTGTTCGGTTTGCCACTAGTCAGTCGGTGCACACTTGAGGGCACCATTTTATTGCCCATTTGCCTCCCACTGTTGGCTTCACAATTGTATCGTCGAGCATTTATTGCTTGAGCTGTGCACATGCCGGCATGCCATACCAAGGGGAACTACGTATACATAAAATGCATCTTATATTTAGGGTCAGCTTTTTTTTTTTCCTGGTGAGGTGTGCGAGATGGGGGGGTTGTCTAAGTATAGGTGACAATATGGAGTATATATTGCGTGTTATGACCTTTGTAGCGTTTTTTAGGATGTGTTCAGAAAATTTTCACGTAATTTGCACACCCCCTTTTTGAAGCCTTAATTTAGAGAAAAAAGATGCGTACATTTTGCGAGTAAATAAGGCAGTCACCTGGGACCTGCATCTCACACAAACTAGTCTGTCTCTGATTTTACTGAACGTAAATAAAAGGCTCTGATTTTTAGCGGCAGAAAAGAAGCAATCTGCCTCAGCAAAAGTCCTGAATAAGTACCATTCAGCAAAGGAATGCACTTCCGTACATGTGTATGAGAAGAAACTGTCTTTTAACTGTCATATTTTCTCCGAAGCATAGCTCTGTCACTAAGTCAAAATAATTTATGCCCTCCAGAGCCACCATTCACATTTTCCTACATCTGTTTCAAAATGGCAACTTTTCAAGAAAAATGCTTCACAGAAATGAGCAACACTTTGGTTCAAGGAAAACACTTCTATCAGATCTTGTAAACCGTCTCAATTCGCAGCAGAACATCATTCTTTATTCTTCTTACAGTAAAAGCTCGTTAATTCGAACTTGAACGGGACCGGAAAATTGTTCGAAATAAGCGAAGTTCAAATTATCGAATGGGCGCTAGAATGAGCGGTTATAGCACCCTGCTGCGCAGGCAGACCCCGAAGCAGTCACATCTCGACTCGTTATCGCGAGCGAGGTGCTACTACATGTTTGTGGCAGGCATATTCTGAGAATTTAATTTATCCGGTCATAATGACAAATGTAAAAAATTGATCGGCCAGTTATGCACCAGAAACAAGTACTGGAATGCATTCGCGTGAGCAGCGAGCTTTACTGCTGGAATATATGACGCTATTTATGCTCAAAAGCATGTTTGTTTATGGGGAAGGGTTGTCAAAATTGAAAGTAATCGGCGAAGTGCATTTGCTTGCATTTATTCTGCTGAGACTTCGTCACCACCATCTGCAGCTTGCCCAAAGCTCCTGTGCATCATCAGAGTTGTCAACGTCAGTGTGTGCAGTGTCACGGTTCTCAACGTCAGAGTTCTCAAGCGAAGTGGCGTGCTGCATCATTGAGCGCCGATGCTACTTCATGTGCACTTTGCGGTGGCATAGTCTCTTCGCTTCTCTCGGACTCATCGCTGTTGGCTGTTCTCATTGATGTGAGCCCTGCGACATCAGCTGGGAGCATGCAACCTCAATTACATTGTCGTCACTCAAGGGCACCAGCGTCTCCACACTGCTGTCCACGTAGCTCGCACTCGCGGCACCAACAAAAGCCGTCTTCGCTCGAACCGCCATACTACATTGTTTATACCACGTACTATCGTGACCCAGTAACCGCTGCACAATGAAAACCTGGAATGGTTCGCGCCGAAGCATCAGTGGCGCGGGCGAGTTCTCCGGCAGTGAAAAACTGCTATGGAATGCACCAAAACACGGGCTCCGTGAGCCTCGTGCACCCGACTTTTTTTCTTTTCTATTGTTTTACAGCTCTGCTAAATTTGGAGCCTGTTTTACTCGCTACGGGTCAACTTCGATTTACGAGGAGCGGTGCCAGCCAGTGGCTCCTAGTTCGAATTAACCATAGCGGATGCCGGCTTGTTCGAATTATCGGGCGTTTTTCCCCATTTAAATACACAGGGCTATGCCGGGAGCCGGGCGTCAGTTCGAATTAGCCGTAAGTTTGAATTAACCGAGTTCGAATTAACGAGCTTTTACTGTATTGCAGTGCTACTATGATGTGAATGCTCGATGAAAGCCTAAGTGAAGCTACACATCATTTTTATTGCAAAGAATTAGGCAACAGGACACAAGTTATCTCGTTAACAGAGGGCGAGTCTTCAGCTTACTGTCCACCATGAAATTGTGCTGAGTGAAGATTTTCTGTGGTGTGGAGCATGCTGCCCAGACTATTTGATTGTTTCTTGAGCTTGAGCTATACTGACTCAAACACGGCAAACGAGTTGAACACAATTTCATGAAGTGTATGCCAGAAGCTGCCGGGGGACTCAGAATGAAGCATATATATCATATTTACACAATTGTAAGTCGACCTATTTTTCAAGATTTGAAAATCCAAAGTGAGGTGGCGGGGGGTGTCGACTTACAATCGAAACCAAAGCATGACACCATGAATAAAGGCGAGATAAACGATATATCAGGCATGTTACAGCATGGTTGCATTTTTTGCTGCACGGCTGCATCGCTTCGCTCTTGGTGCTGACCTTGAGCAGTTGCTATGTCAGTGTGCAAAACCGGTATCCACTCCCCACATGCGGTGGCCGATGGCGGCGTTGATAAGCAGCAAATCGTTGACACCCCCCTCTACTCCCCACACGAGGCTGCAGATTGCGGCTGCTGAAAAGTGGCGGCAGCCTGATACCTCATTCATGCTCTACTTTTAATAGGCATCCTCCAAGTTCTTTTTTTTTTTTACTTTCAACTGCGCGCTCTGCGCTCAAGGGAGCGTCGATATTGATGGAAAGGTCGGCCGCTGTTCCAATCGCGGCAGCACCGCCACTCGGAACGGCAGCGGCGCCGAGGAGTGTCAGTAGCCGACGGAAGAGCCGACGCCGCTCAAGCATAGTTTCTTTTTGGCTCTGACACATTTGACTACTGCCGTCCGCATTTCACAAGTTTTTAAAGTAGCACTTCTTCAGTCCTCATTTGTGCTGCGGGTAAGCAACCGGCGCTCGTTCACGGCTACGTTCAATATTGCTGTCATTCTTTATGCCGAAGAAATGAAAACTGCTCACCGGGATTCAAGTTCGACATTCGCAATGGGTGATACAGGAGTGCCAGCTGCATCGAGGCAAAATTTTCAGCTTTTCCTCGCGGTGTCGTGATGTGACTGATTGCGAAATGCGGGATTTCGCTAAACAACGACGTTAGAACGATGTGCTGTGGGACCGCAGCAGCGACCAGCAAAAATGTCTGGCAAAAAAGTGTACATTGGCCAAACAGGGCGTTGTTTTAATGAAAGAGTGCTAGAACACTTTAATCTTGTAGAGGATGGTATCAGCGGCCATCTTGCTGCACATTGCCGGACTTTCAAGTACAAACCTATGTTGAACAAGGTGCAGTTTCTGGGTCACACCAAGGATAAGCGTCAGCGTAAAATTATCAAAGCCTTTTTTATTAAAAAAGCTGATGACAGTTGTGCCAGCACGCCTTCACTGTCGTTGCTGGAGTATGAAGTGGCTTTTTCAGATGAATGCGATTAGGTTTCACCTCATGATAACTGAATGTATTTAAACGTCGAGGTTTTTGAAATAAAACCAGATGAAGTGCAGCGCAGTCCTGTCTTGTTGGTTCCTGGTCTTCTGTGTGCGTTTTATTTATGCTGCGAATCTTGTCTGCATTATGTGCCTATGGGTTTTTTTTTTGTTTTTTTTTTGTTTTGTTTTTTGCAGGACCTGCATGCCCGTGACAGTGGTGGCAGCCTGGACCCCATTTTGTCAACGCGCCGGACCCTGCTGAGCAATCTGCCCCGCCTCCTAGCCGCTCTTGTGTCCGTGTGGGAGGCCGTTTCTCGAGAAGATAAGGATACTCCCCATCAGGGCCCCAAGCTGGCACAGCTCTGGGTCATGGGTGCACCCAAGGTAGGCCTGCCTACAATGAAATAGACTGCTTCTTGATTCGTCGTCAATTCTTGAGAGCATTTCGGGGTCATTGCTGACCCTATTAGTACTCTTATTAGTTGTGCAGCAGACTGCTCTCAAGGGCCTTTGTTTTCGTGATGGAGTTAGCTGGGCTGTTTGGCTTTGGTCGTATGATGTCTCAGCATGTTAAAGCCATAGACTTATGTTTTCGTTGTTTTAACGGTTTGATAATAAATTGTTTCTCTCTTTCTGCACATGCAAGGGTGTGCACAGTGAAATGGAATTAAAATTAAGCCTAGGGAAATTATGGAGAAACTTGCCCATTTGTGTCCTTAAATTTTCAAACAGCCATGTGGCATTAACCTTGCTTGCAGCTGCAGTAACAATCCCACAGCAGTGCACACTACTGCAATAGCTTTCCTGACTGGCTTATGGCTTTTGCATGGCTTTCTGTGAACACACTATTTACTGCTCTATAAAAGTCTCTCTTGTACATTCTGGCAGGTGGTGAAGCAACACATCTTGAGCTTCCTGAGCCCCATATCCATGAATTATGGCTCCAACTTTATGGCGGCTGTGGCTGTCGTCTGGTATGAGCGCCGCAAGAAGTCTACATCCGTTCAGCGCAAGGTGGGCTACTCTTATGGGCTGTATTTCATTTTGTGTGTTACTGACAGAACTTTACCTGGAGTGAGCTCCACCTTAGCTCACATTGAGCTTCTAAATGCAGTACGCTCACCTAAGTAGATATACAGAAGAACCCCCACTACTATAATAAACTTGGATATAGTAAAGTGAAACTGCGGTCCCATTTCGCCTTCCGTTAAACACTACATTTATTTTTTTTCGGTTCTTGCAAAGATTTTTTTTCTAAGGAACGTCTATAGTAAAGAGCGTCTGGCCATGGCGACGTACTTCCCAGAGAATGACAATGCGTCACACGTGAAGTTAACATTCGAAGGCAAATGGATACCAAAGACGCTGAAACGGTGCTTTTTGAGACAGCGTCACCACCAAGCTTGGAGGCAGGGAGGAGGTGCCAACTTCTGGAAGTTTTTGTGGCTGTAAGGCAAAACGCGTGGCATGCACGGAAAAAAAAAGAAGTAAAGCTGCTTATGAGCGCAGAAAGAAAGCAGCGCGGGTTACTGAGAAAGGAAAGACAGTAAAAGTGCAATGTAGAATAGGGAATAGGGAAGGGAAGAAAAGGGCGAACGGTGCAGTAACACTGCGAGATCGCTACCACCGCAACACTTCTTTCTTAACTATTGCCTCTTAAACAACACTGAGGCTGTGGAAAATGACGCGATGTTCACACAAAGCTTTGGTTTTCACATGGAATCAAACTCACGGTATATTTGTAGCTGCATTGCATTTATGCAAATGCAGTACTTCCACAAGACAATATCGGAAACATCATAACATGAGATGTGATAACTGAAAAAATAATTGTCATTTAAGGGAGCAGTAAGAGCAGGATGGAAGGTGTGTGTTTCTTTTATAAACCAACAGTGTGTTTAGTAAGCAGCCAGTTAATTATCAGAGAGCATCCTCAGAGCCATGCCATCACCAGCAACTGATATAGTAAAGATTTTTGCTGGTCCAAGTCACTTTACTGCAGAGGGGTTCTACTTTAGTTGTAAAAGTGACAGTTTAGAGCAGGAAAAGTTTTGTGTTCATTCTCAGATCAAGGGACTCCTGCTTTGTCACTTTTTCCTGTGTTTTATAATCGTTGGTGCAGTAAATGTGGAACAGGCATAATGGAAGCTTTAGTTAGTACCGCAACAGTAAGTTTTGACGGCAAATATACTGTGGTTGGCTTCCTTTTATTAAACGTGGTCTTACCTTCAAGTGATGCTGCTTCTCCTGTGATGAGACCATCCTTGCGCACTAAGCACATGAGATTCTGTGTCTCATGTGTGACGAGAACTCAGGACTCTGTGGCTGAGGGATGTGCTCTCGCCATGGGGTCTGAGGAGAAGCAGTGTCAATCACTAATGGTTCATGTTGTGCCAATTAATAGTCATGACATTAATCACCAGCTTTCACATGAGAGGAAGTTTATGCTTAAAAAAAAAAAGAAAGAAACAGGCAAGGCTTTAGAGTTGTACTCCTGTCACTCAGCAAATTTAGTGCATCTTAAAAAATGGCCTTTGCTCAGAATAACATTCACTATCGAACACTATATACTTGCTTGTGTAATGAACGCATTGATTTTCCAAAAAAGATGCCAAATGATGAGTGGCTGCATTCAGTATACAGGAGAATAAGTTGGCAAAAAATTTTCTTTAGGCAACCAAAATAACTGTGAATTCATTGCATAAGTTCAAATATGGTTGGTTTGCAAGATTCACTCACATTTATTTCTGTTGTCTTGAAGGCAGAGCCATAGAAAATGCAGAATTGTGCTGAAGAAATAAAAAGAACGTGTGTGCATCACAGTGTTAGAACGCGTTACCCGGGTTGAACTTCGATTCTTTTCTCTGGTTCGGGTTGCTGCGCTCAAACAGGTGATCCCCCAGTGGAGCCCTGATCAACTGCTTTTGGTGGAGCTTGTGTCAGCCATCAAGGTGCTCCCCATGGACAGCGTCGTGCAGGTGGTCCGTCAGGTCATCCGGCAACCGCCGCCCACCAACCACGACCGCAAGGTGCGTCTGGTGTGCCACTCTGGTTCATAGAGACGAATGTCTTGCGAGCTTTAGCATTGAGTTTTTGTTTCCTTTCACCATTTTCTTGCTTTTGACTTCGAGGGCCCCTGCTTTACCTTTGCTAAATCTTTATGCATTTAAATGCTTGCGCTATTTTCAGATCTTATTAGGCCAGTGGTGTTGCCAGCACAATATACTCTGGTTGGCTTCCTTTTATTAAACGTGGTCTTATCTTCAAGTGATGCTGCTTCTCCTGTGATGAGACCATCCTTGCACACTAAGCACATGACATTCTGTGTCTCATGTGTGGTGAGAACTCGGGACTCTGTGACTGAGGGGCCACAGAAAAAAAAAAAGAACTCATTTGCAAGCGCATTATGAACATGTTCTGTAGAGGATGCAGTCAAAGATAAAATATTGCATCATGCTAGGCTAAGCTTTGGCAGTGCACCTCATAGGCAGCGTTGCGTATGCAGTATTGATCATGCCCTGGTAGCTTTAAAGGTGCACTAAAGAGGAATCTGAACTCGTCTTTTTATAGCGGGAATTTATCTACACGTTTCGGGAATTCTTTGAAACTTCAAATTATTGTTCTCTGCGGCCGATTGCCCTAATTAAATCAGATTAAACATCCGAGCTCCCACCTTTCTTTTTTAACTTAACGCGGCAGGTAGGAGGAGTCAACCAACGCGTCAGCCAGTCCCGTGGCGGCTTGCCACTCTGCCATCGGCAAAGTGATACGTAAATCAACGAGTCCACATGTATTTTTATTTCCGTGGGCCTAATTTGAGATTATATTGTCTGTGACTGAAACTGTTTATCCACAAAAACCTAAAAAACAAAATAAAAGCGAAAGCGAAGCCGTCACTAGACTGGCACTCCACGCGTTGGCTGACTCCGCCTACCTACCACATTGAGTTCAAAAAAAGGCGGGAGCCGGGACATTTAATCCGATTTAATAAGGGCAATCGGCCGTACAGGACAATAATTCGAAGTTTCTAAGAATGCCCGGAACGTGTAGATAGAGTTCCCGCACTAAAAAGACGAGTTCAGATTCCTCTTTAGTGCACCTTGAAGCTTGTTAGGGATGGTGAGGAAGAAAGAGATTTTCAGCAACAAATCCAAGTGCAGGGTTGTTCGGGGAGTTTAATGTAAGCTGCTGATCATGCTGCGCAACTTCTAACCATGGTGTGAAGTTGGCTTTCTTCTGCAAACATTGTCATATCCTGAAGTGGTGCTGCTTCTCCTGTGATGAGACCATCCTTGCGCACTAAGCACGTGAGATTCTGTGTCTCGTGTGTGACGAGAACTCAGGACTCTGTGGCTGAGGGGCGATCTCTCGCCACGGGGTCTGAGGAGGAGCAGTGCCATGTCAGTAATAATTCGTGTCTGTACCTGGGATGCAACACGAAATTTCTCCGTGCTTCTTTTGGCATGCAAAATCTGGCTACTTTGCCCAGAACAAAACTGCACTTTGAGAAGAGAGAGATTGAAGTTTACAATTTCTATATAGACACATACAGGTAACAGTGTAGTAGCCTGTAACTTTTGAATGGCACAAGGTAGAATCATTATTCATTTTTGCAGAAGGTATAGGAATGTTTGGGGTTACCAAAAAAACAAAAAAAAAAGCAAAATGTCATTTTATGATTTCAAGAGTCTCCTACTTAGAAGGGTGTCTCTATCTCTGGAGTGCCTCACTCTTGGTGAAGTTTGAAGTGTTGCTCACTGATGCTCCGGTGGGTCTGTGATATTATTAAAGACTCACTGATGACATCTGCATACAGTTTTTTTTTAGTAAAATTCGATTGTATAGCATTTCTTTGGCTCTCTTGATGATAGCTCAGTAGCCAGAGATGTACTATAATTGTTGCCAAGAAATTTGGAGCTCAGAATGGAACACATTTTTACCCACCGCTCAATTCAAAATCGTGACATTGATGATTATATCAAGATAAATGCGGACTTAGTGACCATTGTCTATGGAAAGGAAAATGGTAAGTGCAGCACTTAGAGACAGGAAGAGGCCAGAGTGAGTTGGGAAGCAAACACGGGTTAATGACATCCTAGTCAAAATCAAGAAGAATAAATCGGCTTGGCCGTAGCAAGTAATGCGAAGGCAAGATAACCAATGGTGCTGCGTTTTGGATGCATTAGACGGCAGTTTCAATCCATTCACTCGAAATAAATTTTTTCTTGCCTTGAATTTTTTTTAATCGACAATTGATATCACACATATCATTTATGTACCAATTCTCTTGGTGCGTGTTACAAACAGGTTAGATTATGAAATGTTTTTAACCAAAATCACCGTTTAAGTTTAAAAGCCTGTGAGATGAGCCAGGAGGCAAAACTGAAAGTTGGAGTACTCTGTATCATTGAGAGAACAGAATTATATCAGCGCCACTGTCCAAAACTGTTGGACTGGCGCTTCTTGGACACTGTTCTGGGGCTTTTCATAAAAGTCTCGTGTGTGCTTCGTGCCCTCCCTTTTTCCAGAAGAGGGTGCCCCTGGAGGTGAGCATGTTGCAGTTCTTCCTGGCCTACGTGCAGCACACCCCCAGTGACACAGCTGCAGGAGTCATGGAGCTCTCTGCTAGGCCTTTGGAAAGATGGCTTACAGTTGACAGCCATGCCCTTGGTCCAGTTCCATCTGCTTGGGTGAGGCTGGCTCTCCATATATCATTCCCTGTTCTGTTTAATTGGATGCACCACAGGAGGATAAGTTGGGGTTCTTACCTTCAGACCCATCAAATGGTGCCATTGAATTTCACGCACACATACACACCTATAGGGAAAACTGGTGCTGCAGTCGTTCATCTGCCACACTAATGTCCGAAAGTGTGGACTTCATATTTGACTTAGCCAGTAATTGGACAAAAACATGGATTTAGCTGCAGAAAAAGAGGTTTTCTTTGAAGCAAACCTCAAGCAAATGCCCTTAAGAAATTAGTGGATATCTTAGAGGATAACTCTAGGAATGTTATTTTGTGCATTTTATAAAGCCATACATTGCCGCATATAAGCCGATGCCCCCCCCCCCCCCCCCCCCCCCCCCAAAGAAAATCGACTACGAATATAAAGTCAATGCACCCGCCTTCCTGGCTAGCCAAAGGTGGAAGACAAAACGTCTATGGCACATTCTCTGTTACCTAGTCTCTCGTGGTATGGCATCACGTGGCGCGCAGCTCAAAGCAATGGACTTAACAATGCAATCGTAATGCCATCGGAGATCGAAGGCAATTAAAAGCGCACCTTTCTTCTTTCTTCACTCACTTGTCACCCGGCTGACTAGCCTTTCAAGCAGCAAACTGAACTACCAACAGTCCTGTGGTTTCAGATTCTAGTGCAGTGCGCACTTGGAGGCTGCCGCGAGTACCACTCGACCAGAAAAGCGACAATCAGTGCGAGCAACCAGAGTAAACAACATACAGTTTGAATCTGCATTATCGAGCTGATTTGCACACGAATAAACCATGCAGCATGCCAAGAACAGGCACTGGCGCAGGCCGAATACTACCCATGGCTTGGTTGAAATTACCTTAGACCCCGTAGACAGGTCGGCTCCGCGTATAGGTCGACCTTTCAATTTTAGAAAGTCATTTCTGTAAAAAGAAAAGGTCGATTTATACATGGCATTATGCAGTAATTATTATTCTGGGGATACGTGTACGGACAGAATAGACAAAATTGCAGTGCAAATAATACCCGGTGGCTAAGTTAATGTTTTTGGTCACTCACCAACACGTGGTCACCAGCACACTTGTTCCATTTGATAGCCATTTGCCTGACTCAGTCTCAGCGAGGCTCCTCATAATAGTGCAGTCATTGTGTGCAGCAGAGCTGATTTCTTACAAAAAAGCTACCCTTCATCTTGCCACTCCTGAACCCTGCAGTCTGTATTCGACAGTGAAAAGTTTCTTAGCTGGTCCTCTGTGCTTATTGGGTTTTCACCCCAGAGCTCAGTAAATGCCGTGGATGCCCTTACATGGGGAAGGGTTGCTCCACAGGCGGACTTCATGTGAAACACACAGATTGCAACATTCACTTGGCGAGGTGCTTGTCGGCCGGCAGAGTTTTTCAGCTTGGAAGGGGAGGCAGGTGTCAGCTGTGCTCCCGGGAATAGCCTAATAGTAACCTTGCTTGTTTCACACTTGAGAGGATGCAGGTTGCAAACCTGAGGGCCAATGCCTCGCAGCCAACTTTATCTGAGTGAGTAGTGATTGGCATGGGATGCTTAAAAGGCAAACCCTCTGCATAGCAGCTTTTAACTCATTGTGTATTCAAGCGCCCGTTCCTAGGGTTGAGTGTCAGCATTGTTGGCCTAGGCCATCAGCATAACTCCCAAAGGGAGCATTGGAGGGTGGTCACCGAGGGGGGTGGTTAGGGTGGTTACCGAGAGAGCAGATAAAGGTGGTTTGGTTATGGTGATAGCAGAAGGATGTGGCCCACTTCGTCTGTGGCAGCTGCTGAGGCGGCACGGAAGCACGCACTTAGAGCAGTCGAGGAGTGCTAGCCAAAGAACAAGTATGTGTAGAAAATCTATAAAATCTATAATAGAGTGATCTATAACTCTACTTACGTACCATCTTTGCCAAAAGTGACCGAGCAGCCATGTCGGTGACCACAGCGGGCTTACCGCCGAGCGGCAGCGTTGCGGTCTCCGGTGCTGGCCGCTGCCCCCCAGCTGCAAGGGTAAACTGGCTGACGTAAACCCTTCACCCTCGCCATCCTTCCTTGGATGATAAGTAAGTGCATAGAAGTTGCAACAAGCTATTTCGTGCCTTCAGAGAGCTGTCATACTGAGCAAGGGCACAGGCTTAAGTCAGCCAGCTTACATTCACAGCCAGGGAACAATGGCCAGCACCAAAGATCACAGTGCTGCTGCTCGCTCGGCTGCGAGCCCTCTCCAGCCACTGACGTGGCTGCTCGATTACTTTTGGCAGAGACAATACATGTCTCCCTCAAATTCTTTACCCCTCTATATCGCATAATCCAAATACTTCAACAGCTGTGCTAGAAATATGCATTTACTGAGTACTGCAATCTTCCAGTGAGTTTTTCTAGTGAGTAGCAGAGAGGCTAAATGAAAATGTAGCTGGTATTTGAGCACCTTTAACGAAGTGCAATGCTTGCAAGTTTTCCGAAAGTGTTTTTCTCAATCCTGTTCCTAGGCTGCTTCATGAGTTTGTTCAAAGGGCACCCCTGCTTGAGGACAAGAAGGACCAGAAGGAATTGCAGGCAAGTTATCTTTGCATTGGCCATTAGTTTTTTTGTTGCATATAGCTTACCTTTGTTTGGGTCATGGAGTACACGTCATCGAAATGTAAGCTTTTAAAATGTGTCCTGGCATGTCATACAAAGGCAGAATCAACAGGTAGTTGTGGGCCATCATGTCACGCAAGCGTCAGCTTTTTTTTTGTAGCAATAGCTACATTACGGTAGCATTTCAAGCCTTCAGTGGGACGGCACCGCCACGCTGTGGCTGTGTGCCACCCTGTGGCGGCGCGCAACCCTGTGGCGTGGTTGGTCACGTGGTGCGGAGCAGCTGCCGCGCCGTGGCTGATCACGTGGTTCATCACGTGATTGGTCACATGACCAAGTTCCACTCGGTGGGCTGTAGCTATCATGTTACTCCAGGTTTAACCAGAGCTAAACCACCGCCAATTTTTGCCTGTCAAGTGATGCACAGCATGTGGGGTCTGGCTTCACATTTTGTGCGTATGCCCTGCATGCAGTGGACTTCATTTTAGCTGATGCCAGCACCTCACAGGCCACGCTCTTGCATGCCATGCCTATTGTGCAAATTTATTAATGATGCTTGTTTTGCATGTCTGTTGCCTGTCGCTTCTTCACTGGTCTCCTAAGTGCAAGTCCCTCTGTGATTTGTAGTTGGGCAAAAATAGGCTGTGCTGAGTTCCTGTTGCAGAGTAAACACAATACTCACCTTGTGTTGTGTGCAGTTTCGAGAAGCTTTGTACACTCAGCAAGAGATTAAGTGATAGGGCATTGTTGCATCATTGGGTGGACCCACACAAACCTGGCTCTCTGCTGGCGCAGGACATAACCCAGAAAGTGATAGAGGCCTGCAGCACAGTGGCAAGTGCCAGCTTGGAGCAGACAACATGGCTTCGCAGGAACCTGGCCGTTCGTCCTGGCCCTCAGCCTGACATCATGAACAGTGACGCTGATGCCGAAGGTTTGTGCTGTACTTTTAATGTGTCATGCTTGGAAGGCATGCTATTGCACCTACTCTTATGACTCAATGGATCCGGAGCTTTGGTGGAGTACAGTGCTGCGGACTGAACACTCAGGTGTGAAAACCGTATTTTAATGTTAATGAAATGCAAAGGCACTTGGTGTACCAACCTTTAAGACTCTCTGAACGGAAAGTGCTTATTTAGGTTAGATTGATTGATTAGTGTTAGGAAGAAATAAGCTTGTTGGTTTTTCTGGAACAGAGCTTTGGGAAGCCGGATGGTTGCTTCAAAAGCAGAGGCTTGAGATTTAATATAGTGTCGCCTGTTCTTGCCTTTTGCTTTTTTGTAGATGGGCGAGCAGTCTGTTTTCATTTACTTCTTTTTTTTTCCCTCAGGAGATGCAAGTGTGACAGCAGAAACTACCTGCATTAACAACGTTGACTCGACTGAGCAAGCAGGAGGGCAACCAAGCTACAACTCGACATCATATGCACAGTACAGTGTGCAGGCACTGTCTGTTCTGGCAGAGGTTAGTCTCCCTCTTTCTTCTCTGCAAGCATGTTTGGGGTTGAGGGTTAGTGAGCTGGAAAGGAAAATGATAGGAGGGACATTAAGGGGGATGCTTGGCTGAAGAGTCAACTTTGAAACTGCTGCACAACTTTTCATAAAAATTTCGTTTCAGTGATGATTTACTAACTGTTTGTGATTAGATACCTTCCAGGCGTCGCGTGTTTTTTGTGTCGTTTCTGCAAAAGTGTCATCACTTTAAAAAATGAAGTTTTTTTTTCTTGTCATTATATGTCAGACATCTGATAATTTTTTGTGTTAGGGGATTTAAAAAATACCTCATCTTGTCCCTGACAAAATTTGTTTAAAAACCACTTTGAATGCAACTTTTCACAAGCAGTTTGGAAATGATAGTTCTCCTAATGGTTTTGTTTTCCCAAGAAGTGCAAACTGAGAAAAGTAGGTTCAAAACTCTAGTGCATGCTATTCAGTTTTGTGGCCAAAAATAATTAATCGAAGTGTGGTTGGGTCCTCCTTTTCTAACACTAGGCTGCTCTGTGGCAAATGCTTCAAGTGCTCACCTACCTCAAGGGGGGTAGGTGAGCAGAGATTGGGAAGTGTGCTAGGATTGGGTGTTTACCCACAGTTAGCATAGGGCAGGACTAATTGGTGATCAGTGGCGGGTGCCTTTGTCCTGCTGTGGACGTGGATAGGCTGATGGTGATGACACCACTGTCATCCTAGTAAGGGCCATGTGCATCTGTGCAAGTATTTGTTAATTTAATAATAATAATAATTGGTTTTTGGGGAAAGGAAATGGCGCAGTATCTGTCTCATATATCTTTGGACACCTGAATTGCGCGCCCCCGCCATAAGAGAAGGGATAAAGGAGGGAGTGAAAGAAAAAAGGAAGAATAGGTCCCGTAGTGGAGGGCTCCGGAATAATTTCGACCACCTGGGGATCTTTAAGGTGCACTGACATCGCACAGCACACGGGCGCCTTAGCGTTTTTTCCTCCATAAAAACGCAACCGCCGCGGTCGGGTTGGAACCCAGGAACTCCGGATCAGTAGTCGAGCGCCCTAACCACTGAGCCATCGCGGCGGGGCTTTGTTAATTTGGGGCAATGTGTTTTCGTATTTGAGTTGCATTCAGCCGGTGCAAGGTCAATGGGTTGAGATGAAGTTGGAGAAAAACTGCTTTTTCTTTCCTGGTTTCACTGTGCCCTGTGGTACCTGAAAATGTAAACAGATTACAGCATGTATTGCCTTCTTGCCTCCTCCCCTCATTCTTTCTTTGTCCAGTTCCTGGCACCTGTGCTTGATGTTGTCTATGTGAGTGAAGAAAAGGAAAAAGTGGTGCCACTGTTGAGTGGAATAATGTTCTATGTCACACCATACCTCCGAAACCACAGGTGAGCCATTTGGCCATGTATTTTTTTTTTGTTATAAATGTAGGTATAGAACTGAATTAAACCTTTATGCATAGGCACCATTCTGTGCGCAGGGTGGTAGGTGTGTTTTATTTAATCCACAGCACTCATCTGCTAAATGTTTCATCTGTAAATGATGTTTGAACAAGAATTAAAAGTTGCATCGAAATTCACTGGTTCGAACTTTTTGGGTTCCACTACACAGAGCAATTACATATTAGAAATGCTCATGTACCTGGTGCAAACTTCAAGGCTTCCTGAAAAGGGGGCATAGAAAGTTTGAGTCTCATTCTGTGTTGTAATAGGTGAGCCAATGTGGCCAACTTGACATGCTGTGATTTACTTTATGTTTATCATGCATGCGCGCATGCATGTGAAAAAGAGCTTGATCTTTTCAATTTCAGTCCATGCCAGAAATTCAGAATAAATTTCAGACACTGAATTTTACTAGGTGGCCAGAATGAATTTTGTGACAGCTGGAGCTTCTGCAAAAGCTGGCCACTAACAGTACCGATCATGCCTTTGTCCCAGACAAGTGAAGTTGTGCTGTGACTACTGTTGCAAAGTAATGTCAAATGACTTCAACTGTTCTTGAAGGTCAGGTGTGTGGCCAATGTCTAGTCACACTGTTGTGCGACAGTCATGCCTGAGAAGATGGTGTCCATGGGTAGCTGGGGCATGTTGTTTTAGTGGGGTGGATGATGTTCATGATGTGGGTGATATTCATGGAATCGGTAGCGCTTTGGTGTGCATGTTGTTTGTGGTTGTGCTGAGTACCTTGTATTGAGCAGTGTGTCGGCCTCTTCTGTGCAGGGTGCACAATGCACCTAGCTTCCGAGCATGCTCACAACTAGTGTCGAGCCTGTCCGGCTACCAGCACACCCGCAAGGCGTGGCGCCGGGATGCGCTGGAGCTGCTGCTGGAGCCAGCCTTCTTCCAGATGGACCTTGCCTGCCTGGCCTACTGGCGGGCCACTGTGGACCACCTCATGACCAATGACAAGACCACCTTCAGGGACTTCTTGGGTACACACGCACATATGTGTAGGGGAAGGGATGGGGGAGTGTTGCGTGATCGTGCCACTATCTTGAACAAACAAAAATGATAGCATCTCATTATAAATGAGGCACAGAGGCAGACTCTTTACAAGGCGCTGGTGCATTTGGTTAAAACCAGTATCTATCGCTCCAATTAACTCTCACATGCATTTCTCTAGTGTTTGTTGTGTGAAAGTGACGCCCTTAGCAACATTTTTTTTTTAGGCCATTGAATTACCGTGTTTATTCCGGCTGTAATTCTAAGTTGACACCCGAAAGTTGGTCAAATAAAAAAAAAACTTTCCTCAAATGTAAGCTGGCCAGAAAAAACAAGAACGACAGCAGGAATAGCACATAAATGGCATTCATTTCCACAAACCTGCTCCCGCTCACTCATCGTTGTCATCACTGACCTCCTTATCACTGTCCTCTTCGTACAGTGCGCAATGCTCTATGCATTGGAAATGCTACACTTTCGGAACAAGCGGGCAACCAAGCTTTCCGGGATGTTATCTCATACTGCAGCAATCTAGCTAGCTACAAACCCTCGTGCGGCACGCTTGATGCGGCCTGTTGGAGTTAGCTTGTGTGTTTTGCTGGTCCTGTGGAATGCCTCGCCCTGTTGCCGTCTTTCTTGCTTTGGCCTGTAACACTTCTGTAGTCACTGGAAGTGCCTTTGACCTCCGCGATTTCACGAACTCGGCCAGTGCTCATTCCACTTCGAGATGGCGGCCTTTCTTGAGGCCCGTGGAGGCCCTCCTCATTGTGGTGCCAGCAAAGAGTTCATCACGGTGCCCCGTCCAACAGAACATTTCTTTTCCTCCACTCCGAAGTCTTGACCAGCTTGCAGGTTTGAAAACTGCTCAGAAGCGAGTGAAACTTTTCGCTTGAAGGTAGCACTTTGATGACATCTCTGCTTGGTGCTATGTCGGTGAGAAACCATGCGTGAAGAACGCACTGCCACAGAGCGTGCACCACATGAAGAGAAAACAGTCAAAATGACAGCCAATGCTCCTGTGTGCTTTTATCAGAATCTGCTACAGAAAATAATGGCTACAGTGCCGTCTTCTGTTGGCATTTCGTAGGGGCGCCACCTGCGTGCTACTTTCTTTTCGTTTTTATAGATTGTCATCGTGTTTTTATGAATACGACAAAATCCTCGAATCTAAAGCAACCTAAGAGTTTCATAGCTCATGTTTTTTAAAGAAAGCTATTGGCCTAGATTTGAATAAATGGGGTATATTAAGAAGTCCGAAAATTTTGTTGCAGGTGCTCTTGACCAAAGTAAACACAAAGTTTGCCTGGTCATCTACAGAGCATTATTTCAGTAGACTTTGGATACAAACGAAAATGGTGTGGAACCATCATGTCTGCCCAGATCTCTGCCATGCCTTATCCCCTGTTGTTTGCAGCTCGCTTTGCAGTAACACAGAGTGGCTCACTGAACATCTTCAGCAGCAAGGAGCAGGAGTACGAGTCTCGGGCACAGCTGCTGAAGCGCCTGGCATTCGTGCTGTTCTGCAGTGAGCCAGATCAATACCAGCGCTACATGCCTGACATCCAGGGTACATATTGTTGCCTACAAACTGCTTTTATTGTCAACTGAAAAACGGTTATTAACATACTTTTTTGAGGTGGGGGCGTTATACTTAACGCATGGGTTTGGAATCTTTTTTTAGTCTTGAGAGCACCCTAGTGACTTTCAAAAGATGATGAGGAGCCGAGCATGTCTTGGCTTCTTTCCATTCCTACCTAACCTGTTTGCAAAAAAAGCATGGACAAAGGAACTTTTAAAAAATGACAAAACTGATTAATAGTGGCTGGCTGCATGGTGAAACACATTGCTGTAAGCAGTAACAGTATGATTAATTCCAAAATAAAGCGGGTAAAGAAGGTGGAGGTTGAAGCATGCGTGGATTTGGATGCTTGGCGAACCCACTAAACAATTCAAGAAGCGAAGGCGTTCTGTCGGACCCAGTTTGAGAACCCCTTTTCCACAATATGTGCAGTCAAGAAAGCAGTGAACTGTGTTTTCGTGGCAAAAGGTTCATGATTGCTCAAATGCTGTCCTTAGCTTCGTAAATGTATTGGCAATGCATCGAGTGTTCATTTTGTCTTATTATGTACACACGAGCACAAATGTACACCCCCTGTCAAAAGTACGGCCCAAGGGGTTTGTTTGTGAGGCCTGCTTCATGGCTTGTTACATGTTCTCAGTGATTGTAACTTCTCAACAGAGGGATGGCTTGACGTTCGTCATTCTCCCAAGCTTTGGACTGGTAGATATGCTAGGGAGCCGCGCTAAACAGATTAGAAGCAAACCCCTTGGGCTGTATACTTTTGACGGAGGCTGTACAGCAAGTTATGAACAGACTTATAATAACCAGAAGTTCAGCTGTCTAAAATGTTTATTTTAGCCTAGGTTTAGATTTTATGTCACAATTGGTCATGCTCTGATTACTACCAAGCCCTCGGTGCATTTAATTATTGCTCTTTATGGGCTGTTTAAATGCCTAGAGCCTTTCTCTTAATACCAGTCAGCCGTTATAAAAGCATCCATATGTCCTTATTTTCTTCTTTAGCCCCCTCCCCCCTAATAAAAAAAAATGGGAAGCATGTGGAAAGCATCACAAGAATGATGTAGGCAGAATGAATCCAATGCTTTCTTTACATCAATATATCTAGGACAGAGGTTCTGAATCTCTTTTCCATATCATGAGAGAACCCCTTTGGCTTTAAAATGGTGGAGAGGAACCATTTGTGTCTTGACTTCCATTCCTTCTTGCCGAGCATGCATACAAAAAAGAAAGGAGCATGCTGACACTAAGTCCCTCATAAAAAGCCCAAATCCAGTTAGGCTGCATTGTGGGGCAGTCTGCTAGCAGCAATTACAGTCTGACCAGTCCCAGTGCGAAGTGAGTAAAAGAAAGATGGGAGGTTTAGGCATGGACGAATGTAGATGCTCAAGGAATTCAAAAGGTACTCCACATAACCCAGTTAGAGAACCCCTATTTTAGTGTTCTGAATTTGAGGTGTGTCTTAGGAGAGCTTTGGTAGCTCAAATTCGGAAGTGCGTTCCAAAATTCTCCCGCGTGATTTTGGAAGAGAGGGAGGGTAGTCAGAAGTAAGCATGCTTGGCTTCTTTTAAGGGGTATGCTAAGGGGGAGATGGAGGTTAAATTAGTTCCTTTTTTTTTTTTGTCTAGTCATGAATACGAATTCTGTTCCTGCCGTGCCGCACTGGCTGCTGGGATGGCACAGCGCCTAGCTGAGCCATCGTCGCCTGTGTTTGCAGAGCGCCTGTCGGACAGCCTCAAGCTGAGCCACGTGCCAAGCGTGCATGCACAGGTGTTCCTCTGCTTCAGGGTTCTGCTGCTGCGCATGTTGCCACAACACATCACCTCTCTCTGGCCGGGCATCATCACTGAACTGGTGGGGGTTTCTATTCCTTCTTCCCCGATTCCCTTTAGTAGGCAGCTTGTAATCAGCAAGCATGAAAATAGAGTTGGTAGTCGTGCCCTCTGTGTTGACGTCCTCCCGTAGTGCTTTCATTTCTGCTCTGAATTTCTTAGGTATGTCTACACTCAAATATAAAAATGAATACTGTTGTTGGTAGTTGCACTTGCTGCATTTAGTCTCCTGCCTTTATTCTTTTTAATAGCCGCTGCGGTGGCTCAGTGGTTATGGAGCTTGGCTGCTGGCCCGAAAGACGCGGGTTCGATCCCGGCCGCGGCAGTCGAATTTCGATGGAGGCGAAATTCTAAAGGCCCACTGTACTGTGCGATGTCAGCGCAGGTTAAAGAACCCCAGGTGGTCGAAATTTCCGGAACCCTCCACTACGGCGTCCCTCATAGCCTGAGTCGCTTTGGGACGTTAAACCCCCATAAACTAAACTAAACTTATTCTTTCTAACATTTCCATGAGTTGCTTGTAAGGCTATGAATCCTCAGCAAAACAAACTAAAAGAGGTGAGTATTTGCGCAGTAGCAGTAGATGAACCAGAGAAAATAATGCATGCATCGAGTAGGTCTACCGTTGCTCTGGTTCATTCCTTTAAAACTGCAATGACTGTTTACTTCTTGCTTTGACATTTCAGCGTCAAATGCGAAACATCCTCTCAACACATCAATGTTAATTGTGGAGTTTAATGTCCCAAAGCAACACATGGGCTGTGAGGGATTCCATAGTGGAGGGCTGTGGATTAATTTAGACCACTTGGTGTTGTTTAATGTGTGCTGATATCACACCGCACTGGACGTCTTTTGCGTTTAACTTCTATCAAAACGCGGCCGCTACGTCTGGTGTGTAAGTAGCATTATGCATATGAAAGAGCTCTTAGAGCAGATATATCTATCAGTGAAGTGACAATTATGAAATCTTCAGGTTCTTATATGCTTTTGACAGGAAAAAAAAAACGAAATAACATATGACATCAGTGTGCAAGGATTTTTCTTACATAAATGCCATATTTGAAATCGACGCACAAAAATGCATGTTCCCTGAAGATTTTGTAATTTTGACTCCATTTATAAAAGCTTTAGTTCAAGCCCCTCTTCCAGTCTTAAGTTTTGTGCGCTGATATCCTCCACAACATGCCTGATGCACTGTGTGCTTGTGACCTCATCTTCCTTCCTTCAGGTGCAGGCCTTTCTCCAAATAGAACAGGAGCTGTCAACAGACACGGAGGAGTTTAGGTGAGGGGATAATGCTTTGATATGGCTTTTACACTGTGGCACAGTAGGGACGTGAACAAACTTTTCACTCGCCACTGCTCAACTAAAAAAAAAGTGAGGAAGAAAGCGATGTCAGTGCTGATAGCCACAAAGCCCATGCAGGGTTTGCTTTGTGGGAACAGCAAATGCGCTGTGGTTCTTGCTGTAGCATGCATGGTGCATAATCAGTGCAGTACTAACCTTGCTGGCTTACTGTGCGCTGTTACATGTGTGCTGATACATTTGAACGTTATTGAACACAGGCCGAAGGAAAAAAATGCACTAAAGTTGGCGCTAACTTCATAAGCAGGCCGTTGTAAGATGTCTTATAGGCTGGCACATGACGCATACTGTCGTGCTTTACTTACTCATTCAGTGGCGATTTCCATTGGTTGATCTGAAGCTGCTTTTCTCACTCCGTGGTGGAAAAAGCATATTGCACTGGCTGACATCAGGTTGGCATGGCTCGCTAGTTGTGCTGGAGTGGCTCTTGTGGCAGATTGCTCTTTCGTGATCCACCAAGCACAGTTAGATTTCACCAATCTTCCATCATCGACCAAGCACTGTTAGATTTCAGCCGGATGCCTGAGGGTACATTGCCATCACCAACTAACCCTGCACATTTATCTATGCATTGCTGATATGGCGTCATCGAGCCTGCACATTTATCTATACATCACTGATTTGGCATCATCGAGGCATTGCCAGGTTGAGTCGCTGTAGTTCTTGCCTTGATCGCTTCTGGTACCAGTTGACGTAGATTACAAAGCAGCACCAGTGACAAGACATTTGGTGCAACTGACAGGTTAACTGCAGGACACGACTGCTCTTCCTCATCATGACACATACTTGAAAACAAGACCGACAGGAGGATGCTGGGCCCAGCATTCAGAACCAGCTGGAGCAAGTTTGTTTTCCACTAATCAGTCGGGGTTTGGTTGCATAGCCCGCTCCAAATCGACCTGTGGAACTCGCCATGATATTTGTGCGTGCTCACTTGACTAACATCATGCACATTGTTGTTTTCCTTCACTTGCATTTTTTGGGCAGGAATAATCAACTTGTCAAGCTTGGCTGTGCTTTTATTGTGCTAGCAGGCGTTCTCTATGCCTTGTGTTCTGTTGGAAATAAGTTTGCTCACTTTTAACATCTGGCTTTATAAAAGCTCAGTGAAATACTTTGTCGCTGTGCTGCTGAATATGTATCTCACTGCAGCTGCCAAGGAGTGCTCAGATATGCAGTACTGCTGTTAATTATGTGCATTCTGCTTGCAAAAGTAAGGTTTGGTTCTGAACATTGCTCTGTATGTGTTTCTTTACACGCGTAACTAACTCCTAGCTTGCAAGGTGGTTTTCTGTTTTGCTTGTGCTGATTGCTGTTTGAAGCTCTTAACCAAAGCTGCTTGTAGCTTGTTTGCAAAGCAAGCATAAAACCATGATTTGAGTGTTTACACATGTTTTGTTCTTTGCCCTGTTGCCTTAAAACACTTTTTCTGCTGGCGGACCCAACATGAAGCAGGAGGAACCCAAGGTACTAAATCATGTGCAGTAAATTGCACTAATTTACTTTTATTTACTGTGTGTTGCATGCATGTATGTGTGCTTGAACAGGAAATGAGACTGCTTTGTTTGGTTAACTGCAGACAAAACAGTGAAGAAGGAAAAATAAAATGTTTCTAACCAGGCAGCATTTCTGTTATAGTGAGTTGTCTTGCTCTGTTGTTAGCAGCTGATGTTTTAGACATTAAAAAAAAAATTATGCTGCATTCAGTATCTGCTACTCAGAGATGGTCTTGAGTGTCATGGCGATCATCCTGTCATTGTAATGCACATAGCTGTGATCTTGCCCTGAAATTATGCATTTCATATGAGTGCCTATCACATGCTTGTTGCATTGCACACAACGCCTGAAGGTTTGATCTCCACCACTCCTCGAGATGATGTGCTTTGTAATAAATGTGCAGGTGCTTGTAAAACTGCTAGTTGACGCTGTTGCTGCTTGCCTGTAGTATTTCCTGTGCACCTGCGAAAGTCCAGCTAAAAGGATGAAGGCTTGTTTGAGCCTGACCCGTTAAATAAGCACGCTGGTGCCTGCAACGTGTCAGAAACGTGAGAAAATTTGAGCCTCATTTAATGAACTGATAACCAAAAAGTTCAGTAGCGGAATGAGACAACGCCATGGATTGGAAGCAGCTGCGAGATCTTGAGGCAGTTCCACTCATGTACACATATGCGATGGTGCTTAGCACCTATTAAAGCGAAAGCCTTTAATGGCTCATCGTTTTCCGCCCACAAAATCTGTCACACTATGACGTCATCAGTGGCATAATTGCTACAACCCGTATACTGTGAGCAATTACTAAGTAATGGGTGATTAGTAATTAGTTAATCAGTCATTAATTGGTCATTAGTTTTAAAACAAATTTTAGAAATAAACTTGAAAAACAAAAAATGCTATGCCTACAGGCGGTGTGGGGAAAAAACCCACATTCTAGAAAGTTCCATGCTTTCGCATTCCTGCACGTAAGCAGGCTTAAGTGCCGTCAGAATTTTTGGGCTGAAGCTGCATCTCATGTACCCCTCCCTTCTTAGCTTTTTGTTGAAAACACGTATACAAGGTTAAGACATGCAAAGTCATTTTCTAACCTCTGACAAAAGCAAACTTAGTATGGTCATCTTGTGGTGGCAACTGCTGAAAATTCTACAGCATAACATAAACATGAAACTGCCTGCGTTTTCATCACCATGCAGCACAGTGTGTCTCAGAACATGTAGGTATACCAGTTTCTGAATTTATTAATGTGACACCTAGCATCAGTGCATAATCAACCATTTTTTTACCAAGTGGTGATGAGTAGACATAGTTTAGAATTAGGAGGATAGCACAGGGCATCAAACGAGACCCATCACTCAGCCTGTTAGGTGACATTTTTTTTTTGTCATGAAAGTCGTCATTACATGCAAGAAGTGTGCAGGCATTTCAGGCAAGGACATCACTTGCTGGCTTTTGCCAGGGATTTCTTGTCTCATTTAATTAACAGCTAATCTTGATTTGCAAATCTTGGTCAAATTAGGAGGCCAAATGTTGTATCCAGGGTGATTGTGCATGTTTAATTTCCATACATATCGGAACAAATATTGTGTTCCTTTCAGCTGCAGGTTTATTATATTTTTTTTTTCACCTTTTTGAAAGTGCCTGCACTGCTGAGAGATTGTGCACAGTAATAAATTGCATTTCTAGTCACCTCAAACCTTTGTTTTAGGTTAGAGATAGTGGCAACTTAATCTAGTACATGCTATGGCAGGCATTTTTTGCCTTTGCGCTTCATAGCAAATTAATTGACTGTTAACAGAGAGATGCTTTTCTTTAGTGTGCGCCTTATGTTGGAAGATATTTCAATCCAATCAATGTCTGCCTGTTGTGCCTTACCATTACTGTTGGCTTAGCGTAGCACTGTGTTGCTTTATTCTTGGTCCTTGGATATGGTGATGAATAGTCGGGTTGTCTTGCGCTGGCGTGCAGTTCACACCTTCGTAGACTGCAGGGCCTAGACAGCAGTTGGGCCGTCAGCAATGGCCTTAACGCCCACAATCATCCAGCTTGGCTGCAGCTCTACTTGTCAGCGTGCAAGCTGCTCGACCTGGCCGTCGCTCTGCCTGCTGACATGCTGCCCCAGTTCCAGATGTGAGCATTCGTGTGGCTTCTGACATGCGTGGGCATCAGATAAGCTTTTTTCCTGATAGCTTCGCTTATAGTTAGTTAAGGCCCTTCATTTGCGGTTGAAAGCCCAGTTGTGCCTGATTCTCTCACCCTGAAAAGGTTTCTTTAAAATCTTGTTAAACACGATTTTTACCCAAAAAAAGTGCCCTGAAAAAAAAAAAGAAAAAAGAAAGCGTGTGCAAAATCTGAGCGTTCTGCACTGACACTAGTTGATACCTTGGCCTGTTTTTGTGTAGTGTTTGCATTTAATTGTATAGATGATTTTAATCTCATTTACTTGTTGTCCACAATGCAGCTTCTTCTCAGAACAAATTCAAGAAGTGTGTGATAGCAGGATACCTAAACTTAAGTACTGAGTTGGTGTGTCATGTTGGCGTTGGTGTTTTGAGCAGTGCGCGCGCTGATGACCCCCTGCTTGAGTAATGTTGTGCATTTGAAATGGCCACTGTGAAGTTGAAAGAACGTTGTGGCAGAATACAGAGCAGAAATGTCTTCTGTGTTGTATAACATGGCTCGCTTTAAATCTCTTCAGTGTGAGGAGGGCTGTTGCCCACGCCCCTTCTTCGCTGAAGAGTTCGGAAGGTGCCATAGGAGTCGCAGAGCATGGCTCTGCAGCACGCCCTCTGGCCTGTAGAGTTTTGGAGAAAAGCTATTGTAGTGATGAAAATGACCCAGCAGCAGCCCTGTCAGACTAGCGGACGATGACAAGAAAGAGACAGCGTGCGCATGTCTTAATTCAGGGCACAGTGCACTGGGCATCCACCTTTGATCCCCTGCCATCGAGCCCTGTAAAACACCCTATTACACTGTGTCTGAAAATGTGAGTAGATCGAGTGCAGACCTGCAAATGCAGTGCATGGGGTGGTAGTCTGTGTGATTAAATAATTGTAATAAATGATTGAAAGAAAAAAAAAAGATACCTGCTTAAAACTTCCTCTGTGCAGCCTGAACAAATAAGGGTAGAAAAGGGTTGATACAAGCTGGTTGGTTACATCCTTTCCATCAGTGAAGGATAGGGGGAACAGAGGGAGGGCTCATTATGACATGGGAGGTACGGAACAGATGGCAGAGTGGGGCAGTTGAATTCATTCATCCATGAGTAGCCTCAACAAGTTGGCAGCCACTTAGTTGATGGCACTAGGTTACTAGAAGCCCTGTTTCAAATAGCTGACACAACTGATGTGGCGCAAAGCTTTTTCTGGGAAAAAAAAAAAATTCTTAATTTGGGCACTGAAAAGCAAATGGTAATTAAAAACTTCGCTTGATGCTCAAGTCAGAGCGAGCTGACGAAAGTAAGGAGTACTCTAGAATATGAAATAGGCTCTATTAATGTGCTTTAGGTCACTGGAATTTTATGCATAGCTGCAAATTTGTTGGCGGGATACAAAATTTTTTTTCCTGCTATGTCTTGTTGTCGCATGGTCATAAAAGGTCAGTTAACTTCTTTGTTGTCATTGCTGCGCTAACACCATGAATTTCAGAGTAAGAGCTTGACTCCTCGGTGTACAACTTCAGATTTCGATGTGGGTGAGACAATGACCTTCAATGCCTCAAGGTCAGACCGAACTTAACTGCCTGGTGGTATGGCCCAAGCATGGCAGTATGACCATGTGATCATGACTATGACCATTGGGTGCCTGACTTTAACATTTTTCATTTGAGACAGTGGGCACCACATCGACAATGACCTTCAATTGCCTCACAAGGTCAAATTGAATTTAACTGCATGGTGGTATGGCCTAAGCTATGGTAGTGTGACCACATGATCATATGACTATGACCATTGGTTACCTGACTTTCAACCTTGACATTTCATTTAGAACAGTGGAGAAGTGGAGACCACGCTTAACAGAGGTTTCGCTTGTATAACTAGATTCAAGTCATGTTGAACCCCAGCGAGCTACGCCTGTGGAAAGAATACGTTTTTAATGCAATACCAAGTTTGGTATTGAAGAGCCAGGGTAACTGTAGCATGCTTAATAAGAGCTTCGTGGCACATGTAGTAACGAGTGTACAAGTTTTCTCAGGTTTAGAGTTTTCATGAGTGAGCTCATGACTCCTTCCTGTTGGTTTCTTAACTGCGCCCTGGCAGGTACCGGTGGGCATTCATTGGTGACAATGCCCCACTGTCGTCTGATGGCACCCAGTCGCAGCAGGAAGTGCCGTCCAGAGGTCAACACGAATTTGTGCCTCACATAGTGCGGCTGGCCGCACTCATGAACAAGAATGTAAGTTCAGCATTCATCACAGCACACCTGCAGTAGCACTGCTCTGAACATCTCAGTCAGATTACTTAGACCTGCATAGTGGGACACAACAAAAGGTATATCACTGAGAAAAATATCAAAGCTTAAATATTGTTCGGTTCATTTCTTGGGTCCTATTATGTGCTTAGAAAGAATTCCTCTAGGTCAACATCACTTATAAGGCTGTTTTCATGAAATGCTGAGGGTGGTTCAGGGCCCTTTTAAATTCGCCCCATTTTCTAAACAAACAAAACGCTGATTTAAGCTTTCTTAGAGTACGCAATACAGATCTGCCAGGTGAAATGTAGTGAAGTTTTTATCTCGAGGCCTGCAGGAAACGCTTGTATGAGTGCAAGTTATTTGCACTTAATGTTGCTATATTTGAGCAAGAAGATTTTTGAAAGCTGAAAGCTGAACCAACCACAAGCTTCAGCTGTGTTTCTTGTGTGCATGGTTATGTCATGGTTAGCGTCACTTGGCTGCTAGTGGTTTCTCAGCGTGCTAATATGCTTCGTGTGCTGCATTTTCCAGAATCCAAACTATGAGGCCCCCTCCCACAAGAGTGGTCGACCTCTTCTTAGCCTGACCTCCATCAAGTCATTCTATGACCTCCAGGGCTTTTTTAACAGCCTCGTTAGTGGGTCACACAGCAGAGTTGACATACAGTGTGCCTTTGACAACAGTGGTGCACCAAACACTCGCCCCACTGAGCTGTCCAAGTCTCGCTCAGCACCCGACCTTGGCAGCATGGCGCTGGGAGCCGCACTGCCACCGGCAGAGGACTCAGTCTTTCAGACGACACTTCAGTGTGTGGAGCACATTCTAGAACTTGATTTCTTGGAGCCACGCTTGTCGTGACAGAACTGCACGAAGATTAATGGCGTGGCAAACAATGCCATTCTATGAAGATCACCTTTTTTTACAATTGCTCCGGTATTCCTCGCGGATTTTATGATTTAGGGGGCCTCTTGCTTGGAGTCTCATCGTAACTAGTCAAATCTTTGCTTCGTGTTTCATATTTAGCAAGAATTTCATATTGTACATATTGCTGCTGACGCTATTAACCAAATGTGACAAACCTTTGCAGCGGCTGAGCATGCATGGAGGTAGTGTTTTATGGTCGCACATACTAAAGGCTTGTATATGTCAAGCTGCAGTGCAGTGCGTCTTCATTTTTGCCTGCTTAGTTACGATAGGTGCATAGCGTAGTGTTCTCCCCTAAGTTGCATAAATCTGTGCTGCATGTAATAGCGCTTTAATAGTGACTGGCTCTGTACGGAGCTTGCCTCCCAAAAGCTCTACTTGGAGCTTATGCGATCATATTTTAAAATTTCAGGTTACTATTACAAAGACTGTCCATGCACTGTATGGTATTGATGCAAGTTTTTATCAATTATGTCCTTCAATAGCACACATAATAATACAAAAGTGTGCTTCTTGATGCCTTTAATGCATGCATCCACCAACGTGTTGTGGTCCAGTGTGGCTCACTTAAACCAGTACCGAAAGCTGTGCACCTGTGCTTTAGCTCGACCTCAAGGTAATTCTGCAGTGTCCGAAAGCATTTTAGTTTATTGAATGTGTATATATGTAAAGCTGTGTGATAGAAAAGGAATTACGGTAAGTGGCAGTCCTATTGGCAAAACACCATTAAGGCATAGCAGCACTCTTTTGAGCTTTACAAGATTGTTGTGCATAGCATCACTGGTTAAGGAGTAATAGACCATATTAGCTTCTGTTGACCAAGCAAATTGAATATTGCTTTGAAATATCTATTTTGCTATGTAAAATATAAATGCAGGAAGAACTCCTGCAAACCGAATGCTGAGCTCTTTTTTTCAATTTTCTCTCGGCAGAGGACATTTTGAGCATTTCTACACATGTAATTCATGACGCTTGTGGTTTGTTAGGTTCGTAAAGAAATACGCAGATTTTGTCAAAGGTGTAGAAATGCAGACATGACAGTTTTCAGCTTACAGAAGCATGAGCAAACTATGCAGCTTCAAAAAGTCATTGTTGCAAGGTTTCTACCATGTGCAGTATACTAAACTGTTTGCATTTCATCACTAACAATCGGGAGGGACAGTAATTCAGTACCAGAGGTACAGATATGTCCGTCCTCTATTTCAGTAGCTCAGAGTCCAGAGCAGCAGCTCAAAGAGGCACACTGCCAGTGTCTTCATCTAATGTGATTGTCATGGACATGAGCACAAGTTTCTGTATTTGGCTACACCACTGCCACTTATTTGCAGTCATTTGATTGCAGCTAACATACAATTTTTTTTGTTATGTGTTTAAGGTGACTGGTACATTTGCATGAACACTGGTTAATTGGTTCAGTGAATTTCTGTGTTCTGGCTCTCAGCCAGAACTTTCTATAGGTGTTTTCTGCGGCAAATGCGATGGCAGATTATTTAGGAATTTGAATGGTAAAGATTTTGTGAACCACTGTCTTCTGAAAGGTATACTGGCTAAAGCAGAAGCAGCAGAGCACAACAGCCATGGGCCACACAATGTCACCGTTTATTCGTAAGCCCATCCTACAATGCTCTAGATAACTTATTTTGCACAATACAGTGGCAACCTTGTGATGACCACTTTAAATAAATAGCATGAGACTGCAGCAGCAAAAAAATGTGTTGCTCTTTAGTACACAGGGCAGTTAACCATGTCTTGATTTAAACGCTCACACAAGAAAATAGGCCTGTCTGGGCAGTAGACTAGTCATCAGAGTCATCAGTCCGAGCTTCCCGCACTAGCCTCCGCCAACCTTGAATCCCAGAACCTGCAATATGGCATGAGACGGCATGGGATTGAATTAGGCCCTAGCACATATATAGGGCTGCCTAGCACTGGCAGGTTATCCTACTACAGTTATTTTTTTTTCAAAAGCACTGTGCAAGTCTTAAGAGAAAAAAAAAATTTACTGCGATGGTTAGCTAGCATCAAAATACAAATAAGATACCATGACTGCAGCACCCTGTATGGACAAAAACAAACTTGTCAGCAATAAGTACCTGATGATCGTAAGTGGTTCAATGATGCAAGCATCCGAATCATGAAGGAAGCTGGTACAGTGATGGTGTCCTTGGTTTCCTCAAGCATCACCTCATTGCGTTTGATCATCTGCGCGAACAAAGAGAAAAAATTTCCAAGATTGCAAAACATTGGACATTAGCAACACAGCACAACCCGATTTCAAGCTTTTGAGTTGGTTTTTGCCAAACATGTTTTTTTCGTCAGCTTGAAATTCTTGCAAGTAGTTGCAGAGAATGCCGAGATTCAATGAACTTGCGCTTGGACGAAAAATAAGTTTCAACACACAGCTGTGACAATGGATATGCTGGCTTTTTCCAACTTCAGTGGCTTCAAAGCTACAAATCTCCAACTCTCGCAATAATGAATGCATTCCCTACTTTGGCTGTCAAAAGGTACTTTTTTTCCCATACGCAATAAACGCATCCCTTTCTTTTCATGTGCAGTCTGCTGCTTATGAAAGCGAATGTGAGGAGGCAACCTTTTCGGAATGCCTAAACAGCTATACACAATATATAGTAACTCTACTACACAATACTACGCCATGGCGGCATGTAGGTCTGCAATATTGCTCTCACGAGTATGCAGGAGGCATGCCTGGTGCAGTGGTGAGAGCAGTGCAGGCTCAAGCCTAATGCAGTTTGTTAGTAATTCATTGGCTATTAGAATACATGAAGACCTACCTCGTTAAGTTACGGCATGAAGGAAGGAAAGCTTAAGAGAGGCCCAGAAAATGTGCCGGAAGTCGCATGTTTTTGCAGCGACTACTGGGAGTCTTTGGCCGATGGCACAGTCAATAGTAACTTTGGGCACAGCAGTGTGTGTCGCCTGCTTCACTGTCTGCTGCGCGTAAGCAAGCACGCCGAGACTGCAGCCAACTAGCGATGGGGAGCCCTCGCCCTCATGTCTGGCTTCAAAAAATGTTGACATAACAGCCTCTCCCAATTACTTTCCTTCCTCCATGAGTTACGGACAAAATACCTTCCATGCGAATGGGTAGCGCCACCTGTTGTAAATGCCACAAGTCGCATGTGGTTTCTTTTTTACAATTGGAGAAACCGTGTCATGAAATTGCTCGTTTCTGACACAAAAACGACTTTTCTATGAACATGTGCACTCGGACAAAATTAAATTCCGCAAAAGCACAAGAAGCGTAGGTGAACCAATAAACTTTCACCAGCAGTCTAATGCTAAACGGTGAAGAGGTGTTGGTTTATCCACAATGCATGGATGCTTTTGGCCAGTAGAGGCATGAGCGGGGCATGGAAAACAAAAACCCAAAACTCTGGCCCACCAACTCTACTATGCAGTACTACAAAGCATCATCTGTTGAATGCCGCGACTACTGTACCTCACCCTACCAGATGAACAGCCAGTGAGAATGTCATAAATTTAAAAAGCAATAGAAGCCACGCCTGGTCACTAAGGGTTTCTCTGTCTGCAACATTAATGACTGTAACAAACTGCTGAGAGTTGTAATTTCTTTGCACAGCATTACAGACCCTAACTCAAGTTATACATGCAGGTTTAGGATAAAGATGACAGTTATGAGGACGGAAATGTGCAAAGGCACAAGGACATCGGAAAAGTGGAAAGGATGAGTATTCGTCCTTGTGCCTTTGCGCTTTTCCCTTCTAAACAACCAACAAGCCCAAATTGCCACTCTTCTTTTTACTAGATGAACTATTTATTGCAGCAGCCTAATCCAGTTCCAGCCACTTTTTTTTCTTAAGACTTCCGTGGGTAATGAACGCACCCCTAAAATATAAGAATTTTGGGGGAATGGAAAGTGCACTTGTGCACAGCGTTCTTTGCCGAGGTGCTTTCGGGAGCAGCTCAAGTGTGTAGCCTATGGCCATCCACCTTGTGCTGAAGATAATTCAGCGATGTTTTGCACGAGTTAGCCTAGTGTATTCTCTCCATGGCATACACTAAAACCAATGTGCAAGCCAAGCACACGGGTGGCACATACTCGGGTAAGCTGACGGGGAGCACCACTGCACACTTTATATCGCACATTAGCTTCATCTCCAGCAGGGTGCAAATTTCTACCATGGAACTACAGAAGAGCCACTTCATTCATTCGAGTCCAACAAAGCATACAAACTTGCTTCGCGCATAAAGTAAAAATTTTCTAGCTTTTAATTGGGGAGGAGAGAAAATGCGGTTAGCACATGCACTCATGTGCTAGTTGGTGAATGTGCAAACAGCTTGTACGAAATGTTTACCAAAAGTGCTCTACCCTTAATAACCCTACTCCTTAAACAAAGAAGCTGATAAAAACAAACAGTATAGTGAAAAAATCATGGGCCTCTAGTAGCTACAACCTCTGCAAGCATACCTCGGCAGCCTTCTCAGTGTCGAAGAAAGGTTCTTCCCGAAGAGGAGCCCAGAGTTTGATGTCATAGTCTATCCCACTTGACGCCAAAACTGAAAGGCAAGCAAGCCGCAAGAACTTGATAAGGAGATGGGTTGCACATCCTAAAAACCACTACGCTTGGAGTGGAAGGCACAAAAGGGAAGAACACAGTAGGTTTTAACATAATTGCAGACAGCAGGAATGAGCAAGTACAATCTATATGCACGCTGATGCTGTGATAGAACTTTACCATAAATCTAGGTGCTTGTAGGATGCCTCATTGTGTGGAAATCCCTCTGCAGCTAAATTTATTTTGACATCAACTCTAGCCTCACATGAAGCTATGGCAGGAGCAGATAAAAAATTGCACAAACACAGTCTTAGCAATCAGCAGCACAAGGAAAGCAAAGAAAGAAAACTTCTCGCCCAAGTATTGCAGAATCTAAAAATTTTTTAAGGGCAGGCTACAATTAGGGCCAGGAGGAGAGTTCCAAATTTCTATAGTGCACAAGAAAAAAGTATTCAACCATGTCAGTATGAGAATAGAGAGATTAATTGTTTAGCTCGTGATAACTTATTGATGATGGCTTAGAAAAAACAGGTGCAAGAACTTTAAACATTTAATATGATGGTGTGAGGGTAGTGGAGTAAGCATACAGATAGAAGGCAAAATCAGGGAAATATAAAATGGACAGCCAGTTCCAACCAATTTTTGAACCAATTCCAATTTGCTTACATCCACAAGTTTGTGGGAATTCCGAACATGCAGCCGTATTCTAGGATTGGGTGGATCAGGGTTTTGTATGCAACTTGGTACCTAGTAGAGCAGCATGTAAAAATAAATTCCTTTGTGCACAGGATAACTGAAGAAGCCCAACAGTTTGTACACTGGCATATCCCAACAATGTGTTTGCCACTGCAAGGACATGACACCTTGCCAGCCAATGCAAACAGAATTGCACTGCAGCATCTTTCTTGGCTTAAAGCTTTAAGGGATACACTAAAGGGAAATATCAACAGAAACACGCTACGCTACAGTGAAATTACCCTTCGGGAGCACTACCAGAGTTATCCCTGCTAGAAAAGGCGACTGCATTGCTGAGAACACCGAAACTGAAGTCCTCTGGTGATTCGCCCAATTTGCTTCCCACAAAACACACGTGGTGTTACATCGTTTTTATCACATGTATCCCTCCAGGTTCTTTAGCGAACCAGAGAAAGAAAATGGTCACAGAACCGCCAATCAAGCAGCCCTTTGCTACAATTTTTATTAACACTAGGCACTACCACACTATTCACCATTAAGCCCAATTTACCACCGTTCCCCGTCAAGCAGTCTTCTTAACCCACTGTTCGGCAAGGGCGTGAATGACTGAGAGCTTGTGGTTGGCTTGTGTTTCTGAAGTTGTTACACATCAAACAGCTTCACACAAGCCAACAAGCAAGGTGAGCAACGCTGCTTTCTCGAATCTCAGCGGCACTGCCCATCTAAATCCCATCCCATAAAAACGCAGCATGGGACAGCAATGAGTCAATCGTCACTAATGAATAATTCACTTCGCCATGCGCAGTTACCAGAATTCTGTAGGGGAGCTATTGTGGTCTAACTTTTACATAATTATCTGGATTATCGAAGCTCTGTTAATGTTTAAAATGATAGTAGGCCTAGTAGGGCAGTAAGCATGCTCTACAAACACCTCTGACGCAGCAACTAAGAACATATAGTAATAAGGGGGCCGTAAACAGAAGCAGCACACATGCGTATACATTGCATACAGTCCAAGAAAAATGGGCGAGCGGCTGACCAGGGTCAAAAGGGTGTGGCTGCAAGCAGTTGACAACGTGGTGGTCTGCCTCCATGATCATGACCAGCTCACAGGTCTCCTTGTGCCAGATGAAGATGTGGCCACAGTCCGAACCACTCATCACAAACTCGTTGCCCCAGAAGGTGGCCTCCTTGATCTGTGCATTAGCAAGGGGCCAAGATCACACAAGTGAATACTAAATACTCCAAAGGACCTGAAGTAAACCATCCATGCATTTAAAGCTATCCAGGCCCCTGCATGCAGGAGTGCATCAAACACCTTAAGCTGTTTTAGAGCACAAACACAATTTAGAGCACAAACCAGCAGACCTTGGTTGCAAACATTTTTCCCTCTGCTAGCACTCTTCTGAACATATTGTCGCAGTTGCAAAAAAAAAGCATCTAGTTCAGCTTCAGGCTCCTCGTATCATATTAATTTCAGGAACCCTGCCATGCAAGGCCTAGCAACACGGAAACACTAACACAGGCAACCATTCTGACAAGCCAACTGCACTTGCCATTGTCCTAGAGTTGCGGTGCCCGGTGTAACGTTTTCGAGCGCGTGGACCAGTCACAGTCTTGGTGCAGGCTGGCTCCTCCACACACTCCTTCTCAAGATGCAGATCTTCAGCCATGGCCCGTAAAACACTGTCCGAGTCGGGCATCATATTCTGCCTGCAATAGAAAAGAACTCCGCTGACGACCACAAGCAGCAACTGGTAGCAGTGCAAAGCCTAATATGGAGTACCATTTGTGCCACTACAATAAGCTGAATGCCAGCATTACTGTGATAAGACCACAACTTTTCTTGGCACTGGAATGAATGTTATAACTAACGCTGCAAATGTAAAGAATGCCACTGAAAAAAAAAAATCCCTTCATAACAGGACAGAAGTCCTGCATTAGAGTCTTAGCTGTTTATCACCACTTCCCACTTCATGCCTGTGAACTGTGCATCGTTCCTTCTGCATATGTTTGCAATGTCCCCGTGTCCTTCAGATTTTTTTCTTTTCCACATGGCCAAAGAGCCAACCTTGTGCAATAAACATTTTATCAATGTTAACCACACAGCTATCACATGACAGGGTAAATTTGGCATCACAGCTACCACATGAAGGCAAAACGGCATGCATTGAGCCCCACCTAGTGGCATCAATGGCACAGACTTTGGGAATGCAGCACACGTCAGTGCAACCTGAGCATCAATGCCACTCTTAGGCAGCCCACACCAAAGCCTCATCGGAACTTGTTCCCATGAGCACAGATCCTGCCTGCTCTGCTGTTAGCACTTAAAAAAAAACGGTTACCTTGGCACAGAATGCGCTCTGCTGCTGGCAGGAGAGGCACTCTCACCAGTGCGTAAAGGGCTAGCCTCTGAAGGTGCTCGAGGTGGTGTCGCAGATTGTCTGCAAAGTAAAACAATAACACAAAAAAAGCAGTTCTATTTAAAACCTATGCAGCAAATAAGAGTCATTACATCACATTTTGGAATACAAGCAAAAATAGGGAAATCAGACTCCTTGCCACACCCTGCATTGTAAGTAGACAAGCAACTACCTAGCACTGACAGTTTATTTTATGACTTCTGTACAATATTTCCATGCACCAAGCTCCTCCGGCACATCTCTGCCATTTCATTATGACCTGCAAAGTTACCATGACAAAGTCAAATTTTTAAAAAATACAAAAATATGTAGCGGCTGCACCACTACCAGATAAACACACACAAGCATTCTGATCAGGCCACCATAGGCCACCATTGTGGTCACATTTATATGTGCACGAGTGTAAGGCCGCCTTTACTGCGAGCTCCTGCACATTTAAACACGTGTATATATTCTGGTCAGGCCACCACTGGCCACCATCGTGTTTAGAAACATTATTCACCACGTCAGCTAGCATTTGAAGACAAAAGCCCACCTCCTCCAATGAAAAGCAGATTCATCGTTCAGGTTGGGATTCTCATCTTCACTTGTGTTTCCAGCACTTGAATCCCTTGCCACTCCAGATGTAGCTCCTAAAGGAACCAGTAAAACACTGGTAAGAGTTTCTGCACAAAGATGTCCTTGCCTCCTATATAGCACTCTAAAGCCCGTTGTTAAAACTTATATTATGCGCCTTATTTCCAGGTACCTAACAACAAAACTAAATTGTAGGCTACTAGGAGCTCATGAGCAAGCTAATGTTTCCTTCTTTCCTACACCGATTTGTAGTGCCACAGAAAACCTGATTGACTTGACATGTATCAGCTACACCTGCATACCATATTTAATAAACAATATGTTAGTGCAAACTTTCAGTGTGTCAAGCTTTCAAACATTTTTCTGTGCATCAGTGCCAAAGTGACAAGACTGCACAGTGGAATCTCATAAACTCGAACTCGCTTAATTCAAATTGCCAGTTTATTCCGCTGGTGTTTTAGCCCAGTCAACGTGAAATACATCAAAAAGGCTCCCCTCTCAATGTGAACTCCACACAGTTCAGACAAATTTTTTCAGTCCCTTCTAAATTCAAATTATTGAAAACCATAAGTGCAAAGTAGATTAAGTGTTGTAAACATACTTACCCATCTCTTTTGATGCCGATGAGAGATCATCCAGCAGCGTGCTGTCTTTGCCGTTTTCGCGCGCTGGAGATATGTTCTCTGCTGCTGACTGGAAGCACTCGTTTTCGGAAATGCTCTCAACAGAGTCTTGGAAAGCTGTGTCATCGTCATCATCTGATGGGTTCGGTGAGCGCCGGTTCCCCGTTGACGGTGATGACCGAGTGGCACAGTTGGGGCTATCCTGCCTGGTGCTGGAACTGCAATTGGCAAGGTGAAAGTGTGGCAGAAACAGCCCGTCTAATGTGACCACTTGCTGCGCTGACGCTTAAACCTGTTATTCCCAGCATATCAAATCCAATACAGACAGTGAAAACGGCAATTTTCATCTGTGTTTGCAAAAAAAATTATTAAATCCTTACACCACAGCACAAACCACATTTTCCAACATCGTTACGCAAGCAAAGTGAAAGTGCTGGCAGCCGGAAATGGTTCTACTGCAATAGCTAACCGTACAGACAAAGCTACTCGAAATTTCGTACATCTACATTAGTATGTGATGGAATGATTTTGAATGATGTTTTTGGTTTATCATATGGGGCTTAACGTCCCAAAGCAACTCAGGCTATAAGGGATGCTACAGTGGAGGGGTCTCGACAATTTTGATCTTTAACGTGCACTGAGCTCGCACAGTACACAGGTCTCTACACTTCACCTCCATCGAAATGGAAACGTCGCAGCCGGGATCAAACCTGCGTCTTTCGGGTCAGCAGCCAAGCACCATAACCACTGAGTCACCGCAGTGCCTTTTCCAAGACGGTGACAGGAAAAAAGAGGGGTATGATGGACAATGATAAGAACAAGAGAGATATGCAAATATACACAAGCACATCCCCAAATTGCCAGATCCCAGCCAAGACCCACGCTGCTTAAAATAAAAAGTAACACCCAAACTGCCTAAAGGGGTTTCTGAACCCACCATAATACACAGCATGCAAGTAGTTTTTTTTGTACCACACAGCACTCGCCGCCACGTTTTGCTGCATTCACAATCAGCAAGGCAAACTCTGAATGGCGCTCCTGAAACCAGGAGCAACCTACCTGCTGCATGCAGGGCAGGCATCTCCCAGTCGGTTCTGGTGCTCGGTGCCATCAGAAGTCGCCTGACCAGACGTGCTGGTGCTTGCCTGGGATAGGTCCAGGGCAGCCATATTTGAGGATGAACCCTGGACTGCAGCATCCCCTTCCTGCTCCGAACCTTCTAGTTGAGCAGCCCTGCTGGCCATTTTCCGCCGAAGACGCTGCTTAATGGCTGCAAGCACAGGGCAATGCATACAGGTGAAAACTGAACTAAAGCCCTCTCAGAAGCAAAAACTGCCATGTACTGGGATCAATAATGGAGCCACAGACCAACACGGCGGCAGTTTTTTGACATCACACACAAGCTACAACTGAGTGCTTTGGCAAACAGTATCAAGGTCATCCAATGAACCAACTTCAGCAACTCGTCATATTTATATATAGCTTTGAGCCTAAAACGGTAAGCTGCCCACAATAAAATTCACACACAGCAGTCTTTCACTTGGCACGCCCGTTTCAGTAGACTCCCACGCTTCAAATCATCTTCTTTTTTTTCAGTCCAGGTGCACTATAGTGTGGCAAAACTTATTAAGAGCCAGTGTGAACGAACAAAGAATTTTCTGCTTTGCCCACTGTTGACCTACAGCCAGCAAACATGCAGCGCTCACCTCGCGCAAGCCTCAGGCTTCGCGAGTGCCTGGCCACTGTGGCCTCGGCATCTTCGTCTGTGGAGCTTTCTCCTGCACTTTGGCCAGGCGAAGCCGAAGATGAAGATGACAGCGAAGAGCCTGCACGGGGCCTTGTGGCAACACCCGCCGCTCTGTTGGCTCCGGTGGTTGAGTTGAACATGCGTGTCAACACGTCAGACATGCGCTGCATCAGGCTGGCATGTAGCGACCGTGGCTGCTGTTCGCCGAGTGCTGAAAGGCAAAAGCGGAATGCTTGGAAAATAATGAACGCACATGGGGCCACGGCAGCACATCTCACTATGAAGTACTGGCTAGGCAATAATACTGCTGGTGCACTGCAGTCTGCACAGCGCAAAGAGATCATACTGTGCTGTCAAAATTTGAAAGAATTGTGACATAGCCTCCCAGTTACAGTAGAGTCTTAGTGACACAATTATAGCTGGCATGAATATCGGGATAATATAAATTTGAAAAAATTCCTTGGCCAAAGTGCATTGTGTGAGATGTCCAGAATTTAAAGTGTTCTGGATGTTTTCCCATGCCACTACAGGTGGTACAATCACGGGAGCAGCGACTGCACTCTCAAGCACTAAAACGTCCTTACAACGCGGCTGCACTCTCAATCATGAAGCGTTCTTACAACGCCAATGCCATGATCAGCAGTCGCACAGTATGCATCTTGAGCAGCAAGTGGTAGTATGCAGATGTAAATAAATCTGCTCAGATATAAGCATATCTGCGTGAATGCATTCCCAACGCTTCAACATGCAGATTTAGCTTGCTTTTTTGATGATACATACTTTCAGAGACCTCATGAGATTTGTATTATTGAGATTTTATTGTACTGCTTAAACTACATACAGTTTTGTATAGCCAGAAGACAAAGTGCTACAATGCAACATTGCTCACGACGCATGTCTGCTCGGAACCATGAAAAGATATTTAAACAGCATGTCCGTAGGACTCCCAGAGGTAAAGCAAATTTCTAAAAACAAAACCATACAATTGATCATAATTATTCCCTCATTGCAGCATACCCCAGTAGTCGCCGCCTCCTCCCCACCCAAATCAAGACGAGAAAAAAAGCTGGAAAACTCGCACTCGCCTCTCATTTCGCACTCAGGTCTGGCATTGGGCCCAGTGTCCGACCAGTCACCACGAACCCGAAGGCGCTTCATTGAGACGTGGCATTCCTTCTGCTTGGCCTAAGCACCCACAACACATTAACACCCAATGAGAGGAGGATGACATCTAGAAAGCTTTCTATCCACACACCTGCTTCTTCGTTCATTCACTTGCACGCACAGCTTAAGGGAATAGGGTCCATCTAGTTTCAAACTTTATGATTTTTTTTATAATGGTGTGCAGGGCATTTGGAATGGCAGAACTGGAGAAGAGCTTATCACAGCACTCTTTTAACGAGTTTCTGGTGAATGTGAAGTAGAAAATCAGAAACACAGAACTGCCACGAGGCATGTGCTCAAGCAGCCAACGGACCAGAGAATGTGTCACTGTTCTGCGAGTGCTCTTGACTTGTGACCGGCTATATCACAACCCACAGAAACAAGCTCTCTGTAAAAAACATAGTTGTATTAAATTACTTGAAGCACATCTCCTTTTCTATCGTTCCCAATGTCCTGCACACTATTTTCCACAAAAGCAGAACCAAAAAGCTTGCAGTGTCTACTTTAAAACTACAGCTGAAATCTGTCTTTTCGAACTACCATGCCAGCTTCCGATCCCCTTCAGTTACGAAGTATCATCTAGTGAGGGGAAAATTATAATTTTCACCGTTGTAAGCCGCATACAAGGAATTCCTACTTTCCCAAATGATTAATTATGACAATTCCGTGTCCACATCGTGACCAAACACTGCTTTTAGGACCCAAATTATGGCACGCTTTGTCATAAAGAGTTGCAAATATATAAGCTGCAGCCATATCCAGCGTATTATACCCCAGCAGTAAGCAAAACCAACACACAAGTGACGTGTGCATATGATAACACCATGACTGAAGGTGATATGCAAACACTAAGCTGTTTTTGGATCCAGCATTAATATTGGTTATCAGCAACACAGCCACCCCCAAACTTCACAATCCAGTGAAAGCAAAACTACACTGGCTCCCTCCCCAGAGCTTATAGCAGCCACATCACCTCTGTAGAGCTGCCGCTCTTTCCCTCTGCGCCATACGCCTTCGGTTCCTCTTGCCCGCCTCCCTGCAAGGAAAGTATGCAATCAAGCGTGGAGAAGCTGTGCACACTTGTCAAAGGAAAAAATGAACCAACACTGTATTTGCCAAAAATAAATGTTAATGCAGTGTTCTGAATCCGCTACTTTTCAATGTTAAGATTAATGTCACTGAGAGAAAAAGTAAGCCATCAATAAATAACAACTATATGCACCTGCGCCACAGTTGAAGAAGCATATATTTCACAAAAAGAAAAGTTGGAGAAATGCCATGTGTTCATGACATACTTCCATTCTTACCTATCCTCATGGTCTGATGTCTCACACTGGCATAGCACCCAAATCGGTCACACCAAAACTTAGCTCTTTAGAGACGTAAATGGAACGATGCGTTTCTCAACTTTACTGCTAAGTATGTTATCAAATTCTCAAAAGGTGTGAAATGATGCCGCTTCTGAGACCTCAAATGGTGTGAAGAGATTTCAAGCAGATGATGGTTTTAATATCAGTACCATTTACAGCAGCTGTCATCTGTCTTCTTTAACTTTTCTGCACTGTCCCCTACAGGTCAGTAATACAAAGATTGCATTGGCAGTGCATTCATTAAATGTTAACATGGGCTACAGGCATACAAAAGGCAAGAAACTGGTATCAAATAACAGAAATCCAGCGTCCCCAAATGGAGACACTAGAATATGCATTTGAGATGAGATGAAACACTTTCTTACTCCACCAAACCATTTCACAACCTGTACACCAGAAAACAACCATATTTACTGTGCTGTCAGAAAAAAAAAATGGGGACACATCGTCATGCACATTATACCTGCTGTATTGAAGATTCCAACAGCTCAGCAGCAATTACTAATTCTTATTTCAGGCAGTGATGTGCCAGTAAAGGCATGTGCTACGTACCATTGCATCAAACAGGTAGATGTAGTCTGAAGAGTAGCTGACGAGCATTTCCTGCCCATTGGGGCTGTACGTCAAGGAGGTGATTCGGTGGCTTCGACCCTCGAATTCGGGAACAGTGAGTCGTGAAGTCATGGCATCCATGCTGTTGCTCATGAAGTTCCCTGATGTGGTGTGTAAAATTTTGAATGAGCGTTGCAAACATATAAGGCAGACTTGTATGTCTGAGGACATTAAACTCCAGCCTACAACCTAAACTACAGCCTGAGACTTAACACACCTGAATAGCAGGGTTCATCAAGATAACACTACAATCAGCAAAAACTCTTCACTTTGACTGCTGACAATTCTACAGTCAACTGTAATGAAAAGAGCAGCTGGCAATGTTTGTTTTTTTTTATTGAAATACTGGCTCCCTCCCTGATTTCCATAGAAAGACTGAGCAAGTTACTCGCACTCCTTCTATCAACATGTAGCGTGACACTAATTTACTTTAGATCAGTAGCATGTCGACTCAAATCAGTGAAATTTTTGGTGGAGTTCCCTCCTGCTTTACAGGCTATACTATTGGGAAAGGTACTGATATTAGTGGCAATTTTTTTATGTACAAGCAATCCTAAATTTGCAACACCATTGCCAACAACAACAGTCCTGACAAACTGGGTTAGAACATCAACTTGCCAAGTCATCAAGACCTCAAAAAAAAATAAAGGCACCTAAAAATTGAAAAACAAAAAAGCAGCCAACAGGGCAACTGCAGTATGTCACCAGTGGATGGAAGTATACTGGCTCAATGAACCCAAACTTATTACTAAGCCTTCATATAGCTGCACTTAAACACAAGATTCAATATATGCAAGATATGTGCCTCGCCAGGCCTGTCTCAATTCCAAAAAGATAAAGAAGGAAAAGTTCACAAGATCAAGCCCTCACCAGTTGCTCGTGTGCCCAGCATGCGTCTGTCAAACACCCTGACAGCGGAATCCGAGCAACCAACAGCTAGGTGGTATGGAGTCAATGGATTCACAGCTATCGAAGTGATGGCTCGATGGCAGTTGATAAGAACGTCCTGCAATAAACAAAAACAAGCGCAGACAAGATGTTGAACTGCTCTACTGTTCTTGCCAAAAAACAACATGCATGCGATGTACAATGACAGCTAGAGCATAGTTTTTATTCGTAATTGTTCTGTGCACTTCTATGCACTGCTTAGCTGACTGGCTTTTTACCACAAAGCCCACGCTCATATTGCACAATCGCAGACAAAAATTGCAGCTTGAGTAGCACTTCAAAGCAGCACAGTACTCTGTCAAGAGTGTGAATGCACAGTACTCATCAGCAGCATTTTCCTTCTTTTTGCACAGCATTCAAATATTTCAGCCCTCAAGCCAGGCTTTGATCAAGCATTAAAACAACTGGCAAAGGCAAAAAAAAAAGTTAAAGGTAACAAATCTTCAATATTTTGAGCATTCAAGATTTGTGGTGTTGCACTCTTGTCTGCTAACTTCGAAAAGCAATTATCTTCAACGATACCTTCCCTGACCTCAGACCTCTAATATGGGCCACACTCTGTCAGAGGTCTTATGGTTGGTCAACTGAACCTTATCACATGAAACCGCCGCAGAATAATCGAGTGCAGAACTGCAGGTGACCAGAAAAACGATATGATGCGGTATGTCGGAGTATGTACGGTTTGGGGTTTGCACACCAAAAGCTGCACTTGGGCTATGAGGAATGCCAAAAAGGAGGGCTCCAGATCAATTTCAACCATCTGGGGCTCTTTAAAGCACACTGACATATCAGAGCACATCGGCACTTTTGCATTTTGCCTTCCATCCATATGTGGCTGCCGGGGCCAGGATTCAATCCCACAATCTTGGGCACAGCAACCGAATTCTGGTGACAAAAAAAAATATAAGGGTCTCTGTTTCAATCATGTTGCCAGGCACAAGTTACTCCCTCAAAGTTTGTTTTAGAAACAAACTTGGTAACCTGCCTTCCCTTATTTCTCCACAAGAGTGTCAGCATTCCGCAGCTTTTCCTGTTAGTCATACTGCTGTTAGCATATTTTACATTTCATGCACCAACCTCAGAGCAGTCGTCGGCAGAGCAGCTCGTCTTGGTGCGCAGGTCAAACCAGCGCACTGTGCCATCTTCGCCACAAGAGAGAAAGCTGTGGGGGTCATTGGGAACGGTGGCAATCTCATATGCAGTGCCAAAGTGGCAGTTGAACAGGTTGCGCAAGCTTGTTTCGGGGCGCTCCACATCCGAAAAAAGGATAGCCCCATCTCCAGAGCACGACACCACCTGAAATTTCATTTCATTTCAATTTCCTTCATCGCCACAGGCATCATTACATAAGGGAGACAAATTTGTTCAGAACAACAATATGCGATAAGGCTATGGCAGAACAAAACACAATAGGAAACCAAAGCACACAAAATTTTTGCACTATTTCACAATGGTGATCCAATATGCAAAAAAAGCAAGAAAAGAATAAAACTTGTAAAAAGAATGCAAAAGGATTGCAGTTACAAAAAAAAAAGAATGTTTAGTTTCTCACAGAATGTTTTATAACGCATGAATGAAGCTGTGGCATTTGGGAAGAATGAGTTGTATAAAACAAAAGACAAGCATAGCAGCGGGTTGCAGGAAGACAGGTAGACTGATGAAATTAGAATTTTGTGGGGATAAGATGGTCGCAGCTGGCACAGGACATGGTTAAATGGACGGATATATGAGAGACCTTTGTCCTGCAGTGGACGAAGTTAGGGTGATGATGATGATGATAATAATGACGATTTGTAACATATGCTGATGAGTGACCTTTTAAGTAAGTTGTAATTCAACAAAGGGGATAATTTCTTTAAAAAAATGACCTTATTTTTACACCCTGGTACAACACAAGGGGGCCATACGGAATGCTGTAGTGGAAAGCTCTGGGTCAATTTCAACCACAAGGGTGAATGCACGCTGAAATTTTACTACATGGGAGTTTCTTGTATTTGATCCCCATCGAAATGCAGTCTATGTACTCAGTACCTAACCTCAGCCACGAGATGTATTAGATGTATTCCTGTCTCACTGAAGTTCGTAGAGCTCGTGCCATGATGGTACCTAAAGAAGTAGAGATTTTATTTTGGGTGCGGTGCATAAGGCATTAGCAAAAGTGGACCACCCTGTGAAGCACGCCTGCACCCAGTAAATAATTACAAATTAAATTTCTTCTGCAATCTAGTTTCAATTTCAATTCAAACCACTGAACGGTAGTAATCTCGTCATAAGTAGGCATACAAGACATCATGAGGCATAAAAAAACTGCCCTAGCTGTTAGTACACCTGCCATTATCCTGGCTATCAAGGTAGGCCAGCATAAGAGTAGGAGTGAATAAAAAGTGAGAAAGAAAAACTAAGTAACAATCTATATGCCACTTTTTGTATGCTTCAAGTGATTTCAACCCTACTTGTGATGTATGGTCAAACATAACTGCGCTTTTAGACTGACGTGGGAGAACACAGGGATGGCACAAACACAGGTGCGCAACAGTGCGCAACCCTCTTAACCTACTTGTGATGTCACAACCACCATATATCTGCTAAAACTGAAACCTGCATGGGAGAAGAAATGCAATTACAAATTATATGTCACACACAAATTCCACATAGTGACCTACATTTACTAATGTCTAGCATATAAAAAAACTAAATTGTGGAGTCCAATGTCTTGAGGTGACACATGGGCTATGGGGGACGCTGTAGTGGTGAGCTCCGAATTAATTTGACCACCTTGGGTTCTCTAATATGCACTGAAATTGCACAGCACAAGGATGTTCTTGTATTTTGCCTCAATTGAAATACAGCTGCTACAGCCCAGGTCGAACCCGCGGCCTTGGGATTAGCAGCCGAAAGCCACTGCGGTAGGTCTGTCTTGCGTATCATTAAGAAAATATGCACAATAAAAATTCAATGTCTCCATCATTTCAAATACCTTGCATCGTCTACGTCATACACCAAATTATGTATGAGGTGCTGATACAATGGTGGCAAATTGCATAATCAAAACCTTGCTCACCAAACGATCTCCCGAGCTTGGAAGAAACTTAGCACTAAAGATGTTTGCTGTATGACCAGTTCTTATCTGTGCCAGGATCTGCATAACAGAAAAAAAAATCTCTGTAGCATCAAGTTGTTATCACTGTGCCTTATCTAGCATATACTATGTATATTGTGTATACAGCATACCACATGAGTGTGTGCATTTGTAATGCACAGGTGCTGATCGTCAGAGCCCGAAAGCAAGTATGTGCCTGCATCATTCCAGCATATGGTGTTCACCTGCAAAGCACAGTTTTAAAGAAAAAGAGAACCAGAAACAAAGCACACAAAAAATTGAGAAAAAATCATTCAATATTTGAAGAAAAAAAAAAGCCCTGACTTTTCATTTTACCTCAAAGTGCAGATCAAAGTGCCAGCAACAGCTGAACTGCACCCCCTCAACCAGTGCCCTTTACCCCAGAGAAACTCCCTCATACCACTATTGCTGCAAAACGCAATAAGATTTCGCAGATATATTACTGAATAAATGTATGCTTTCTCGTGATCTTTGTGATCATCTTCATGATTTTCTGCACTTGTAAGAAAGAATGAATTAAGCTTCTTTTTTGTTTTTTGTACAAAGAAACGCCAAATTACAAAGGCTCGAGATACTACATGCATGTCTTTTTGTGCTATTAGGCTATACTCCACTATACAATGCAGTAGAACTGCACAAAAATAAATGTTTAAAATAATTAGCTCTATCATATACACTGCGCTCATTTAACAGCCACAACACAGAACATGAAATGTTCCAAGCATGGCCAGCCACTCACAATGTGCTGAAATTAAACGCAAGCTCTGTAGGCAAATAATTTTACCTCAACAATATAGTGAATGACATGAAACATTTAGATGGTGCATGTTAGTATGCCCACTATTTCAGCACCGCTTCTCAACAGCATTTCTGTGCAGCAGTTAAGATAAACAAGCTTGCATGGTCAGTGTGAAATAACTGAATTTCCTCGAAAGCTATGCTCACCAATGCAATACAGTGTATGATAGCTGTTTGTGAACTGGGTTCAACATCACAAAGCAACATATGGGCTATGGGGGACACTGTAGTGGATGGCTCCGGCGTAATTTAGACCACCTGGGGTCGTCCAACATGCACTGGCATCGCACAGCACACGGGCGCCTTTTGAATGTCACCCGTATTGAAACTTGGCTGCCACGGTGGAATTGAACCCGGGTCCTTTCAGCTCAGTAGCCGAGCGTCCTAACCAATGAGCCACCGTGGTGAGTAGCATGTGACAGCTAGCGACAAGCAACTCTTTCTAACGCTAGGTTGCGGAGAATCCCGAACCTCCAGGTGATATCATAAGCCTTCCCCGCACCAAAAAAACTACTAGACAGTGTCATTTGTGTATGAACGCTTCTTTTAATGTGTTTTCAAGGCAGATGAGATGACCAGTTGTTGAACATCCTTTTTTAAATCTCCATTGGTGGATCCATCGTATTAAAAACCAGCGCTTACGAACACAGACAGAGGACGAGACAAGACAAACGTCCTCTGTCTGTGTTTGTAAGCAGTTTGTAATGTTTTTAATATGATAGATCACCACCAACTCACCCAAACCTCAGTTCTTCTACTGACGGATGTCCAGAAGTTCACAGGTTTCAAGGATAAACATTAACCTATATTTAACACACTTCAAAAGATTTAGCGACGCAACTCATGAGTGCTATGGACCTGTAGCTATCAGAGGAGGTGGGCTGCTTTCTAGATTTCAGGAATAGCACAATAACTACTTTTTTCCAGGCCTCCGGTATTTTTCCCAATTTCCATATTTTGCTGAAGAATTGCAAAAGCGCCTCTACTGCAGCTTCGGACAGGTGGGCCAGCATCTCGTAAGTATTTCATCAGGGCTGGATGCTGGCTGTTTTGGTGGTGTTGCAACCATGGTGTCGCAACTCATTATCTGCTTGTTGCACATCTGCGGGGACCCAGAAGTTTATGGCTACTTTTTTGACGTGTCGGCAAAGGAGAGCGGTATTTTTTGCAAGATAATTTTAATTTTACATTTTAACAACATTGACCGGATGCTGTGCCCATAAGTGCTATTTATAATCAGGCAAAATTTTTCACTGGCTCGCAGGTGTTATCATCATGACGTGTAATGACATTAAGCCTGGATGCATGTAGCACCACCTCCGAAAGTCATGGCATTAACAAATGTAAGGCATAAAGTGTTCACTGTCATTCCTTGTGCGTATGTGGCACAAGAAGCCGGAGTGACGGCTTCATCAGGAGCAACATATTGCCTAGCTGCCTCCTTTTTTCTCACCTCACAGGCATACTCTACAAATAGGGCCAAATAAAGACTATTCTATCTATTAAATTCTATTGCAGCATCATGAGGCAGTCAGAAAGACAAGTTTCATAAAATCTTATACAAGCCACGAAAATATGCTATACTGCACAAAGACATTACACAACATCGATCTGAAAAACACGGTGCCAAATATATGACGACACAAGAGCAATACTGAACGTACGTGACAGCTATATATAGATACACGGAGCATTAGATATTCCAAAAGCAACATATGCAAGTAGCGAACACGTTGTGCAAAGAAATGTGCACTGCAGAACATAAGCTTGCCATCTCACTGCGTCAAAGAAATCCACAGCAGAGAATATTACTTGTGAGCAGGAAAAAGGAGCTTGTAACATAGCACATACACCATCGGTGATCGATATTCTTTTGCGAAACATTCGCGCTTTAGTTTAAATATAGCTTTTCATGCACGACGTCCATGTGGCACCGGCAAATAATTTTGTGTTCAGCTGTATATCCAGGGCATTATAATAGTCTGACACCTCGTAGTATTGATTTACGCGTCGCGGAGTTTAGACGGCCCTCGGCGTGCAATATTGTTCATAATTTTGTCATATACCTTTTCCCATCGCACATCATGGAAAACATCCTTTCAGGACACAGAAATAGCAGAGAACTAGACGAAGATGCGCGGCACTTACACAGCCGTTGTGCACGGGGAGTTTGACTTCAAGACGCAGCTTTTGTACGAACGCTAAGCTGCCTGCAAAGGAACAGAACAAGACAGTGACTTAGTAAATGATGAGACACAAACGCGCGCCTCGCTGTGACCAGCGCGGCACCTCGCTGGTGTAAATTATTGGGCGAGGTTTATTTTTAGACATTTTTGCGCCTTGACGCGCACATTCGCGCGGTCTGCTGGCAGCTTGCAAAGGTCCTGTGACACCGCCAAAGAACATCACGGCGGAAATGCGAAATAAACACACGTCGTGCGGGGTACGCACCTTTCGCGGCGTCAAAGAGCTGGTACGGCGTCGAGTACCCATAGTGGTATGCTTCAGTTTTCCAAAATAGGCCTTTCCTATTCAGCATCGCGATGCGCACAGTCGTTACCTGCTGGATTCGAACACAGTCATGTCACTTCTACTAGTACAGTGCACGAGACGCCACTCTCTGAGACGCAGCTAGGATATCAACCAAGTGATCATCGTCACAGTTGCCACCGACCAGTTCTGGTTTAGAACAACCACGGTGACCACAGCAGCAGGTTGCGTGTGTGGGCGCAGCAATCGGCAGCTTGAGCTGCACCAGCTACAAAAGGGCGGCGCTAGACAAGAGTAATTTAGCAAACTCGGTGCAAGCAGTCACGAGACGCTAGTGCGCTGTTTGGAAGCGTTCCGCACAAAAACTTGCCAAGTCGTTTGCTCAACTCGACGCTCTAAATAACCATCGCTCCAATAATTGACGATTTCGATTTCGGTTTCGCGAGTGCGGGTTCTCATTGCAGGCCGCCTTTCGGCGTTCTTATGAACCTGCTGCGCACGTGCTGCCATCTATCAATAATGAATGAAACTACTGAGAAAAGTTGCAGTGTCTTTAGTTTTGCGAAAGTGAGCGCGCTGGCGTCTTACGAATTAAGCGTGCGGAAAGTTGTTTTACGCTAATTTATCGAAGTTGTGCACTCAGCGTTGCTATGAACACATTTTTTAGCGTTCTAATCGCTGCCTGCGCCGCAGCGTTTGCTATTTTTCACACTTATCCCACTCCTCCGAAATCTCCTCTTCTGTATCAGTGGGAAAAAGAGGACGGCGGCTCGTATTTCAAGTTTCAAGACTACGATATATTTTTCAAAGGTAAGCTTCTGATCAATCTTTGGTAACAGAGTCAGCGCCGTGTTGCTAAATGCGTCGGTTTAGTTTTGTTGCTAGCCTAATCGCCCCGCCCATAGTAAGATCGCAGCAGATTCTGGCTTCCTGGGCCGGTTTGTCGGGAATCCGTCTTACCTTGTTTTCTTTTTATCTTATACTCATTTATTCAGTAGTGTAGTATAATGAAATGTAGTTGGTGTGAAAGACGGCAATCGAGCTGAGTGAGATCGAGTGATGGTTTGTTTGCCGATTGGTCAGTGCCTAATGATCGATGTTAATTGATTGCAATCCAGCTACCCTGATATGTGTGGCCGATTGGGCACCATGGTGCCCGATCGGCCACACATATCAGGGTAACTCCTTTTTTGTTGAGCATCAAGCATGCAACTGGTTGTTCTTGGTGATTGTCTATATTTCATGTTTGGCTCTTTGGACCTCTTGGTCGTCATCAGATACTCAGAAATGATGGCTGTGTGTTTTGCCGTGCACTTACAAAGGTTTCATTTTTTTTTTTCGTTTTTCACGTGCCTGTAATTGCTTTTCACCTTCTCCGCCTCTTGCAGACGTTAATGGCAGTGGTGAAAACAAGGACGTGCTTCTGTGTCTTCATGGCTTTCCAACTTCTAGCTTTGACTATTACCTTGTCGTGCCATCATTGAGAAAGATATTTGGAAGGATTGTATTGTTTGATTTTCTGGGACTAGGCTTCAGTGACAAGCCAGTAAGTATATGTGATCACATTGTGCAATTGGCAGAGCCTGTGAGAACAGCTTACAGTCAGTGTGGCATTACATGATCTGCAGATGCTGACGACACTAGGGCAGTTAGCCCTGTTGTTCTTCCTGAATAAGGCAACATTTTTTCGCTGCCTGAATGTGTTACCATTTATTAGCTGGCGGTCCAGGAGCACTCGAAACCACATGTAGGTTCTCTGCTAGCTGGCACGCACCGATTCACATTTGAGCCCCGTAGACCTTACCGGAGAGAACAGTAATTCTTTTTTCTAGCTTCTATAACATACAGGTATTGATGTCAAAAATCGGAAATAGAGAAACTTGCCAACAAGAAGTAGTGCTGAAAGCGTCCAGGCAAAAACTCGCATATGCCAAGCTCCAAGCAGTGCTAGCTCTTTATCCTGCTCTCATCAAATGACAACTTTATAAACTATGAAAAAAAAAAAGCTTTTCTTTCCATTCATGAGCTGACAGCACCATACAATTTCGGTTAAAGTTACCCCTACTCAATGGCCAGCTATGACATGCATGTTATGCGTACTGATCTTTTAGGTTGTAACCAAATTTTGGGGATTTAATTCAGCATACTTTTACCAGCTTTTTATTTACTTATTTATTTATTTAAAATATGTTAGTCCTTTCAGGTTGTTACAGAGTGGGAATAAAATAAACAAAAATTTTCCAAGTTATGTAGCATACAGGGTGGAATGCGTTAGAATAAACAATCTGAAGATTAACAGAAATATTTGGTTTAAACCACTAGACAAAAAGCCCAACCACTAAATATAGCATAAAGCCTTATAAGTTAAAAAAGAATTGATGTGCAGTTTTAGAGGTTTTTTTCTGTTTTAATAACTAGGTACTGGGCTGGTGGTCATGCTATAGGACCTCAAAATAAGCTCCAATTGCTTATGCTGCTATCTAGAGAAATTGGTTTTTGAGGAAAGGAAATGGCGCACTAACTCTCTCACATCTCAGTGGACACCCGAACCTTGCCATAACACACCAGCGCCTTTTGCATTTTGCCTCCATTGAAACGCCTTAACCAGTTTTCATTTAGGCTTGAAGGGCACCAAGTATGTTATATCATCACTAGGAACCCAGGCACACACTTTGCGATCACTTGTGCTCACATGCTTTGCATGTCCTCTACATACCAAAACCAAAGCTAAGAACCGGTCATACTTGTCTTCAAATGCACAGGGCCACATGTTTATGAAGTGGGGAATGTGATACATGATTACCCTGGCTCTTTTGGTTTCAGAGATTTCACACTTACTCCATTTTCGAACAAGCCAACATCACAGAAACTCTTGTGAAGAAATTGGGCTTGAGCAAGGTGCATATTTTAGCTCATGACATAGGTGACACAGTAACCCAAGAGTTACTTGCCAGACAAGCGTAAGTTCAGTTACTCATACCCTACATTCTATTCCTTATGGTCACGTATTCGCCGACGTAAGCAAGAGTGCAGTAAGGGAAAAAATTTATTTTCAGAAAGATTCACAGATATTAGCCTGAGCACATGATTTTCTAACCTGCTGCTGTGCCCTTGGGAAGGAAAAATATTTTCTTTGGACATGATGTGGATAAAGAAAAGGCACAAATACTGTAAAGAACTTAATGTTTGCTAAGACATAATTTTCACGAATGGCCAACGATTTGTGAAAAACTCATCTTGCAAACAGTAACAGTGTCACACAAATTAAATTTTTGTATCCAAACATGACATTCCCCGGCCTCGGCCTTAGTCCTGTTCTGTGGTTCTTGCATTATGTCGGTGTCATTAACATGTCTGAAGTAGTGGTAAAGGCAGGAAATAGTGATCAAGGTTATCTAAAAGGGGTTTTATTGACATCTTCATGTAATACCCATCGCGGCATATGCCATCATAATCTTGAAAGTTTTGGGCCTCAAGATCCTCGTACACCTTTGTATGTATACCAATATACAAGTATACTGTATAAAAGTGTATAAAAGAAGAAAATGCTTAAAACTGCAAAGCTACCCCTGTTTCAAAATTTGATCAACATATTGTTTATTAAGCAAGACATGACAAATAAATATGTGCTGTTCAAGAAGGTAAGGGAGTTACTGTGTTGTATATCCGTGCAGTTCATTTGCTGTCAATGGATTGTTGCATTCTTATGCATTTTAATTTCCTCGGTGCATTGCTGACCAATATGGCTGTGTGGTGCATATGCAGTAATGGTGGCCTGGATTGGTTAAATAGTTTGTCCTGACAATTATCAGCACCCGTTTACCTGAAGCTGAGCTCTTGGCACAAGGCTTGCTTTTTTTTTCCTGTATATAATATTTCTGCTCTCATACTAAGAGACTAGGAAACAGGTAAAGAGCAATTTGTCATGCAAGTTTGTACCCTCTGTCAAAAGTAACCGAGCAGCGGGCTTTCGCTGCTTATCCTTGTAGTGGAGCCGGTACGGCGTCCCTACAAACTGAAATGTGTGGACAGGTGAGGACAAACGGTCCTCTTACCTTACCCAGATTTACAGCTTAAAGGTGCACTAAAGAGAAATCTGAACTCGTCTTTTTACAGTGGGAACTCTATCTACACGTTCCGGGCATTCTTAAAAACTTCGAATTACTATCCTGTGTGGCCGATTACCCTAATTAAATCGGATCAAAAGTCCCGGCTCCCGCCTTTCTTTGAACTCAACGCGGTAGGTAGGCGGAGTCAACCAACGCGTCAGCAAGTCCTGTGGCAGCTTCGCTTTCACTTTTATTTTGTTTTTTAGGTTTTTGTGAATAAACATTTTCAGTCACAGACAGTATAGCCGCAAATTAGGCCCACGAAAATAAAAATACACGTGAACTCTTTGATTTACGTATCACTTCGCCGATGGCAGAGCGGCAGGCCGCCACGGGACTGGCTGACGTGTTGGTTGACTCCTCCTACCTCTACCGCGTTGAGTTAAAAAAAGAGCAGGAGCCGGGACGTTTACTCCGATTTAGTTAGGGCAATTGGCCGCACAGGACAATAATTCCAAGTTTCTAAGAATGCCCGGAACGTGTAGATTTAGTCCCCGCAGTAAAAGGACGAGTTCATATTCCTCTTTAGTGCACCTTTAAGAGCTGCCCCAAGTGCGCCGCTACACAGCTAAGAAGCAACACCCCGTTGCTCGGTTACTTTTGACAAAGACTGTACATGTGGGAGTTATATTGACAAAAACAGCAATACAGATCTTACAGTGATGAAACAAGAAAACTGAAAAGAAAATAAACCTTGTGCATGGTAGAAGTGAAAGACATTTTTAGAATGTGAAACTTTAAAAAGGCTGGAAAAAATAGTGACTCGGGAAGCATAGCGCTTGTCCTGTCTCATCCTTCGTTCTTCCCACGCTATGCTTCCAGAGTCACAATGAATTACCAACCTGCCCAAGCCTACCGCCTTTTGAAAAAAATAGAGAAACAAGATGCGGCAAAGTATAGAACAGAATTAAATAAATCATAGCACATGCATACCTCAAACAGAACGAAAATGGCACACGTAATGAAAAATAATAGATGCATTCACATTCAGTTGTGCATGCATTGTCATCATCACAAAAAAATAAAATAATCATGAATGACACCAGAAATGTTAATGGCCTGTATTTATGACCTCTAGTTTTGAAACAAACTCCGATAATGAATTTGTGTTGATCACTGATGGGATTACACTAGGGATTAATGAGTACTTAAATATGTTATCAGAATATCGTTGGAGCATGACCACTGTATTTACTAAGAAGTCTAATGTCTGACGGAAACCCGTCTGGTCGGGATAGTACATGACGAAAATAGAAGGCGCCGACCAAAAGAAAGGATGGGATGACGTTTCGGCTCCCCCACGGGAACCTTGTTCACGATGAGGCATAACGTAACAGCGTCATTTATTTGTACACGGCGCATGAGCGAACCCAGGCACCTGGTGTAGATTGGGGGCAAGTTTCCGTCATTCCGATTAAGCGTATCCACTGTCGTCTGAATAATCAACGATTCCAGATAGAGCCATGATTTCTTGTCCCTTTCTTTTGCGATCACACGTGCCTCTGGCCAGTTTACGTTGTGTGCGGCAGACACCGAGTGCTCGGCAATCGCATTTTGATCTGCACACCGGATTCTGACGTCACTCTCGTGATCACGTATTCTTCGCTCAAGGTCACCTGACTCGCCGATGTACACAGACGGCAGTCCAATGGCTGTCAGAAACCGGCGCGCAGATCAAAATGCGCTTTCTGAGCACTCGGTGTTCGCCACACACAGCATAAACTGGGCAGAGACACGTGTGATCGCAAAAAGAAAGGGACAAGAAATCACGGCTCTATCTGGAATCGCTGATTATTCAGACGACAGTGCATACGCTTAATCGGAATGACGAAAACTTGCCCCCACTCTACGCCAGGTGCCTGGGTTCGCTCATGCACCGTGTATAAATAAACGACGCAGCTACATTATGCCTCATTGTGAACAAGGCTCCCATGGGGACGCCGAAACATCATCCCCTCCTTTCTTTTGGTCAGCGCCTTCTATTTCCGTCATGTATTTACTAAGCGCGGAAAGTTTAGTGGGCCATTTCTGGCGTAGTGTTAAAGGCTCTTGTTCTATGGTTGCTGGCCTATAAGCTGTCATGATTGCAGGCACGACAGCATCTGATTCGAGGATTAATTTTATGTCGCTCCTGTTGCTGTGGCTCCTGTCATCATGTGTCGCATTGCTAAAGATCCAATGGCTGTTAGCATTTAATTCCGGTTTTACTTGAGGACAGTAACGTTTATTCCCTTGTAGAGCATTTTCTTGTTTGTTGTTTGGGAGGGTGTTTTTAAGTTTTAAGCAGGTGATTTCATACTACAGTGAACTCTTGCTGATTTGAACATCCAGTATATTTGACCTGCTTTGGCCCTGTCATCATCGTGTATTAAAATTTCTTATTCAAACTCTGCATAGTTCAAACAAATTTTTGGTACCCTTCAAGTTCAAATTGTCAAGGCTCCATTATATTTTAAACCTTATACTGAACTGGAGAGCTGTTGGCTCTTTTTCGATGCATCTTAGGATTGTGTGTGGCATGTTTTAGGCAGTGCTCTTTGCTTATGGCTGTGTGGCCTTCCATGTTGGACTTATGCCAAGATGCACCTTGAGTTGACGCAGTGTGCCTGTTCTGCTGTGACTTTTCATTTTAGTGAAGGTGTCCTACCCTTTGAGATTGCGACTGTTTGCATGCTCAATGGAGGTACGTATCTGCATCCCTGCATGTTACATCATTATTGCATTGTGCTCCATTACATGCTTGAGCTTGCATGTTTCTGTCGTGTGCCTTGTTTTCCTGCACAGGCATTTTACCTCAGCATCATCATCCAAGGTGGTCCCAGAAGGTAAAGTGTATACACACTGTATAATGACAAATCAAGGGGGTACAAGTAGAGCAACATTTGATGATTTCATGCGCGTCTTTCAGATTTTGAGGTTGCCTGTCATCGGCGTCGTAGCATCAAGGTTCATGAACCACTTGGTCTTCAGAATAGCGTAAGCTTTTTTCTCATTTGAAAACTAGGTCGTTATAATCTGCCGTCACGTTGATGTCAAGAAAATATATTTATATGCAGCAGAAAGTTGTGTTTATTTTTATGATGAAACTCTGCTTACAGTGAATGAAAGCATCACTTCTGTTCAAATTCTTAGTTTTTGTATACAGTTATTGTATACAGTTTTTGTATACAGTTTTCACAGTTTTTGTATACAGACATGTTCAGACCAGTGAGTTGCAGACATAGTGTTACAAGCTAATATGTGCAGATAACGTGACTGGTATAGTTTCTGATGGAATGCTGAGAAACTTTAAGGTAAAATTCTATTATGGCAGGTTCCCCCAATGCAACATTTCATGACATTCCCGAGTTCCAGCTATTTCAATTGTTGATGCGACAAATAGCCTTGTGTTCGGACTAACAATTCATCAATACTTGTTGAAGCGGGTGATTCCAGCCAATAAGATGAGCCTTTTGCTTAGTTCTGACTGGTTTCCCCTAACTGGGTTCTGCTGCATGTTAAAAAAGCTTCCGTTTTCAACAGGCTTGCTGATGTGTTTGGCCCTAGCACCAAACCAACATTGGCAGATATCCACAACTACTGGCATTTAGCCCGTCTTAAAGATGGCTACAGAGTATTTGGCTTGTAAGTACCCATATTATTGCTTGTTTATGTTAAGAAGTATGTGCAAGTGTAGTGAAACATAGCTGCAAAATAAAACATGCTAGAAATCATTGTAGTCCTCAAAAAAAAAACAAAAAAATAGCCACACTTCACACAAATAAGTGTATGCATAAATGGATAACTACACTAGTGATATAGCTTGGGGTACTTTCCAGGTTCAGAACCAGCGTATCATTACGATACTTCCAAAAGCTATTATTCATACAGCCAGCTATGCATGTGCAAGTGGCACCACGAGTAAATGGAACATCGTTTTATCAGTGCAGTACAGTGGCTTGTGGCCTTGTTAAATAGTGCACTATGTTCATGTTGGAGCATTCCACTGCAGTATTTGTGCACCAACATACTGTGCCTTCCAATTTCTAATGCCCCAGATGCTGGTACCTTTATCTCACTGGGGCTATGTTTTGCAAGCTTCTGATGCAACCTATGCGTTACACCAGCGCTAGGAGTGACATGAACACAATTTTTTTTTCTTTTCTAAGTCATCAGCAAGGGTCTCTCTCTGCATGTCGAAAGTTTGGCAGACATGGTTTAAACATTATGAATGGTTAGAGTGTGTAGTCATGATCATTTCAGCCAAACATTACTATATTTTATTCATCAGTAGAAAGGGAGAGTAATGCATGGGTCCCCACTCTGGCATTGACGTGCTGTTCTGCATTTGTGCCATTGGTTAGAAGTGGCAGCAGTTGCTTAAGAAAACCACAGTTGGACAATAGCAGCGTCAGAGGCATACATCGCAGAGTGGAGCATCTTGCGTGTTCACAAAACCAATGAGACATGCACAGATGCTTTGAAGAAGTTGAATGTTGCTGGTGATTGAGTATCATACTATGGATGGCTCGAAAGTTTTTCTTCTGGCCGTTAGCTGCTCAACACTCCATAACCGCTGAATATGTCGCAACAGAAAGAAGGCGAGCTTTGGGGATTGGAAAAGTGATGGAAAGGGAAGAGAAGTAGACCTTCACTGATCCTCGGCATAGTAAACGACATTGAAAAATGTTCCGCCTCATGATTGTTGCACGACCCAAGGTGCTGTGATACACAACTGGACAGTGTTGTTCACACTGTGTCTTCTGTAGGAGGTCCCCGAACTTGGAGGCGTGCAGTAGCAGAACCACTTTTATAAATTTTAAATTATGCCGAGCTTCCGGGATAGTGATAGGAGATGCATTTTGTTTAAGACTATGAGACACAAGCAGAGCAATGCTGGCATCATCTGTGCAAGGCTGATCCTGCCTGCACCTCTGCATGACCACCAACACCACCTTGAAAAATGTTGAGGTATTCCTTGGATGGGGCTTTACTGGCAGTAATATTCACAAGAATTTTTCGGTTGGTTTAGATGCCTAGCTTAGACGAGATACGTAATAGGTACCAATAAACATTATTTTAGTTTTTGCTGTTAGAGACACAGGTCTAAGTTAATATTATTATGCGGAAGGCAAAATTGTTTCGTTGTCAACTTTACATTGTCGGACTTTCATTTCTGCTTTCAATCTCTAGGCTGTTGGCCTACATTGACGAAAGGTTTGAAAATGAGGAAAGGTGGGTCAGAGCACTTCAAAAGTCAGCTTCAAAAGGTAATTCATGGAGTACCATTAAGTGGACTTCCTAATTGCCACTTAAGTGCTGTCGTTCATTGCCAAATTTTCTCTTTTCCCTCTTTAAGTGCACATGATTTATGGCCCAGCTGACCCAGTCAACCCGCCACCATTCCAAGAGCACTACAAGTAAGTTTTTTCCCCTCAATGTATTAACTCTTTTTGCAGTTCACTGTAAGGGCTTTAAGTTTTTCTTTTTCAATACTTACAAAACAGTAATTGACAAGTGTGATGTGCTCTTTAAATCTTAATGGGCCCCTATCTGACTTTCATTTCAAAAAGCAAGCTCTAGTTACATGCCTTCAGTCCTTTAGCATTTGGTTGAGCATGTAAACAAATTGGCAGAAATCACGACTTTTGAGTTTAAAAATCTGGAATTTCTCTACCCCCTGCATTAAACCATTTGTTTCTTAAGGTTGTACATCTGGCACTTCTTCTCAGAAAACTGGTTCCAGGCTCTAGTGTCCACATTCTTCATGAACACATTGGCCACTACGTGCACCTTGAAGCTCCCAAGGAAGTAGTTGCAGCCTACTTGCCATTCCTGGAAGCTCATGGCGTCAAGACGAAGACTATCTCTGTGGCACTTCCAGACCGGCTCTTGTAGGTCCTTTTAGTGGAGCCCAAGACGCACTTGTGCATGGCAATTCTTTTTTATTCACGTGCTGAGGAGATAGAAGCAGTACGGATCTTTACCTGAATCTCACAGCTGTGCCTTTGGAAAGAATGCTCTGTGATATTGTCTCCACTGTGCCTTAGGCTGTCTGCAGTGTTTGATTGTTTTACCTGCAAGGCATTACTTTTGAACAGAAGCAGGTTATCTGGATGTGAAGCCCTTTGTGACAAACTTGCATAGTTTAGCTTTGCATTTGTACACTTCTACTACACGAAAGAAGAGGATTTGGCTACTTTAGATTAATGCTTCTCAGCTTCTGTTTTTTATGTTTGACGAAAATAAGACTAGTGTCAATCGTGTGGCTGTAGTACGAGATCTGATAGAGGTGCAATCTGCACAGCAGACTATAATAGTCATATGCAGGAGTGCATATCAAACACCGCACTCCTCACATGAAGTGAATTTTCAGGCTGTTGTATCACTTTACGTCACTCATCTCACAAGTCCTTTAAAACATTCCATAAATCCAAACGAAACTATATTGAGCATAGTGGCCATATTACTATTGCAATATGACATACAGCTGCACACTTACAGGGTCACAGTGCACACTTGATCATGTGTGAAAGGCAATGTATGCAATGAGCTATTGCGCTTGTTCCTATGTTTGCAATCGTATGATATGTACTGGAATAAAAAAAAAAACTTAATTGTACTGGCTTGGTGTCACTGCACTGCAAAAGTTTACCTCCTAGGCACCACTGCAAGGACTGGAAGTTAAAGCTGTTTGTATGCTGCCTTAAAATCATTAGGGAAAACTAAGGAACAGGGCACTGCCAAGCATTTCTTGGCTCTTTATTTATGTTCCAGGAATAGCCAAAACATCACCTTTGCAAAGGCCCAAGATTTTGGTGAAGGTCGTGTTTTACAACAGTCAACATTAACTTGTTGGAATATAGTATTGTATCTCTCCTAACAAACGGTTACAGATTATGAATGTGCTCAATGATTAAAGCATGGACGACATGAAATGCCACTTTTAGCTGTTACTGTGCTAGAGGAACAATAAAATTGAAAGGCCAGTAATAAATGAATATTTGGCAGCTTTACAATACTTTATTGACAGCATGGAATTGGCACTGAGTGGATAATGCTTCCAAATAAAGTTTTTCTTTTCTGTTTAAGATACTAACACACTCGAGATAACTATTAATACCCGATTTATACAAATACTAAGACCAGTAATGTGGCATAGCTACTCATGTAGGAATTTTGGCTTCTCACATCTCTGCATGCAGTGCTCCAGCTGAGCATTATGGTTAGCTTTACTTGCAAGAAGGAAACAAAGAACCTCTGATCCCAGACATATTCCTTCTTGAATGCCTAAGCTTTTCGGAAAAACATTTCAACTGTTATAAATAAGCCTGGTTTGATCATTTAGAAGCCGAAGGCATGCGAATAGGTCAAAGCCTTGCACAAAATATTCACAATAGGAGCAAGTTCTCATAGATGTACTGAGTGCACAACCCTTGTTGCAATAATATAAGCTTGCTGATTTCCAGCCACTATGTATGATTACTTTTGATTACCCACAATGGGCATTCAGCTGGAAAAGACATTGGTATTACAGTGTATGCCTTTTGAAAAATCGCCACACGCTATCTCTTCAGCGTAGCCAAATACAACACAGTTGATCTACAGATTTGTTGTTCAACTTGACGGCTAGAGATTAGCAGTCAAAAAGGAACATTCCTTGCATCTAAACCTGAAAGAGGAAGGTATATTATGGTATCTTGCCAGTGCTCTCATATGGAGCAGAAATTTAGACTAACAAAAAGGCTGAAATTACATTGGGCACAACGCAGAATGTTATAGAAAGGAAAATTATAGGGGTAACATTAAGAGACAGGGAGATGGCAGAGTGAGCCAGGGAACAAACATGAGTAATGATATCCCAGTGGAAATCAAGACGAAGAAATGGACATGGAAAGAGTGTGTACTGCAGAGAGCAGATAACTGATAGCGAGTTATGGCAATGGAGTGCATTCCAAGAGAACGTAAATTCAGCAGCACCTATGACTGAAGATCAGTGGAGAGCTTGTACCCCACTTTCTTTATGTGCTAGCTTGCCGTATACATTCAAGCGCAGGAAAGAGACTTTATTGTGTAGACATAAAGTTGTTTCTTCAGAACCTCTGTCTCCTCTTTGACGAAAGCTGCCACTGTCTGCGAGCACCAGTCTTTGCCTTCAGGCAGTGGAGTGCTGTAGTCGCACAGCATGATTTGTATTAAAGCAACCACCAACTGGCTTTGCTGTTGATCAAGCTCCTGTTCGCCACACTGGAAGAGCAAATTGTTCCACTCCGATCTGGAAAGCGCAACAGATATGACATGAGCTCTGAAATGGAGAACTATTTTCACTAAAACGCCTGTCGTTGTGTTTCTCTCTTCTTCGCTAACTTTCATCAGAGCCACAAATTATCCCACATGTACTTCAATGCCAAGCAAACACAAAGCTAGACATTGGTTTGCCGATCGAATAGTTGAAACAGTTCTCATACTAGAAAGATGAATTTTTTACTGAGCAAACTTGAAGGAAAAAAGGCACGCAACACAGTGCATCTCATCAAATGCATGGCTTTGCTATTTTGCAGTCTTCAGACTGCAGCACATTGTGAACATGTTGCGAGCTCAGCACCAATGAAAATACAATTACTAAATGCTATTCACGGCTTGGGTGTTCTGTCAACAGTGAAAATAAAAGCAACCACATTAATGCACACCTGGATGCCTTTGGATGAGACAAGACCTGCACAACAATTTTTCCATTCCATGTCAATCCATCGACGGTGAAGCCACATGTGTCACTGAAATGTATGTACACAGGTAGTTTAGTATATTAACAATTATTTGAAATGAACTTTGTAGGCCAACAATAATAAATATTAAAATTAATACCTTATGATATCTTTTTCCTCCAGAAACAAGAGCTTTGAGGCAAAGTGAAGGACCACATCCTTCTGCTGCAGGCTTAATTCGTACAAGTGCCCTACAAAATGTGCAGGTAGTGGAAATTAAGTGTTATGGCACAGTATGCTTATCCCAATCTTATTTCTTCACTCGTTACATTGTCATATCAGATGGCTGACATTCACACAGACAAATAATCTTTGCCACATATAACCTGCCATTATTTTATATCTTACCGTTTGTGATAGCAACCACATCATTTGGATTGTCCGCAAGGACAAAACCATACTCCAGCAACAATGTCTTGTTGTCATGAGAGCCATAACTAATAAACACCTGATCGTTTGGCTCATAGTTATTGTTTGTAACTATTTCAAAGTAGGAACCCACAACAGCGGTTTCCACCTGCAACAGAAAATGAATTAAAAACTTATATCACAAAGGCTTGAGCAAAAAATAAAGACCAGGCTTAAGCAAGCTTACTCAAAGTAAAGACACTAAGACAAGCTTCATTATGTGCACAAATTTCAGAGGTACTACTCATGTACCAAATTATATACAACTATTTACATATCACTTGGTACTTGAGTACCAAGTCAAGCTACAGCCGAAATGTTCTGTTCACACAGCCCTAAGGGCTAGGACGCTAATTTGAGGTTTCAGGAATTAAATATACAAGTCAAGAGAACAGCACTGCACTCGGTGCTTACTTACATCAGCCTTCCAATGGTGATTGAGGCAATCTAGAAATGGAGCAAGGGCACAGTAGTCGTCATCCCAGAATGAGTGGCCAGTCCTGTGCTTGCTAAAGATGCAACGAGTGTTGACTGCAGTCCAAGCCCAAACAAAAAGATGCCATGTGAAGTTTTCAGAAAGGCTGAGAAGTTTTGAATCACCAAGCGAGGCTCGCTTTAACAAAATCTGCAATCTTATGAAGGTGCTCCGTATCCTAGAAACTTGGGCTTCTGCTTTTCTACACATAGCCTCTGGCAGTCTGGCAAGCAGTCTACTTCCAAGGAACACAGGTGTTGTGTAGGCAGCTGGCAAGCTGTCTATGAAGAAACGCCATTCCGAATCAAGGCCGCGGAGCTTCTCATTCATGAGAAAGAGTGTCAACACCTCAGTGGGAGTGAGTTGCTGGTGGTGTCTGAAATAGCCAAAATAAATTTGTCTCCATCCACAGTTGTTAAGAGCTAAAATTATAAAGGTAAGATTGTCACCAACCTCATCAGAAAACTGTGCAAATTGCCCGAGAGGGCTGTTGAGGTGGTTATTAGAAGCCAGGTTGGCACTCTTAGGAATGTTTCTCCTGCAGTCAGTTTCTGCTGTGTTGCAAGCCCCCTTCCAGTTTCTACAAACAACAGAAACGAAAGATAAATTGAGAGCGAAGATATGGCTTCAGCCAGAACACCAGCTTGGGAAACTTATTGCCAGCATTTTCATATCAGTGGCTGCGCCCAGGAGTATCTCCACAGTGAACATATTGTTCGACTAGTGGGCTGATTAAACTGCTGATCAGTAAATTTGGAAAAAAACTCCTCGCCTGCTCAGCTCACAGTTAGGATTAGACTCCCTGTGAGGGAGCCTGCTAAAGCACTTCTTTGAGCTATTTGTATGACGTGGGAGGAAATCGCATCAGCTTCAACTTCGGGGCCCAAAATAAAGCATCAAATCTTGTTACCCAACTCATGAATAAGCAAAATATCCACACTATATAAACTTAATCTGTTGTGCAGTGTTGCTGGCTGGCTTGAGTGTCACAATTCCGGGCTTAAGCGCACTGACTGAAATTTTTTGCTAAGGCCAAAACAATGTGTGTGCCTCACCGCATGATGTCGGTACAAATGCTATTAAGTTTAGTGCAGTCTGGAGGAGGAGGATGAGAGACTAATGAATACTAGGAAAGGACCATCCAACCTAACCTGCTAATGAGCGTGCATTGTATGAGAAGTATCTCTCTTATTGTAATGGTCAGCCGCCAGCACCCTTCAAACCCTTCTTTCACCATTTACTCTGCTAGCTGAAATATCAACCATGTGACTGCAGCCAGCGAATGGAGATGAACTGCCAGGAACTTTCTGCAAACTTGGCTGTGTTATCGGCCGGTCGTCGGCCAGGCAGTTAATTGGAAGCAGATGGATTACAACTGATTCAAAAACTGTTTCTGGAACTTCCAATTGGCCTCTTCTTACAGGGAAGTTAAATCGCGGGAGAGATCAAGCGGTGCATGGTCGCTGATGAGGTGCCATCCAGTTTTCAATCGATCGTGCACCTGAAAAAGTTCTCACCAGGGAATTCTCTCACACACAGCTGCCTGTGCAGCTTGAATCCGTTTGCGGTCATCCACTCCAAGAGATTCGCGCTCGCATCTTCAGCGCGCAGCGGATGTCGAGATCGTCGTCTAGCTTTCTTTCTGTGATTGCGTCCCTTCTTAGACATTGTGGATTTCGTTCGCCTATGCCATCATTAGTAAATGAAATCCAAATTGTTACATGCAGCACGAGGAAAGTAATGAGCGCGACACTTGTTCAAAATAGAGCAAGACACGAGCGTGATCAAAGATCAAAGCTGGAGAAGACGACACACACATCATGCCGTGCAATGTCGCCCAACCGCGACCACGCAGTACGGTCGGTTTCGGTTTTCGAGTAACAGCAACCTTTTGCAAAATAATAATAATTTAAGTGCAAAAATATCAAACACTCTGGCTCTAAGTAGATTTAGTTGTGATTTTTTAGAGTATTCTTGTAATAAGTGAATGAGAAAATATGTTTTCTTTGTGATTTTGAAATCGAGCCAAGCCGAAGCAGAGTTTCTGGTTTGCTCGCGTGGGAGGAGCGAGCGAAACCTGGCGAAACAGCTCGCGCACATCGCACGCTCGCGTTCGTCGCGTTTTCCAATTGTTTTGAGTGGCAGTTCGCCGGTTTAGCTTCCGCGGGCATGCTTTGTGTTCTTAAATCTGCGACGTTCGTTCAGGGCGCTGAACACCTGCCTCACGACCGCCCCTGACGGTGCATACTTGAGTGAAACGCGCATGCACTCTCCTTCACGTATCGTGCCTCCCGAATCGAACGCATCGCCGAACCGAACACCGCGCTTCGACGTCCACTCATCATGGCTACGTCCACCGTGGCCATGAAGTGGCTGGAACTTCTGGAGAAGGAGTTCGACAGGGCCTACCTGGACTTAGACATTCTCTTGGGTGAAGTGGACGAAGAGCAATGCGACGTCACATACGAGGCTCGGCGCAGGATGTCGGCCCTGAGCAGCGCCTTCGCCCAGCTGTGCCACAAGGCCCAGACGGTGTTCGAAACCAACGAGAAACTGGAGGTCAGTGCACGCTGCCCTTTATGTTTCACTTAGATGCACCAGCGAGGCCGCCTGATCGATGATGTATGTGTTCACTGTTTCTCTGTTACGTTCCTCATCGGCAGCTTAATCTTATTGACCCGCAGTTCGATGCGCGACTCTTGCTTGCATTTCATCGTAAATTTATGCACGGGCGTATCATAATTCCATAGAAGTATATTTACGACAACGTGTCTTATGAACAATGACATTGCGATAGTTTACCAGTCACACGAATACGAACAGGCGACGTACTCTATTTCTATGAGCGTATCAATCATCAGTTTCGTGCAGAGGCTGCTGTTCCCTCTGCCAACAAAAGTTTCTTCTTTCAAAGAATGAAAAGCAAATCAGCAATAATTAGCGCTCTAACATGTCGCAGGCAAAAAAGACATTTTCAGTGCCTCAAATCGGTATTTCAACATTTTTCGTATGGCCCAAATCCGTGTGCTCGGTGGTGTTTACGTTTGAAGAGAGGTTAAACCGCTTGCGCTTATTAGAACCGTTCACACCGACTGGGCCACAACTACGGTCCACGCTATACGTCCAAATGGACGCAGAACACAAAACTTGCCGTCACACTTCAGTGGATATCTTTTCCGCACAGCTGGGTTTGTAGCACTGCTGCGTGAAGAGGTCGTATCGAGCGCAGCAGCTTGCCTGCATGCCGGCGTTTTCATGAGCAGCGCAGTTGCATATGTGGCATGTGTTACTTAAACATACTTCCGGTGTAAACACTGTGCCACTTGCGTTCAACCCTCCGTGCTGGGTTTTCACGCTTTTATTTTCTTCATTAATCCAGCAAGAGTCGAGTGAAACGCGGCGAAAAGCGCGGTGGGTAGGTTTCGCTCTATTAAAATGCCAGCCAATTTTCTTTTGCTTTGGCCTCACCTTCCAGCGGTCTCAGTTTTGCGTCAGCCGTGACCCAGCAAATTCCGTAGGCATTTACACTTGCAATTTTTACTGCTTCCGTTCCTTAGCCATCCACATCGTCAGACTTGAGGGTCTTGAGAGACCACTGGGTATGTGCCCCGGCCGTGCCAGATGTGACGTGCGTGAAGCCATTATCTCCTCTTCAGCTGAGTTATCAATTCTCCTACGAGTTATCGTCTACGATGCATTCTTTCGGTTTAACTGGCGTCCTAGTTGTCCGAATGGTACGCTGCACGTGTCTGCGAGCTTTGTCAGCCCCTTCCTCGAGTCTGCCACTAGGCGTACAACAGAACCGGGAGCTTTTGAGACTTTACCTCACCTTGACCATATGCGACATGTCGAAACCTGCACCACACGTCTCCAGATCGCACTCCAGGTCGCTCAGCATCGACATGAACTGAAGTGGGAATAGAGAGCATATTTGCTTCAGGTCGCGTTCTGTTGTTGCAGGTTCTGACTGAAGGCCCTGCCGCTCCCCCACGCCGCCGCGTACAACGCCTGGAGCCAATCCACCACTGTCGTGGCTGGACCTTTTTCGATGAGTTTTTGCCAAAGCGTGGCGTGGTCGACTCCGTCATAGGGCTTTTCTATGTCGAGAAAAGATACCCACAGTTGTCTGCCTTCTTTGTGCACTATTTCCGAGTACTGCATGGGCGCAAACAGATTGACCTCCAGTCGACGCCTTGTGCGAGAGCGGTTTTGTAGCTCGCGCAAGATTGCCGCCCGTTCTGCCCAAGCTTGAAAGCGATGGCGTGGAACCTGGGTGGAGGTCCTGTTTGATCACTGGATTCACGGCTATTGACCTGTAGGTGTACAGTCGCCTCGGTCGATCGCCAGTTCCTTCGAACAACAACAGAAAAAAAAAACGCTTTGTCAACAAGCCAGACCGTGGGCAAATCACCTGATTGGAGGACCACACTGAAGGCCTCCTGCAGTGCATCGATCAACTTGTTTTGGAACCATTATCTTTGACGAGGGTCGCAGGGAAGTCATCCAATCCCGCTGCTGTATTCCCTTGAATTCAGGCGAGAATGTTTCTGGGACTCCAGCTTCCCAATGGTGCCCAACCATTCGTGCGAGTCTCCTTCGGGACTTGCCATGTGGTCTTCGCCTATTGCCTCAGTAGTAGGATACAAGTAAAGAGAAAAAAGAAAGCAGTTGGTAACAGTGGGCCTCGTTCCGCGGCGTCCTGTATGACTCCACTGGCCAACCACAACAGTGTGCAAAATCAAGTTTTAAGGTTTGAATGTATCAGAAAAGTCAGAAGCATCAAAATTATTGAGCTTATAATTTCGTCTCGTGATTAGCTTCTTGTTTAGATAACAAGACAAGCTTTGACAATGATCTACGTTTTGTCACAGATGAATTCTGTTTGGCGGTCTTAAATGGGCGGAGCTTCACTGCAGTCTTGAGTTATATCCGACTTTGATCCTCTGACGCCGTCGATGATGTCTGCGGCTCCCTATGTCCGTACATGAGTTGTGTGCAGGAAACGCCCGAATTTCTTGGTGCATTCCGCGGCCACTTATCAGATGTTGGCCCTGTTGGCCGTACGAATTTTTTGCTGGATCTGTGTTTTTGCTAGCTGCTGCTTTTTCTTGTAGCCTCCTCACAGGTCAACGTAGGCATGCTCCTTGTTTGGATTCACTGCTATTCGGTGATTGCGGCAAGCTGCTTTCCTCGCTGCCACAACACTTCGAATTTCGTCGCCCAGTCAAATATTAGGCGCATGCATCCTTCGCTTGCATCTCGCAAGTTTCTTTCTCTGAAGGGCAGCCATTTATACCGTTTCCACAATTTCCCAGCAGGTTCTCACTGCATGACGCCGCTACCAAGCGCTTCGTGACTTGGTCCATTTCATTGTCCGAGAGGAAACATTTTCTCCCATGGTATTCCCTCGCATCTTTAACTGTACCGCCAAACCCAACCAGAATCCAGTTGCAATTGCTGCCTAAGCTACAACTTCTGTCTTCATCAATAGTCATTTTCGAGAAATATTTGTAACCGCATAGTCGATGGTTGAGAACCGGCCGTCTCCCCTCTCTCTCTCTCTCTCTCTCTCTTACAGCACGTTGCCGCTCTTAATCGCCTGTGTAATGAATGAATAAAACTTTTAAGGCCATTGAGTCCATGTCAGGGCTATGGTTTGAACTGTGACGGCTTCGTCGGGCTCATTCAGGCAGTCTCGGTGTCGATGACGCGCGGGACTTCGGGCCTTTCGCTTTGCGTATTCAGATTCACGTGTCTGCATTTCGCGGCCTTCACTGCGATGTTAAAGATAGAAAAGAGGAAGCTAGCTGTATCTCATTGTTTAGCACTTTTCTGGGCACTGCTCACAGTTTTCTGCCGTGCTCCCCGTTCAGCGTGCATAGCTTACCGACCTTGGAGCGCATACGCTTGTCTGCGTACGCCCCCTGTCCCGCCTAACAGAACGCTGGCGCGGTCTTCTGCATATCGCGAGAAAATTCCCGGGTGAAAGAACGCGGGTAGTGTGTCGTCCAGTCAGTCGGCAACAGCGTGGTTCTGGTCCGCACGCTTTCATGCATTGTTTCACATATGGATTTGTGAGTTCGGAAAGCGTGACTGTGTAAACGAGGGATGCCCGCGACTGCTTTTAGTGACCACAGTATGCAGCTCGTTGAGCAAGCGTAACGCAGCACAAGCGTATGCAGGACCTAGCGTGTAAAGATGATGAGGGCCGGGTATGGATAAATCATATTGGTTTAGGCTTTGGTTCAGATTGACCCCGAAGCGCACTCGAGGTAACACTCAAGGAACATCGACGGAAGCACAGTAGGCCTACCGGTGGTTCTTATGCTTCCTCGCGTTAGCTTTGTCTTTAGTTGTGAAGATCGCCCAGAAGAAGAAGCGATCCGTAAACCGTCCGACTGAGCAAGATCGCTTCCGCGTACTCGAGGCACTCGTCCTCACGAAAAGTGGTTTCTTTACCGGCAGCGGTGGCTCAGTGGTTAGGGCGCTCGGCTACTGATCCGGAGTTCCCGGGTTCGAACCCGACCGCGGCGGCTGCGTTTTTGTGGAGGCAAAACGCTAAGGCGCCCGTGTGCTGTGCGATGTCGGTGCACGTTAAAGATCACCAGGTGGTCCAAATTATGCTGGAGCCCTCCACTACGGTACCTCTTTCTTCCTTTCTTCTTTCACTCCCTCCTTTGTCCCTTCCCTTAAGGCGCGGTTCAGTTGGCCAACGATATATGAGACAGATACTGCGCCATTTTATTTCCCCAAAAAACCAATTATTATTATTGAATTCGTACGCCTCACCTGCAGAGTCGCATCACTTACCCCATCCGCAAGCTCGTTTTGAAATACCTTTGAAGGTTTGGATTGTAATCCTGGTCTTGATAAAAATTCCACCGAAAATATTTATTCAATTTTCTTTTGCCAAATTGGGTTGCCCTGAAGTGTTGCAATTGCTTAGATTGAACAAACTGGAGCCCCCGAGAAAGAGCGATGTTCGCGGTGTCTGGCTACTTTCTTCGCCATCAGATAGGTAACCATTGGTAAAGAAAGCACGTATTTGAAACACCGTGAGTTACTGCTTGTCAGGTTTGTGCAAGTAAACATGAACGTTCTCATGCGAAAAACAATTATTTCGTGCGGTGCACACCGTCATTGCACACACAAAACTTTTCACTGCAGACGTCATCGAGTTGTCGCCTCCGCTAATGCCACAGTAGAATCACCGAAAAGATTTCTGGATCATGTTCCTTTGCCTCGCGCCACCGAGCATGGAGGTATACGGCTGCCGCAGCCTAGTGTTGCCACAGCGGCACCGTTCGAATGCTTCTAGGCTGTGCTCTGGGGCCTGCATACATGCATAGGTGCTGCTTACACGAATTGCGAAATCATTTTTCTCCACTTCTGGTTGTTACTTCACGATATCTTCAAAGTTGCTTTGCCAGCTACGCCGAGGTTTATGTTGCCACTTATATCTACATATTAGGGCATATTTTATGTATATTTTGTTACAGTTCGCCATCGCAAACCCATCTGTTACCCCCACGTGTGTAATAACGCAAGTTCCGAAGGTAGGTACACACATCGCCGGAAAGCTTGTTGATTGTTCTGGGAACGTTAGGCAGCGGCATGTGGGCATATTCCTTCCAAGTCTGGTGGCGCGGAGAAGAGGAATTGGTTACTTTTAAAAAATTGTTCATTGACTCGGCACTCTCGCCGGACGTCTGTCCGTCACAGCGGCGACGAGACGGCAACAACGCCCTCATTGGTCGGCGCGCGCATCAACGTCTCTTGAGGGCCGCGATGTGGTACTTTGGGCTGTTCGCGCAATGCTGGTCCCTTCGCTGGGTCCCCCGCACCATGTTCCTTCTACTTGAGGACGTCGTCGTAATACTCGTAGTCCGTTGCCGCACTGCTGTTGGCGCTTGCGCTGCCACCGGCGCTACCGTCAGAAGACCTGAACCTTGCCCTGGTGTCGGCGGCGGGGCTTCCGACGCCGGAAGGCGACGCGGTAACTGAATGGGACGGCGCCAGCGGCGTTGACGTTCGGTTGCTGGTGACGTCGTTCCCCTGGGCGCACGGCGGCTGTATCTTGCATGGCTCGGGCCGGCGCCGGTCCGCCAGGAGGCTGCGCACCTCGGCGAGCGTCTTGTTTCCCGCGGCGAAGACGGCGCTCACGGCGCCCCTGAGCAGCGCGGCCACCTCGTGGCTGTGTCCCTGGAGCTCGTCGCTGATGCGCTGCGTGTCGTCCAGCGACCGGTTGCGCATCTCGAGGATGATGCGCTCGAGCAGCTCGTACAGCTGCACCTCTTCCTCCTGGATGCGGTGGCAGGAGGAGATGAACGAGTTCTGCGCCACCAGGAGCGTGGCGAAGCTGTGGTCCACCGTGGCGCCCAGCTCGACGATGCGCTTCTCGAGCCCCTCGCTGAGGAAGCTGAGGCGCGGCTCGATGAGCGGCAGCGGCTCGATCTGCTCGTGCAGCTTCCGGAACTCCTCGCGCACCAGCACCCGGGTGCGGTTGCCCTGCTCCACGGTGTCCTGGAAGGCGCCGCGCACCAGCTCGTCGGTGGTGCGGCGCAGCTCGTAGATGCCGTTGATGACCTTGCGCGTGTAGCTCTCCACGTCCGAGTCGATCTCGCGCAGCTGCTCGCCGCCCACGCGCACCATCTTCTCCACCAGCTCGGTCAGGTTGGTCACCTGCGGCGAAGCGGGTCGCAAAGGAAAGGCTGCACCAACGGAACGCAACTATCGCGTCGCGAAAGAGGTGTATGCAGGTTCGTCTCTGCGGCGTGACAGATTAGGAGGTACACCGGTTGACACTGTTCGAAACAGTATTTGTTAATGCATATTAAAGAAATTGAAATGGGCAGCTATGTAATGGTGTACACACGAGGAGTGATCGACTGCATTAAGAAAATTTGCGTATAGTCTGTTTCATGTTTCAGTTCCTCTAATCATGTTCGGGTAAGTCAAACAACGGCTTCTGGTCAGACATTCTTGATTTAGCTTACTTAAAGCTTTACGACTGGCTATGAAACTCAGCCCGCCGAGTTTTACATTAGTACGTCTTAAAATTGAAGCGTTTATTGGAAATCTGATCTGAGTGCAAGCAGGTGGAGACGGGGAAGGGGGGGGGGGGGGGGGGGTCGCTGCTCCCCCTGGTGAAATATTAGGGGGTGCCCCCGTTTTGGAGTTTCATGCCTCATTTGTTGCCTGGGACAAGTCAGACACGGGTTCTTGCGCGGCTCTCCCGCTCTCTCCCCTGAAATCTTTGATGTCTAGGTGTAGGTCTTCTAAACCATGTTTTCCTTGATGCCCCAGGTTCTGTGTCCCTAAAACACTACTGGCTAAGAAGGGGGAGGGGGGTGATTCTGACATTAACCGTCGAATTCCATCCGCCTGTGTAACTTAACGAAGTCATCGAACTCGTCTCTGCTAATGAGATTCCTTTCAACGAGACAGGAGCCCGAACTTGATTGAATGCGGCAGGTGTGGTCCTGCATTTGAACAAGTTTGAGCACGATCAGGCCCACCCGGTGGCCTGCGCGCCGGCACACAGCCGCCTGTACCTTAGACGTGTAGCGCCACTACATGGACTGGCGCTTTGGAAAAGGAAGAGGTGGCAGAGCGGACGTGTTGTTCGCTGGCCGTCGCCGCTCATAGGGAGACTCAAGCCATCGGCAATAAATGTGGGGCCGCATTTAGCGCTCACAGACGTTTACATAGAGCACATTCCAGCAAGCATGGAGTGAACGACAAATCGTGGTTGCAGCCATTCGAAGACGAGCGCTGTGCTCACCTGTTCCCCCCAGCTGGGCGCGTCGGGCGACGTCCCCTGGCAAGCGGCCTGCTGTTGCGTGGCGTTCTGCTGCTGCTGCTGCATGGCGCGCAGCATGTTGTTTGCGGTGAGCATCTCCTGGCTGAACAGGTCCATCTTGGCGTCGGCCCGCTTGATGACGTCGGCCACGTCGACGCGCAGCACGGTGGCCGCCTGGCGCTGCGCGGCCTCCGCGCGCTCGGTCAGGTCGGCCAGCCGTGACACGTCGGCGTGCAGCCGCGCGCGGGCCTCGTCCCCGCGCGTCATCTTCTCCAGCGCGTCCTCCGAGGCGTCCTGCAGGTCGCGCTCCAGCAGCTCCAGCTTGTTGGCCAGCCGATCGGCACGCATGTCCAGCTTGGTCTCCAGGAATGCCAGCCTGCGTGCCAAGCGTGGCTATCTCAGTGCCTAACTTGAAGCGAAACACCTGAAGCTGGGCCTAAGCACTACTCACGTTTTACTTAAAGCTGATCCTTTTAGACTAATCTTTCTTCAAAGTGATTTAGTTTAATCCTTCTTCAATAGAACCCCGTCTTCCGTGTCGTATATTGGGCACTGTTTTCCAAGTAAAATTGAATAAATGTGTATACTGGTCTGTGGACTGTACTGTGCAGTGTTCCGCGGGAAAGGTGCGGCTCTGCTAAGTGAGGCAAGGAAACCATATGGGTGCGGCCGTCTGTCTGCTTCATTGTCTCTTCGTTCTCATTTCGTTACGTGCTGTTTGAGTAGTAGTACTGCACGAATGATCGACTAGTCCAGTGCGGGGCGTGGGGATGGAATATATGTGTTGTCATGAAGGCTGGTAGCGTGACACAGTGCATGGTTAACCACGCGGTTGCAAGAGCGTGGAAGCGGAGAAGTGTGGACCTACTTGTCATCGCGGGCTGCGCTCGAATCGTTGGAGGCACACTGCACATCTCGCAGCACAACGGTGATGCTGATCATCACCCCAGCGTGACGCTGTTTCTGAACCGAATTAATTTTGTGTTACGCCTTTAGAATGAGTGCGCGTGGAACCACTGGGCATGGCACAAAGAGCAAATCGACGTACCGAACTGGGACTTGATCCCTGTTCAACGCATGCTCGCCACTTATTTCGGTAACGTTGTCTGCTGTGACTTACGCACACATAGTCGAAGTAATGCCCGGTTACTGTAGGGTGCCTGGATGCCTATCTGGAGACATCTACGCCAGTTTGGATTATAGACGCCCAGCCGCAGTATGAATTCGTAAGACGGCATTTTCGGCTCTTTAGGCCAAGAGGCCGGCCAATATTGCTCCCAGGCCTCGGAAGCCTGGCTTAGGGAGAAATTTAAAATCATCACTTGTTGTTGAGCTTGTCGCCGAGCATGTCGAAGCGGCGGCTGAGGTGGAACGCCTCTGCTGCCCCCTGCTGCTGCTGCTGGGCCGACGCTGAGGCGGAGTCCTTGCGTCCTCCGCCACCGAGCGCCTCCTCCATCTTCTCGAGGCGTAGGTCGAGCTTGGCCTCGAGCCTGCCCAGGCGGCTGTCGAAGGCGTCCAGCTTGCGCAGCACTTGCTCCAGCGAGAAGTCGAGCCGGGTCAGCCGCAGCGCCGAGCCGAAGGCGTCCATTCCGCGCAGCCGGTCGTCGATCGACGTCAGCACCTGCGCGCATGCCGCAAGCAAGCGTGCGCCGTTACGTTACGTTCGCCTGCAGTCTCGTTTCACGTCCATTTTTGTGCTTTTAGCTGTGGACACTGAATCTGTAGGCTCTCGTGCCGTTTAGGCGTCCGGGGTCGAATAGTCCATGGAACGACCCCCAGTTTACGAATAGTCTTATTTGCACACTGCAATGTCATTGAAAGACTTCGAACTATTTGAAAGTTGTGTAAGCAGTTTTCTGCTTTTAGCTATCATTAGCTAGTGTGGATGAGCGGCTGGGTTCACCCCTGTCAGCCTGAAAGAGCAAGACGCGTGTACCTTTGTCGGACTCCCAAGAAGGCCAAGGCCTTCAGCCGGGAATGTGGTGGCGTCAATCTTTGAGATTTACGAGGTGTATGATTGATTTCCTCGATGTGGCGGCAAGCCAGGAATGCAGACCGGAGGAGTCCTCTGTACCACTTGGGCAACACTCCCTCCTTTCGACACTTGCCATGTGAACAGTCCACGACCGCGGGTTCCACTCGGTTCTTTGGCAACCCTATTCGCCAGCTCTTGCATAAATAAGCAAAAGCTGGCTCAGCCGACTGTGTCGGATACAGCACCAAAGCCACCACTTGGATTCCTTGCTGTTTCACCTTTGTTCGCTATCCCGTTTGTTCCGTCCTCTCTACGCCCATTCCTTCTGACTCCGACGCTGCAGCCGAAAGCAAAATAGTGTTGGCAGACCATAGGAGGTCCAGCTGAGTTTCATGCCGGTGGTTTAGTACGTGCTGAGCGGTCTTTCATTCACATGTTATGATGCTGAGTGTGGACAGGTATGTCTGCTTCTCGTAGTATGTTTTGTTCGCTATTTGTCCACTTGGAAACGCGTTGGCTTACAGAATCCTCTTCTTTTTTTCCTTTTCCGATAACATTCAGTGTGTACCCACCTCCACACTGCGACATTTATTTCGTAAGTCTTCATCAGCGTAACTTTTGGATATCAGTGGCCGCAAATATATTAGTTCTGGTGTCTTTTGGGCTCTAGTCGACTTGGTTCTTTGAACTCCCCAGTTCATTCATTTATGTGTAATACTGTCCCTTGCACAGGAGGTTGGTTGCAGTGTCCTATGTCGTAGTTACCTTAATTCTTTGTCACTCTGGTCTGGTTTTCCATAGGCGGTTGATGTATTCCTTAAATGCTTGCTTCCGGCCAGTGTGAAAACACGGACTTTCGGTCCGTCAAAATATTTTAAGTTGCTGCTTATGGAAGCTAAATGTACTGTATTTTTTGCTTGTTTCACGCTCACTCGCCGCGTTAAAATAATTTGCTTCTCTGGAATAATTTGCTTCTTTCATCAGCGTTCGCCTGCTTTATAGTCAGATACGACTCAAGTCTGCTCTTAACTTAAAGACCCAGAAAGGGGGGTCTCAATAAAGGTGCGATATGTCTGGGATGTTAAAAGACGACAGTTCATAATTATCCCCCAGCAAAAATTATTTGAATGCGTTTTGTGGAAGCTGAGTTATATGCAGGCAAAGTTTGAACTTCCTCGTCTTCGCGCCTTTCCCTCTCTCGCACGCCAAAACGGCGGCGCTCCTCCGCCGGCCCCACTCACTCGGCCGCTCCCCTATCTCCTCCGGCTGCGGCACGCGCGGAGTGGCCGCGGCCGCTGTAGCGCGTGACGTCTGAAAGAGTTTGGCGCTGTGAACCAATGATAACACCGGCTGCTGACGTCATTTGCAAGATGTGACGTCGTCTGCCACGTTTTCGTGCGAAAGCCCGGCACCGCGCGTCGCCGCAAGGTGTGAAAGCGGGAATTTTTAAAAATGTATTGTTAATTCCCCGCCCGCTTCTGAGGCCTCGTACGCGGCATGGACGCTCGGTGGCCTGTACTATACATAGTGCAAGGATTTTAAAGCCAAGCTCAAACACCCCTTTTTGTGGCCCCTTAAGTGAAGCTCCGCCCACATTCAGGGCCGCGGAACAGAATTCCTCCACAACAAAAAAATAGCTGAAACTTTTCTTGTTATACCTATAAACAAGGTCATTCACAAGAAAAAAATTACAACCTCTAAAATTTTTATAAATGCATGGCTCGTTTAATAAGGTCAAACATTTCGATTTCTGTTGTGGTTGGTTAGCGGAGTGATACAAGACGCTGCGGACCGTGGCCCAGTATTAACATTTGCTTTTAAGTTGTATCCTACTATGGTGCTATGCCCCATCCAAGATGGCAACGTTCCAAGAAAGAAACCGGTGGGTTTGCATGCCTCGCGAGATCAGTTTCAGATTTGTTCACATTTTGCTGCATCGATCTATCTAGAACGTGAGCAGCAGGCTGAGTAATGCAGCTCTGGTTTTTACTCTGAATTGGGCCGACGTCGGTTGTTGTGCCTAGGAGCAAAAAAAAAAATGATGTGCCCGTGTTTGGTTGTTTCATTTTGCGAGTCGCGCGTGGCTGCGTTGTACTCGGGCTTTTTGCCAACATATAGATAGAATGACGGTCGGTTCACAGCGGCTTCGTTAAATGAGCTGGTCATTTATTTGTGTGGCCCTCTCGCGGGCGTGGGGCTCTTTCGCGGCGTCCTGCAAGATCTGACGGCGAGTTCTGTTTTTCGATGCGACCACGCGCGGTTCTTGCCACGGGGTTGCACACGCGTAGGGGGACGTCCCTTAGCGTGAGCCAGCTGCTCCAAGGTTGATAGCGAAAAACGGGTTTCACAACGACTCGAGCGAGCGCGCGTTTTTCCCGCATCGGTGGCAATTCAGAGAACAAATGGCACGAGGAGCTAAACAGCCGTTGTGGCCTGCAGTGGAGTTGTTCCTCTGCAGCCCACAGATCGCATTCGGCATCGCGCATCGGCCACGCCAGTACCTGTCTGTCCGTTCCGTCATGTGATCGTTAGTGCCCACCCATTCGTCGATTAAAGCTGCGTCAGGCCTCCTCGCGGCTTGACGAGTTTGACAGGAAAAGCCGCCCCGGAAGTGTACAATTGGTCTTATTTACTATAGCCGGATATGCAGTGCTGCTATGTCGTACACAACTCACAAACGAAGAGGCAAATGCCGCCAACCTATTGTCATGACATCGGCGCAAGGCGATTGCAACGTCATGACAATAGATCGATGACATTGGCTGGAAGTGGCCTCAATACCCTTGAGGGGCATTTGCCGCGTAGTTTTTGAGTTGGTTCCACTTCTGCGAAAAAGAAAAAAAAAAGTGGGGGGCGGGGGTTGCTATCACCTAGTAGAGGTTGGTAGGAATTGTGATCGAGTTTTAACTCAAAGTGATCTTCTCTGCAAGTCATGTTGGATAGCAATGCGTTGTTAACGGGAGTGGGTAAAAACACTGATGCGTGTTTTACGCTCTTCTAGCGGAGTTCGAAACTGCTTAGCGCGTACACACCAGCCGTGGGAATTTCATGTCGAAACACGTGTCGCGCCGGTTGTCTTCTACTGCCGACCCATCTGCGCAGGCTGTCAGGACACTGATCTCTCGTGACATCCGTGAACTCCCATCAACAACTAAACGAAAGCCCGAATAGGGGCTCCGAACAAGGCGACAGAGGGCGCGTTTGAGTAGTCCGGGGTTCACTCGTGTCCTGTCCTCATCCAGAAGTTTTAGGTCCACCAGGTTTACAGCTGGACCGCGTAGCTGTCACTTGCTAGCGCCCCTGGCGCCCAAATCACTTAAAAAGTGCGGCGCAGAGACCTGGCTCACTTTTTCAGAGATTACCAGAAGTAAATCAATGGCCCAAGGAGCTTTTGGAAAATGCGGCAACATATAGCTGCAAGGTGCGATGAACCTGCCCGCGCTTCCTCTCGGCTTAGTCAAAAATAGCGATTGTCGCGCCGTCTCCTTACCTGCTTGAGGTACGGCGGCACGGTGTGCCACACATCGGGGCTCATGTCCAAGCCCTTGGGGCTCGACGGCGCTTGGTCGGTCGGCGCGGCGTCACGCTTGCCTCTGCCGTGGGGTTGCAGACGCCGAGTGTAGACGCCGCCTGTGTTGTTCTGCACGGCCACCACGACACCGGCATCGCTTTTCGGAATCAGGCACGGCACCGCCAACACCAGGAGCACGGGGAACAGCGCTACTGTCGGCGCGCGCATCTCGCGTCGCGTTTATATGAACGGCGCGGAGCTAGAGAAGAACGTGTCGCCTGCACCCCGTCCCCCGTTGCCGGCCCTGGGTGCCGGCCGTATCATGCAGCGTCGTCTGCTCGGAATCCGCTTCTGTCTTCCTTACTTTTTTTTCCTTCCTTCGCTCGCTCTCTTTTTTCTTCTTTCTTCTCCTCCGACCTTAGTCGGGTTGTGTGATTGTGCCTCGCTTTCTGCTGCTGCTGTAGTGTTGAGGAGCAGCTCAGGCGGGCGAGGAGGTGGTCGTGTAAAATGAGCGACGCCGCGCTAGGGAGCGAACGTCTTTCGCTTGCGGGGGTTTTGTGTAATCTCGAAGGAGGACCTACGGTTCTGGTTCGCGTAGCCGGATTTTGCTGCCGCCATCTGGGTTTGCTGGGGTTTGCTGCCGCGCTTCTCCCGTTCCCTGCGGGGGACAAATGGGGGACCATTTTCCTCGGAGCTCGAAAGTTTCGAAATCGCGCATTATCTCGGAACATGGTAACTTTTTCGAGCACAGGCGTATAAGTGATGATAGCGTATGTGTGATGAACCTTCGTGATGGTGGCCCGTATACAGAACTTTACCCTGCTTGGAACTCTGACTTTGTATGGTGCACCAGCACTCGAAGAAGCGTCGCATGACAGTGAAGTTGGTGACATACTATACGGTGCTGCACGACCGTGATCACACAGCGGCTCCAGTTGCGGGAGCGATCTCTCTGCGCGTACGTGCGAGGGTTGTTCCGTGTGTGGGACGCGGGCCAGGCGGCCGCCTGGTAATCTCTTCGAAGCCCGGCCGCTCGCTGTTTTCTCTGAAGTCGCCGCTGCCGCCGCGGCGGTCAAAAAGTGAGCCGTGTGGGCTGCTGCTTTTCGTCAGCTGGGGGACGCGCGCCTCTCGTGGAGTAAGGCGGAGCGGAAAAGAGGCGATGGGGAAGGGAGGAGAGGGATGTCTACGGCCCACCCACCGCGTGCTATACAGTGTCGCCGCCCCTGAATTTGTCACGCTTGTGTGTGTTTGGTTCTCGTCCACCCCTTGAGACCTGCAAGCCGTGCGTGCGCTTAAGACGTTGGTCGTATGCTGGTTACTAATTTGCTGTTGGCCTTGAATACAGGCCCTTTCTCCTTGTCATCCGGCTTGGAGCCACGTGTTCCTTTGAGCGTGCCCGAGACCATTTTTTTTAATTGCTTTTAGTGTAATTGGCGTGAGTAAGGGGTAACAGGCTTCTTGTGTGTAGTCTACCGTGTTCGCAACCTGCAGTAGCCGCGGCCACGGGCTTGAAGGGTGATGGGGAAAAGCACTTTCGTGGCGGGGACCATCAGACAATGCGTGCTGGAAGTTGGGGCCGTTTTCTTGCAGTTCCATTAGGGGCATATCAATCAAATGCATACACTGAATGAAGCAGTTCTGCTGTTACGGGTGCAGACTTGCCATGACAACTTAGGCTATTTCGCATTTTGGTGGAGCGTACGTGTGCGTGTGCGCACTTTGGAAGTCAAATTGATTTAAGTGTGGCAAGTGGGCATGGTCAGGGCCTACTTGGATGACATTTCTTTTTATTTTCAATCTTTCTGGCAGAGAGACATCCCGCATATGTGTTAAATGTCAGCTACATATTCAGGAGTTTTGAACTGCCTCTTCTACAGTGGAAAGCGAGTCACACATCATGATGTACACGCATCATCGTATGACGAGTCACATCATGATCATCATATGAAGCGAGTCGCGTCACCATATAACGTTTCCAATCTGATAATAATGAATACATGTTAAATTTTGAATCGGTTGCCGCGCTCACAGTAAAATAGGGACTTTCTGCGGGGAATTTTGTTTACTACCTGCCAAATCCCGTGTCTACCTTTGGAGATTTGGAAAACCGTGCTTTTGAAATTGTCTCAAATGCTTCCAAGCTTGCCTCTTGTATTGAAGTATAGAATCAGCAGGAATAACCTACATCATTCTTTCTCCTGGTAGCTAAGAGAAAACTGGTAGGTTTCAGGGACGTCTTTCTAACGCATTGACAGGGTCCAGGATACCTGGGAAACGATTCACCGAAGGCACCCAGCGGACGCACCGTCTTTTTTGTCTTAGTGCCCCCATTGACTTGGCAAGCGGTCACAAGAACAGCGCCAGAGACAGAGTAAAACTTAATTTCATCGAAGCGATACAGCGCGGTAGAGACGGGGCACAATGAGAGAGACGAACGAGCGCTGTCGCTCACAGTGTCCTCTCTCTCCTGCGCTCTCTCTCTCTCTCTTCGCTATGTCATGCCAACCAGCCCAAAGGGCTCCCTTATTAAATTCAACGCAGCCCTGGGCGTCGACCACCTGTTGTGCAGAGTTGGCAAGGCCTGTTGGTCTCCGCCACTTCTCAGAAATGAGCCAATCCCTCCTGCTGGGGAGCGAGGACTGAATTGCAACGGCGCAGCTGGGAGTTAATCGAATGATCCGATGGAGGCGAAACGCAAAAGGCACCCGCGTGCTGTGTGATGTCAGTGCGATCCTGAGGTGGTCGAAATTATCCTGGAGACCTCCACTGTGGCACCTCTTTCTTCCTTCACACCTCCTTTTTCCCTTCCCTTACGTCACGCTTCGGGTGTCCACCGGAGCCCTTCCGGAGCCCTTCACTGCGGCGTTCTTCATAGCTTGAGTCGTTTTGGGACGTTCAACCCCCGTATAAACCAAACCAAACTCTTTTAGTTTCCTTTGTATAAGTGCGCTTCAATCTGATCGATCTTTCTGATCGGGGAGCCTTAGAGCGTGTACCATATTGCGAAAAATGGTCTCGTTGCGGTGGGTGCACTAGCCGTCGGCTCCAGGCTGGTGAGGATACCGAGCGCTTTGGTGCCTTGTGAGAACCTTGCCGTCTTTTTATGCGTGCCTGCGAGGCATTGGGCGACATGAGAAACATTGTGGGTAGTTTAGTTTCTCTTGGCCCCTTTGTTGTGCTGCAGTAGCTTTGGGTTTACCAGGCGCCGAGACGTACGCGAAAGGCCGCTGTGGATCAAAGCTCACTTCAAGAGAATGCGGTAAATAATTTTCTCACGCAGGAACACGGAAACTTATTAGCGCCGGCGGCGGTGGCCATGCACCTTCGGCGTCGCTTTTCGCGGCTTGCTCACGAAGTGTCTGACGAGAGCTGGGAAGAGCGCATCACACTATAACTGCCACTTGTTTCTCTTCATTCGAGAAGTAAGACATAGAGGGGCTCCATGCAGCAGGGAATGGTGTCGGCATAGCACGAAAAAGTGCGAAAGGGGGTAAGGGGAGCGGAGGGTAAGGAGTGCTTGCGCCCTTCGTGCGTAGCAATGCTGCTCACGTTGAAGACAACAAGAACAACCATGCAAAACAGCGTAATGCAACACAATAAGATCGCAACCAAAATAAAAAAAAGACAAATTATTAAAGATATAATCACCACCGCAAACTATGCTGTTGCAGAAAGTCGCGACACAGCCGTGGAGCCATCGGCGAGTTTTTTTTTTGGAGGCATCTGGACACTGGGACACTGCCGACCATCCGCTGCCTGCCTGCAGTGAAGAAATTCCAGAAAAAACTTGAAGAAAAATGTGCTGAGCATGCCGAAAAGTTCAGCGAAATCCACCTCGCACTCAAGAAAGCATGCCGCAGGTCCTTGCGATCAAATTTCACGCCAAGCCTAGCACTTGCAAAGTCCGAACAAACAGCGTTCCTCGATCTGAACAGGCAGTCTTCCAATGTCCCAAGAGCAGGCCCAAAAGTTGTGCGCCAGCTGTGGGGTTGTAACTGGGGGATGAATACGTTCTCACCGCTTAGCCGCCACTTACACAGTTCAAAACAGCAGACCCCACCCCCGATCGTGTGCGCTACCGAGCGAAGGAACAAAGGAACGACTCGCTGACTGACACAAAATGGCATTTATTGCTGCAACAAGAATAACGCCAGCTAGCAACAAAATACGCTAAGGAATCGAAGTCGTCCGACCCACCAGCAAGGTTATGAGCAAATGTTCACAGGGGAGTAGCTCCGAGGCCGTACAGGATTAACTCGCGGCCTTGCCTCACTGGCGGAGCACCTCGCCAAAATGTCTGCACACAGCGAGTTCCCGAGCCAAAGAGAGAGAGAGCTGTCTCCGCCGTGCGCGGCAATCTCGCCCTCTATAGCGCTGCAATGTAGGTGCCCTCCCTTGTTAGTTAAGGTAACTAGAAAGGAGGACACTGCCGAGTAGCAAACCAAAGGGGACCGAGCAGGGCGAGTCCCCACATCACATGAACCATATGGGAAGTTTTGCAACTGGTAATGTCGAAAAGCTTTGCCATTCGGCTGCTGAAACAGGAAGCGTACAGTGTAAGACCGGTTGTGCAGTCGGAACACTTAATGTGTCTGGTTTAGTGTGGGTTTAGAGCCCTGCACGGGCTTAGTGTTACCAAAATATAGGGCCAGAAAACACAATGTGTTGCGGACCTGGGCCGGGCTCGGGATGTCGCCTCTGTCGGGCTGTCCTGTGTCAACAGTATGGTGATTCGCTGTGGGGAAAAGTAGAAATGGGCATTGAAGTGATATAGCTTGCATTTTCTGCCCTGTGGCCTTGAATGATTTAGGAAGTAGAAAAACATTTCTGCGCAGAAAACCAGTCACACTGGCTGTTTGTGGTACCAGTCGGGACGTGGAATATTTTGGCCTGCTGCAAAGGCAGCTACTGTCGGGATGATCCTTTGCAGGGAAAGGCAAAGCTGGCTGCCAGTTTTTTAGTGGCTGAATTGACTCTCAATGCTGGCGAGAAGCTCCAGTATCTCTGCAACTGTCGTTCAGATCTTAAGAATGTGCTCTGGCCACCAGCGTAATGTTGTGGGAATTGGGAACTATTGGTGCAGGCGGTTCATGTGCACTGCTTGTAAAAAAATGAGAAGACTGTCGTGAAACCTGATGCTAAAAAGCTGCGATAGCAGTTGGATGTGCCGTCGATAAATGCTGAGACATTTATTGAATGCATTTACTTTAAGTAGAATTTTCATGCACGCAACAGCATTTTTCTGGAATGTAAAGGTGGGTCAAGGGTGGCGGTGAGTGGGTGGCAGCCTTTTAGCTAGGGGAGTAATGTGGGGACTCTGGAGGTGGCTGGTTGGTGGTGATTCTGGAGGGCACCTGGTGTTCCCACTGCTTCTATCGATTTCAAGTCACTATTTTGTTCCATTGCTGCACAGACATTTAGTGAGTGGAGGTCTGTAGTGGGTTGATGGTGGATGGTGCTTTTGGAGGGCGGAGTTGGGGCGGGGAGGTGGCTTTCTAGAGGGTGAAGGCTTCACTTGCTGGGGCTTCACACAACCACAGAATACATAATGGAACTGGAGAAACTAAAAGAGAGACATAAGAAGAAAACAGACTGGACAGAGCACATAACTTCAGCTGTGTTTTATTTTAATAAATGTTATATTTATGCAAGCTCATAATCACACCTGAAGGAATGACAAACACATCAAATTACTCTGGCATGCTGGCATGTGTGGTGCTAGTTTCCATCAAGATAAGAGACCTCTTTTTGGATACCAATACTGATGTTTTGTTGATGCAACTGCCATTTTCTTTCTTTATTCAGTGCACTTTGTAAATTTCTCTGCTGGGCTGGGGCAAAAACTTTTTCAAGATCGTGAAAACGAGCCGTGCAATTACAGTGGTGGTGACAGTGGCCAGATGCCCACCCCCTACTAATGCGTTTACTGCTGTGTGGTGCTCCTGTAGTCTGGTGTTTATGCAGCGTCCGGTTTGTGCTATGCGGGTAGCATATGCCACAGGAGAGGGATGTACTACTCCACTTTTGCATGGGACAAACCTGTTTGCGTGCTTGATGCTGCAGTCCTTTTTTTCTTCTTTGCATCATATTGCTCATGCCCGCAAGTTTTTGGGTGCCGTAAAAACCACCGGGACATCACATTTCTAAGCCTATCTTGATGGAAACTTGCGCCACACATGCCAGCATGCCAGAGAAATGTAATGTATTGGTTGTCATTCTTTCAAGTGCGACTACATTGCCCGTGTAAATATGGCATTTCTGTAAAATAAAACACAGTTGAAGTTCCGCGCTCTGTCCTGTTTGTTTCCTTCGTACATCCCTCTTTCTGTTCATGCGGTTCCATTATGCATTCTAGTTTTAACCACCAACTAGCCTAGCCTGCCTTTCCCTGGTACATTCACACAATAGATGACACTGGCATTTTCAATTAGTGCCGAGTACTGCTGTCGCAGTGAAAAATAATTTTGAAGCCAGAGAGGCATGCAAGCTGATGATTGTTTTTTGAATAAGCATTGTGTGAATGTTTGATATCATTTCCTTGTCAGTTGAACTCACCAGCAGTAAACTCCTTAAAAACCTCTGGCCTCTATTTTTCTTTTCTTTTTTGCAGTCTGAACTGCAGGAGCTCAAGTCTGATCTGTATGAGGCGCAATCAACGAGTGCTGTGCTGAATAAGGAGCTTCAGCACCTTGTGCTGCAGCTGCATTCAGCCCAGTTGCAGGTGTCTGCGCAGATGGGGCATGCAGGAGACTCTACTGCCATCAAGCAGAAGCTGGTGAGTTTATCTCTCTTACTTTGTGGACATACACACCGTGGGTCTTTCTGAATGAAGCAAGGTATTTTCTGCCAGCATAGGTTTCTGGAGCAGCTGTTTGCCAGTGTCTTCATGCGTTGCTCAGAGTGCTTTTAGGTGTTCTGGTGGTCGTTGTCCACATGACACTATGTTACCACATAGCAAGGTCTCGTCACTCATCGCACTGAACCTTGAACACATTTCCTTGTCATCTTTCATCTACATCCCCCTACACTTACAGCAAACTTGTCACATTATGTGAATGCCCCTTCAACTTATCATGCGTACGCACTGTCTGGCCTGGGAGTCGTAGTGATGTTAATATCTTGTGCATTGTACTGCCTTGCAGGAACAGGAGATGGCTATGTACAGGATGGATGTGGGACGTGAGATGCTGCTGGAGGCAGAGGTGGCCCAGCTGCGCAAGGAGAATGCAGCGCTCCGCAAGGATGTGGTGTCCCTGCAGAGTGAGGTGTTTGGAGCCAAGCTGGCCGCCAAGTACCTCGACAAAGAACTGGCCGGCAGGTGGGGTGCACTGGCGCAGATGCTGTGAACATGTAGTGCTCATGCTGCATCAGGGTGATGCATCTGGGCAGAGCTCGTTTTTTTGGACACTTGCATGGAGCAGTTCTAGTCGTTCATTATCTTGGGCAATGCTTTAGGCAGGTACTCTCAGCTTACAAATACAAACATAGCAATATGCCTCAAGGGGAAAGTGTATGGTAGGTGTACCTTGCCAGTACTCACCAGTTGGGCAGAAACTTGGGGTGGACGAATTGGCTTGGAATTGAATTGAGGGCAGTGAGTAGGCTGTGGAAAGGAAAGTGATGGTGGTGACATTAAGGGATTGGAAAAGAGCACAGTGGTTCAAGAAGCAAACACAATTAGCAATATGCTAGCTGAAGCTAAAAGGAGAAAATGTGCATGGGCAGAGAACAGATAACTGATGGTCCCTTGGGCTAATAACGTAGATTACAAAAAAAGGTAAAACAAAACAGGGAGCTACAGGGAGTCAGGTGCAGATATGAGAACGGGAGTTCGTAAGGACAGTGGGGGGGGGGCCACAGCTGGCGCAGGGCGGGCTTAATCGGCAATTATTGGGAGGGACCTTTGTTCTGCTACAAACGTAGTTGGTCTGTTGATAGTGATTCTGGCTATGATGGCCTGGTTTTGTTGAAAGTAGGGATTCTGATACTAACATGTCCAGGGCCATTGTTATTAGCCTGTGTTGTGGTGCTCTTAGGCACTGTTCCAAGGCCTTGGTGAGTGGGGAGAACAGTCCTCAATCTCTAGATTTTTGGGCCAGGAACACTACAGCAGGCTCACTGCGCAGCTCGGTGCCAGTTTTTATAGCTTTGGTAATGACTGCATAGCACTGCACGTGCTGCCGACGGGGCAACCTATTGTGTTCTCTCTATAAAGGTGCAGAATTCATATACTACTCATTCTGAGGACTGTTGTGCCTCAAGTGCCTCTAGTTGAGTTCTTGGTGCATGGATCTGTGACACAAGCATAATTATGTGCACAAGGAGGGGAGAGGGCATATCATCATGATCAGCAGCCTGACTATGCCCACTGCAGGGCAAAGGCCTTGTGGGAAGCCTGCTAGATTCCCGCCGTGGCGTCTGCACGGCATCCCGCGTCGCCCTCTTTCCCTTTCTCCCGCCTCGGGCGGCGGAGAGACGGCTGGTGGCTAATCGCTGTCATTCGGCCGCAGCTCCGCCCCCGGCTTCCCAAGGGCCTTTGCCATTGGTGAATTTTGGCGGGAATTCGGGACCCGTTTGGGGTGGTCGCGCGGCGCGCGACCGTCCGAGCGGGGCCCAGAGAGAGAGAGACCCCTCCGAGACAGCGTAAGGTGCGTACGTTACTGTTCGTCCGAGCCAGCCTCTGCCGTTCGGACCAGTTCATACTCGAGCTCGCCAGCGTGGGTCCTCGATCCGCCACGGCTCGAGCCTGTCCAGGGGTCCAACGACCTCTGACAGGCGCACCTTGCGTTGACTGCCCATTCTCTCTCGCAAACGGCCCATCGGCCGACACGAGAGAGATCACAGCACTGCCGCGGGGACAATCTCCTGCAGCGGCGTGCTAGCGGCGCGCATTTCTCTTGTTGCCCCGAGCGCGCACCGGAGCCTTGCTCTGAGCGCGCCCCGGGACGGGGTGACTGTTGAGTGTGTGTATGTACCGCTGGAGGACGGCGTCAATAAACGTCTCCTTTGTGAACTTGGAGGCCTGTTTCTTGCGGCGAGCCGCTCTCCTCTCTTCAGAGGTTGAACGCCGCCGCAGCGGTGCCCCAGGGTGCGTGTGGTGACGGCTGATCGGGGCCCTTGGCTCGCGCGAAGCTCGAACCCGCGGTGGGTCGTGGCCTGTGCCTACTGAGAAACCCACAGCCTCTCCCATGTCTCTCCAGTTAACCCTGTCTTTGGAATCTACTCTGTTACCCTTAAGGACCAGCAGTTATCATGCCTTTGCATTACATGCCCTGCCCAAGCCCATTTCTTCCTCTTGATTTAGACTATGAAGTCATTAACCCACATTTGTTCCCTCACCCACTCTGCCCACTTCTGGTCTCTTAATGTTACACCTATCATTTTTCTTTCCATAGCTCACTGCATTGACCTTAACTTAAGCTTAACCCTTTTCGTTTGCCTCCACGTTTCTGCCCCGTAGGTGAGTACCGGCAAGACACAGCTGTTTTATACTTTTCTCTTGAAGGGTATTGGTAAACTACCATTCATGGTCTGAGAGAACCTGCCATATGTGCTCCACCTTATACTTATTCTAGTAATTTCCCTCTCATGAACCGGATGAGCGGTCGCTACCTGACCCAAGTATACGTATTCCCTTACCACTTCTAGCACCTCGCTAGCAATTGTGAACTGAACATTTTTTTTTTTGTGTTAATTATTTAGGCCCACCATTCTGCTCTGCCTCATTAATAATGCTTTGCAGTGTATCTCCTAAGTGACTTAGCAAGGCAATGACATCAGCGAATTGCAAATTACTTAGGTATTCGCCATTAACTCTTATCCCCAACTGTTCCCAATCCAGGTCTCTGAACACCTCCTGTAAACAGACGGTGAATAGCAATGGCGAGATCATGTCTCCCTGCCTGACACCCTTCCTTATTCGAATTTTATTGCTGGCGTTATGGAGGGCTATGGTAGTTGTGCAGCCATTGTAGATATCTTGCAGTATTTTCACATAAGACTCTTCTGCACCCTTCTTCTGCAATGCCTGCATGACTGCTGAGGTTTTCACTGTGTCGAATGCTTTCTTGTAATCAGTGAAGGCTATATGTAGGTGTTTGGTTATATTCTGCGCATTTCTGCGTCACTTGATTGATAGTGTGAATATGGTCTATTGTCGAGAGTATCTTTTACGAAAGCCTGCCTGATTGTTTGGTTGATTGAAATCTAAGGTTGTACTGATTCTGTTTGCAACTAACTTTTTAAATACCTCCTACACAACGGACAGGGTGCAGCCATCCCCCCTAATCATCTAAGGGGGGCACCAAGTCTGCCCCATACCTTTACTCTGTTGGACCTGTCCCGTCATTGTTCATAGTGCAGTGTTATTTTTAGTGGTTTTTGAGGGCAAGAAATGGTGCAGTAAGTCTCACTTCTTGGTGGACACCTCAGCCGTGCCATTAGGGAAGTGGGGTGGCTTAGTGGTTAGGACTCTGCTACTGAGCCGGAATACCCGGATTTGAACCTGACCGCGGTGGCTGCGTTTCAGTGGAGCCGAAACGCAAAAGGTGCCCGTGTGCTGTGCGATGTCAGTGCACTTTGCAGATCCTCAGGTGGTTTAAATTGTTCCAGAGCCCTCCTCTGTGGCACCTTTCTTTTTCTTCTCTCACTCTCAGTGTTATGGCCATGCATGCTTTTCAGGATACTGGCGGCTGAGGACACGTGATGTGGCATTCCAAGAACTGTTTACTTGCTGGGTCACTTTGAGGCAGTCTTTTCAGGTTCATTTTTATAGTGAACAACAGCTGTCATATATATTATCTGTGGTTTAGAGAGCATAGTAAAAATTCCTTTGGAAGTGCTTTGTTGCATTGGTACCTCAGCGTCGCAGGTGCTGCCTTTCTCTGCCGATGTTACACGTGAAAGTAAAAACTGCTGCTTAATAATATTTTGTATATTTTGCAATTCAATCACAGTGAAATAAATGTTTTATAACCATTCCTCATCTTTGTGCTGCGGTTTGACTGCAGGGGCATTGGTGGGATGTGGGTTGTGTGCTGCGGTGAAACTTGGCTCCCCCCTAATCGAGAATTCTGCACATACCTATGGGCACAAGGTGTGCGAGAGCACACATATAATTCCTGCTTTACCGATTAAATTGTTTCGCTTTCTTTTTCACACTTATTCTGGCAGTATACGACATGCAAAACCTGCTGCTTAGACAGAGGCCAAAATCTGTTAGCACTTGGCAGGTCACTTGACTTTGTGCAGTTTGGCACCTCTTGTATCGTCATCAGCAGCAGTAGCAGCCCAACTGTGTTCACTGCTGGGCAGGGGCCTTCCCACCGATTTCCAAATAACCCTGTCCTCAACTAGCAGCAACCACCCTACCCAGGCAAACTTACTGATAATATCCGCTGACATGACTCTCTGCCACCTCCGGTTTCATTTGCCTTCTTTTGATATCCACTCCATTACCCTGAGGGGCCATCGGTTGTCTGTTTCCACATTACATGATCTGCCCATGTCCCACTTCCTCATCTTGATTTTAACTAGAACATAGTATTAACTCATGTTTATTCCTTAACCCACTCTGCTCTCTCCCTGTCTCTTAATGTTCCCCCTTGTCATTTTTCTTTCTATAGCTCGGTACGTTTCAACTGATTTCTATTGCATAGCAGTCTTTAAACAGTCTCTCGTACAGAAGTGCCTCCTTTGCTCCTTGTATCTTGCAGGATCCAGCAGATCCAGCTGCTAGGCAGGGACCTGAACCCAAGTGAGCATGATCGGCTCTGGAACCAGCTCGAGTCCGAGATCCATCTCCACCGGCACAAGGCGGTGATCCGGGCCTGCCGAGGCCGCTCCTCCAATGCAGCCACCCTACCCGGCCCAGTGCTTCCAGAGCCCGACGAGGGCACTCCCCTGCGCCGCCACCAAGGAATAGGGGACGTGCGAACCGTGCGACTTACCAAGGGCAAAGACGAGGGTCTGGGTATCTCCATCACGGTGCGTGACACGTTCATGCTTGGACTCAACTTCTGGAAAGCTATAAACCCCTTTGTGTCATGGGGAGGTGGTTGTTCTGTTACACTAAATGATTGGAATGGTTTCAGAATCTTCCTTTTGGGGTTACTTTTTTACCATTTCTTTCTCACCTTTCGGTCAATTTAAACCATTCATCTTATAGCACCTAACAGTGTGCAACTGAAGTGCTCTGTTTAGCATAATTTTCAGAAGATCAGCCCCAGTAGTAATCGCATTCTCTTCACTTGCACTTCCACAGAAGGGAGTTAGTTTGCAGCGTTGCAGTATCAGCAAAGCCACAGAACACAGAAGTGATACGCATCACTGTGCAGAATAAAAATGAAAATTTTCAACTAGGAAAGATGGTCTTTAGTATTCTTGTCTTATCGAAAGCCACGAATTTGCAGTCCATTTAAAGCACCTTGACAGTAAGTAGCAACTTGCTGGCACCACAGGAGAAGTTAGGCTACTTTTACAATGTTTACAGTTTGTAGAATCTGCACAGTCAAGACACGAGCACAGATTCATGTTTGAAATGACAGTAAACGTAGCTGTCACTGTTATTTCAGGGCGGCCTAGAGCATGGTGTCCCCATAGTCATCTCTGAAGTACTTCCAGACATGCCAGCCTGGCGTAGCGGCAAGCTGTTTGTTGGTGACGCCATTCTCGCAGCCAATGGTGTCGACCTGAGGGAAGCAAAGCACCATGATGCTGTGAAGGTCCTCTCTGGATTGGTATGTTTTGGATTGTTGATTCGAGATTGAGGTTGCTCTTGTTCTCCTCTCTATATTGTGTGGTAGTGAACGGTTCTGTTCTTTATGGCCAAGCAAGCTCAATTCTTTATTGTTAGTTTGTAGAACAGATTTGGCTTTTGCCATTTAAAAAGGTGGGACAGGCCTAAGAGGACCATTTAAATAAGTCTGCCCTGCTTTTTACATTGTAGAGCAGTGCTTACGGGCAGCAAATTAGAAAACAGCTGAAATGTACTGAAGCCCTTTTTGTGAGCGTAATGTTTGTTGCGGCCAAGTTGCATAACAGTTTCCAGTTGCCCATAGGCTGCATTGTGCACAAGATTCATGACACTTGTTTTTGTCAAAGAAAGTGAGGGCATTTCTTTCTTTTTCAGCAAGGTGACATTACACTCAAGGTGTTGTATGTTTCACCCGATGAAGACAGTGATGATGAAACACAGGATAGTCAGCACCTAAGGTGGGTCTACTCACATGTAGCCACTTTTTACTTTTGCAATCCTTCTTTTTTTTTTGCTTTAATTAAATTGTTGCTTTGACTTGAAAGAATCGCCATCCTGAAATGCTCCACTTCAGCCAATTCATTTGTGCTCTAGGAACCCAGCCACCTAAAGTACAGAGAATGTTTTTGACTAATCACTCATTGCAATGGCTAGTGGTAATCAGGGAGATTATGAATGGATCTTTCTGTGTGAAGGGCTTGGTCTCTTGCGTACCACTTCTCTGGATTGTTCTGTGCTGTGTTTTGTTTGGTCACATTGAGATGGGCTGCCTAAATTTCTCCAGGTACCATTTCTTTTATCCTGAAGACGCCAGCGAAACCAGTGTGGCACCAAGTGATGACGAGAATGGTGTGACGGACCGATCTCTGTCTCGCTTTGCCACATCTCCTCACGTGACGCCTGGTCATGGGGCCCCTGCAGCAGTGCCAGGGATCGCAGTTCCTGCCACACCCGAAGCCAGAGCAAAATCCAGTGAGAAAGTCTCCCCAGAAGCCCCGCCCGAAGTCAAAGCTGTTGCCAAGTCTTCTCCTGCAAAGTCTGTCGTTGAGGTGAATGGTACTGGTGACTGTGCCCAAGGGTAAGATTTAAAATATTCTGATAATTCAGTCCTCTGGAGACCTAATCACTTGTGTACACATAGCATTTCATTTTCTGAAGAAATTTCAGTGCCTGTTGAAGCAGCTGTTACTATATGCAAGGCCTGCTAGGTTCCTTTTTCCATGTGCTTGTGCAAGCTTTTTGCATAAGCATTTGGTATCTTTAATGCAAGTTTTGCAGCTAAAACTCTTCGAATCCATGCAGGCGCCGTGGTGGCTCTTTGGCTATGGTGCTCGGCTGCTGACTCTATAAACAAGGTTTTGATGCCGGCCGCGGCAGTCACTTTTGATGGAGGCAAAATGTTAAGACCTGTGTGCTGTGTAATGTCAGTGCACGGTAAAGAACTCCAGGTGGTAGAAATTATCCGGAGACCTCCACTACAGCATCCAGAATATCCTGAGTTTCTTTGGGATGTTAAACCCCATAAACAAACCCAAACCATCTTAAATCCCATGCTTAATGTTTGAGCAAACTTGCCAAAGCTTCTGCCTGTATACTTCCACAGTACTCGTATTTTGTACATAGTTATTTTTCTAACTATACGCTTTTATATACTCCTTAAAATGCAGCAAGTAAAGATTAAATGCCTCAAGATTGCCAAATTTTGGTAATTTATTCATAAATTGCTTACCACACATCCTTCCTACTTGTAATAGTGGTATAAATTCTTTTTCTATTGCCATGGCATGCCATCTGTGAACTAGCGCAACAACTATGCACAAGAAAGAAATGCCTGTCATTCATACAAATCATTCAGGAGAGGATGCAATATCTGGACGAATTGGGTACATTTTAGACAAAATTGGCCTGAAATACATTGATTAGCATTGCTCATCTCTGGCACAAAAAGGTGTTAAGCATTGAAATGGTTCAGAGCGGATTATAAGTAAAATCTGAGAGACTGCAACCTGCTGCATTCTAGTAGTGTGCACTGAAACCAAGCATTTTGCAGTCAGGGTTTCTTTTTTTTGTGTGTGTGTGCTGTGCAGAATAATGGTGTCGGCATATCCAAGTCTACTTGTGGCCTCCCCATAGCATTCATATTTTCATTGAAATAGAAGAAGCTTTATTCCTTCTTGATGGTTATCAGAATAGCTGTGGTAGCGTCACATAATTATATTGTGAAGAAGAAGGGCATTAGCCGCACTGCCATCGCTCAGAGCGAGAGCCTGCTGACCTGGACAGACCAGAGACTCTGCCGCCGCCGTTGTTTCGCCGCCGCCTGAGCGCTGATCTAAGCCCTTGTTACATTTGGTGGAGGTGCCGTGGTCAATTGTCAATTAAAAGCAGGGATTCTTGCAGGGTGCAGACTTAGCCAGCAGTTCTTTTTTTTTTTTGCTAAAGGAGCTCAGCTTGATTGTTAGAATCCGATGTGAAAACACAGCTCAGAGAATATTGTTTTTTTCTTTCTGCTTCTGGACCTGTATGGTTGTTGAAATGTGTTGGTTAGTGCAACTGGAAGGCAACTGCAAATATGCTAAAACGGGGACGTTGTCAAGGCAGCATTTTCTTGGAGTATGAAAAGAAGGAAAACTGGTCACAGTCATTCATTACATCTGAGACGCAGTGCCATTGCTCCGATACATACTTACAGCAGCGCCAGCTTGGTTTATAATAAGCGAGCATTCTTTGTAACTGCAGCCGTTATAAGTGTGGGCTCGACTGTACCTACTCAATTGAACACACACAAGGCTTAAATAATCTCACTGCCATGGTGGTTTGTTCACCTCGGCACGAGTTTCAGTGGCTAAGATTGAAACCTGGATTGGTAGGCACAAGTTCATTTTCACACAATATAGAAAGATGACAAGGGACAAGGTAGTCCAGCGCATCTCTCTGTCTCATTGTAACGTCATGTTATCTTTGAATAGGTGTAAGGATGCAGTTGCAATGCTACCATGGACTCCTTTACGAAGCTAACAGTGTCGCATGCAATAGTTTGTTTTTTGTGCACCTATGAATTGGATGGGCGGTTTTGCTATGGGTGAAATACATGAAATAAGCTGGCTTTCTGGCCCCAATTACTCATGTCGGCTTCTTTCTTTTTTCCTTTTTTTCCAGAGCTGTCGCTACATGATTGAAGACTTAGGCTGGCCACATTCTGTGATGAAGATTTGTTACAGCTATTTTTGGCACTACTGTCAGGCCTGCTCCTCTGCACGACTTTCCTTTCATCCTTTGGTTGTTGGTGCTAAATTAAAGGCATGTTTGTGTGCATGATTAGTTCATTCCAAACAGTTTTTAATGTGTGCTTTAGTGCCCTGCATTGCCTTAATATGTTGTTGTGTTCAATTATGTTGATAATGTTGCATAGCCTTTTCTAAGGTTTAGTTAGAGGGTGTCTCTAGTGGTGTTTACTGAAGACAGAAGCATGGAATCTCACATTTTGCTGCCAGTCTTGAAAAGCATGTGTGCAAATAGTATGGATGTTTTATTTTATATTAAGCAGGGGCAGTGCCTGTTGCAAATACATATGGCAAACTTTTTAGTTGGTTACATTTGGAACCTACTGGAGCCAGTTGGAACCAACTGAGAATTTTGTCACATTTTCCGGCGGTTACTATTTTAAGGAAACCGTTAGGTTGGCCTTTGTTGTACAAGCCATGTTATAGCCTACTCTCCGCAGCAACTTTTCTTGGTAATGCAGCCAAAGCTGCAAAGCCAAAATGTGCACCCGCTCTTCCTAGGTAGTGGAATATTGTCCCTGGTTGCATTTAATAGGTTCGTTTTAAAATGCAGTACATTAGTAATACTCAATACTTAAGGTACATTTATAACAAAACTGCACATTTTCAACGTTGGACAGTAATAGAAAGAACAGTTCCTTTGATTGAAACGGATTGTTTAGGCATGTTCGGTTACAAGAAGCTTCCATAGATGGTTAATGAAGCAACTGTGCAGCAAGATAGTGCCAAGCTGCCATCCTGTAGCTGAACCATTGGCGCAGTGAGACAGTTGCGGACACACTGCCCTTGTTGCTTTCTCTTCATTGCCAAGAAATGTAGTTACTGAGTTTATTGCACAGCTTAACACAGCAGCTGTTTGAACCCTGTTCCCACCAAAGTGTGTACCTGTTGGAACCTCATCTCAGTGTGTGTTCACACTGATGACTGTGCTGCTAGAAATTCTGCTGCTAAGCTTTTTCAGTTTTTTATTTCAACAGCCTTAGAAAAGAGGCTAAAAGACGTAAGAAAAAAATCAATGTCTGTTTTGTTTGTTTCTTTCGCCTTGCACTTTGTAAGTCTAAGGTCAGTCCTAAATATTGTAGTAGAATGCAATCTCGGCGATACTACTTGGACAGAACCATGTGTCTTGGAAGCATTTCTAAACTGCTTTTGAGCAAGACTTGTGTGACATTAAGGTAATGTGTTTGTGTGCCTGAAGCTGATCGGGAGGTTACTTTGCTGCAGTCTCAAAGTTGTAAATGTTGTTAGCAAGTGCAGCGGTGTGAACTTGTTGTCATTGATGTGTGTATTCGCAAATGATAGATGCGTTTTGCATATTTTGGATATTTCTACATTCCTTTCCTCAGCCAGTATTTATTATGCCCATGGCACATAATGTGGCACTTGTTGTCAAGAGTGGACGACTGTTCGCAACTTGATTTAAAGCGCAATGACGTTATTAATAGAGCCAGATCCATGCATCGCCTCAGCTGGGCCAATATGCTGGAAGTGTGTACTAAATGAAAATTGCCAAATTAGTTTGTGCCAGTTAGTTGGAGCCCCAAATATGGAGGGAATGGATGCGTGCCGACAGTTAACCTATCTTTCTTGTTACGTCATTTGGGCTGAAACTGCACTTGACATTTGATCAATAATTGTAGTGCAGAAGTAAATATTACAAAAATTACTTGCTGTAAATACTGTATTTACTTTTGCAATTTGCTCAACCCCAACTTTGTACTGGAATTTAAAAAAAAAAACTTGCATATTTTTCATTCCCTGCTTTGCAAGCACACCAGAATGCACGTGGGTGCGCGCAGGGTAGGCTTGGGCAGAGCGGCACAGCCGTGTCACTGCGTGCGGCAGCAAAAGGCAAGTGTTTCCAAAAAAAAAAAAACTTGATAATTCGTTTGTAAATTGGTCTTGGTAAAGAAAATTTAGTTGCGCACCATTTACGTGGCTCGCTTGCACTGGCGGTCGCTTTCGCGTACGAATGGCTGCGAGAGCAAACTTCTGGTAACCTTTGAAGTGTATGTGCCAGAATCCGAAGCTAACGAACCATTGGCTGTTCTGTTTGCCACTACTCAACTGGGCCGCATGCCAGAAGGGCTCCGTTTTCATCGCCTTGTGTCTCCATTTACCTCCAATTGCTAGAGGTAAATGGTGGTCTTATTCAACTCCAACTGCTGACCCGCTGTGGTGGCTCAGTGGTTAACACACTCACCTACTGAGCCAGAGTACCCGGGTTCCATGGCGGCCGCGTTTCCATGGAGGCGAAACGCAAAAGGCGTCTGTGTGCTGTTCGATGTCAGTGCATGTTAAAGATCCCCAGGTGGTCGAAATTATTCTGTAGACCTTCACTACAGCACCTCTTAATTCCTTTCTTCTTTCACTCCCTTGATTATCCCTCTAATTTGGGTGTCCACTGAGATATGTGAGACAGTTTCCCCCATCATTTCCTTTCTTCAAAAACCAATTTTCAGTTTTCAACTTTGGTTTTGCGATTGCATTGTTCTGCCTTTATTGCTTGGAGCTGCACAGGCGTCTTCATTCCATCATGCTGGGAATCGGTCTGGAGCGGGTGCGAGGTGGGAGGGTATGCGTTTACTTTTTTTGGTCATTGAGGGGTGCAAGTTGCGGTGCGTGCGCAGCAATATATCGTGTACATTGTGCATTAATGACCTTTGTAGAGCTCTTTAGGACGTGTTTATAAAATCTCCACATAATTTGCGCATCCCGTTTTCGAAGCCTTAATTTTAGGAAAAGGGCGCAAATTACATGAGTAAATACGGTAGTTACAATTTCACCTTAAGGACATTCGAAAACAGACAGGCAGCCGTGCTTCATTTCAGGCAGCAGCAGCCGCCAAGCTGCAACTAAAGCTATCCAAGCTGGCGGCAGCGGCAATGTTCGTTTTTCGGCGCGAGAGAATGAGGCCTGTAAAGTCATGCATGCCTATTTGGATATGGCTACTTAGTGGGCACATTTCAAAAATAAGTCATATGGCTTAAAAGGGCCTGCATTGGAAGTGTACACTGGGCCCATTGGTGGCAATGGTTTGGCTAATTGCCCTCATTTTCTTGGTCAGTTTTGGTGGCAGTTGTGCTAGAGATAATGCTTTTATTTTAATAAATTACAAAATTCAGTTTTCTTAACGTGCCTTGTTTTTGTGCTACCAGTTTTACTATTGATCATTGACTGTTTTTTTTCCACTCCTGTTAAAGTCCCTTTTGGGGCTGACAGTATTAATCAATGAAGTGAACATAAAAGCACAACCTGCATCAAAAGTAAACTGTTGTAAGCGCCTATTTTGGCTGGTTCGTACAGCATTTCCAAGCACACAGGAGGACAGCAGAAAAGGTCATGCCCCTTCGGCACTACCTTCAACAATTTATTGCAGCGCGAACTTGTGCACAGATTTATCACTTTGCGGCACAGAGCCTACGATTGTGCATGTGCGAATTTTTTTGCAAAGTGTCTAGAGCTGTTTTCATGAAGTCGGTGATGCCGGCATTATTTTAAATCTCTGCTGGGCTGAATGGTAGGGCCATTTTGTGCTTAGAAAATAATGATCACTTTTGAAAAGCGACATAAAGATCGACGTCAAGAACTTCTATTAAATGTTCTACTAAAGGACATTGCAGCTGATTCTGTGGAAGCTTCTTCAGATGATGAAAATAATTGAGCTATTTGTTTTTCTTTTATGAATAGGGCGGAAGTTCTGTGAGAGTGGCAGTGCGTGCCATGTGTGAATGCTTAAATGTTTTCGAGCCATTCATGTTTTTGGAGCAAAAACTTTACGACCAAAGTTGCAAAAGCCGGGCCATCGCTCAAGCCTTGACCTTGAATAAATAAATTAATAATGCCGCGACTACGATTTGAACCCGCAGCGATGCGAAAAGATGAGTTTCACTGGCCACTGCACAAGAGCACTGCGCTATCGCCGCTCACGATCACGCGCCCTGTGTTAAACTGCAAAACACTCTCGCTGTGCTTTGCACATCGTCGTCTTCATTAACTTCCATCTGCTGCGCAAACAGATCATATCAGCTTAACCTCAATCAGAGCTTGAGTCTAATATATCGTCGCCAGACATGCTGACGACCCCGCAAAGCATAGCCATGAGCAAGTCAGGCTAAATACATGCTTTCTTCACACATCTGCTTTGTTCAACTACATGAAAACCCTTCCATTTTTTTGTGTGTGTGGAATAGGGGGTTAGGAATATGCACGCACAAATTTTCAGATTTTTCTTCGTAATAGAACATAATGCATGTCTGAGAAGGTTATGCAGCAATGAGTGAAAACACTGCACATGCTCACTACATATACAGCATTGTAAATGCATACTGCCACCACTTCGCTCAGTGGATTTGGCCTTTGGCTGCCGAGTCCAAGGAAGCGGATTCAAACCCAGCCACGGCAGCTGCATTTCGGTGCAGACAAAATACAAAAACTGCCATGTGCTGTGCGAGAACCCCAGGGAGTCTAAATCCGAAAGCCTTCCAGTACAGTGCCCCTCATAGCCGATGTGTCACTTCATGACATTAAACCCCACAATTTACAGTTCACGGTCATCCGGCCACCGCGGTGGCTAAGTGGTTATCGCGGTCGGCTGCTAGCCCGAAAGACGCGGGTTGAATCCCGGCCGCGGCGGTCGAATTTCGATGGAGGTGAAATTCTAGATTCCAGTGTACTGTGCAATGTCAGTGCACGTTAAAGAACCCCAGGTGATCGAAATTTCCGGAGCCCTTCACTATGGCGTCTCTCATAGCCCGAGTCACTTTGGGACGTTAAACCCCCATAAACATAAACAGTTCACGGTCGTCCAGCACTCTAATGGCAGAGCGATGAGTACATTTGTGTCATTTATGAGTGGTCTAGGGCTCTAAACCTGACCTTATCATGCATGCACATTCCCATGGATAGTGTTTTGCTCCTCATGTCTTTAAAAATTGCAGCCTATTAAGCTTGCTTGGCCAAATGCAAAGTAAGTGCACTAGCATGTCGCGTTTCATTTCACTTTCGAGGCTAGGGTTTCAAGGTCAGACTACAGGCGAAAAGTCAGCGAAATCAGTGATTGGGGACCTTAGTGGGAGCACACTAAAATTTTGGGACCGCTTAATGCACCCTAAGAGCTCACTGCGACAGTGGTGTGTTCTGGATCCATTGCGCACGGATGGAAGTTGATGTAGACGACAACGTGCAGCGCACAGTGCAAAAGAGTGGCAGGAATATGCCACGAGGCATGATCGGTTGTGGCGATAGCATAGCGTTCCTGTGCAGTGGCCAGCGAAGCTGATCTGTTCGCGCTGCTGCAGATTCGAAACCCAGGCACGGAACAGTCGTGGTAATATTTATTTTATTTCTCCAGGTGTAGCTGGCTTCAGACAGACAGACAACAGGTTTTTTTCGAGATTGGAAGCCTTTTAGTGCTAGCACACTAAAAGCTGTGTCAGGCCCGTTAGGCAGGGAAGATAGTCGTATATGCACGAGAGAGTCCACTGTTCGAGTACTCGAAACAAGTGTGTGAACGACTTTCCATGTCACTTATAGTGGCCATTCCCTGCATTTAGCTGTTGTGTTCATCTGAAGCCTGCTTCCGGCAGGTTGTGATGATGTCACAAGGTCACAGGTCACATGACCTAGGTAGCAGTTGGACGATAAACAATGGTAAACAATGGCTATACAGCGCCAGGGCAACTAATGTGGATTTGGGTTAACTACTGAAATCAGCCATCATCTTTATTATAAAGTTGTGCAAGGGGTCGTGCCACAATAAATGGCTAAAAGTAGTGCTAGTGTGTGCCATTCTTGCTATCATCATCATATATGCACTTCCTTGAACAAAAGGGTTCTAAAATTAAAGTGGACCGACACACAACCTTGTAACATTCAAGAGCCATTTCTTGCTTTTGTGTAAGCATTTTGCAGCACCGTTTGTGTGTAGACAGAATTTCCAATATTGCGAACACCGGCACAATGGGATCACAGAACCATGTCTCGTTTACTTTCGACAAACAGTACATGCAGAGGGATAAGGAAAGAGGAAATGTGCACAGTATGATGACATGTTTGGCTGCTTACATGCTGCACTGTTTGCCTTTCTCAATGCCAGTTGTGGTAGTCTAGTGTGTTTGTAAAAAAACAGGAGTACTGTGGCCAGGCATGTGCCCTGGTGATGTGTGAATGGCATGCTGCTTATAACAATGAGCACACCATTCATGTAATGAGCTCGGCAGACCATCTGACATGCACTTCACATTTGATAAAAGTCAAGAGACAGGGTACAATATTCAGAAATGTGCTTGAACTGGGCACTATATTTCACGAGGCCACATTTCACATTTTGCACAAAGCAGTTGTCAGTCTTTTTGCACATGAGTAAGCACTAGTATTGGGTGCACTGCAAGACTTCAGGCTGTTGGTCTAATGACATGCTGGGTTGTTGCAGGTTGGTTCAGGTGATGTACAAAATATTAGTTTTATTATTCATGAGAGTAATTTTTTTTTTTTAGTAGCCATTTGGCTGAGCTTTGGAGCATGATTCAAGTTTTGCGTTATAAATAATTGCTAAGCACTACTTACCCATTTACAGTCTTCACTCATTTCATTATTTTGGGCCTTCTTTTAGATGTAAGGAAGTTGTAGACACTGGTTCCACTGATGGTAGCATGACTGTTAAGCATATATTAGCATTCTGGGTAAAAGGCTTTGCAAAAGGGAGAAGCAAAAGGCTACAGAACTTTAGCACAGGGGTCTTCTGTTTCTCAGCTTGCCTTTCTTTTTTTTAGGTTAATTTGCTTGCTTGGCTGTGTTTATGCCGCTGTTAACTGGAAACCTGTGTTATCTGGGCTTGTGAGACTCTGCAAGATCAGTGTTATTTCCCACTGTACCTATGTCATAACCATGACAATTACTGACACCACACGATATACTATTAGTGCTGCTCATGCTTCAGGTGCTTTACACAATGAAAACAGGTCTCCTGCATTCATGCCTATCCTTAAAGAGGCTCCAGAACACTTTTTTTTTTATCAAAGTTGTGAGACCTGTTGAGTATAAAGGGGCACTGCTTGTACAATCCTAATTTGTACCACTGATTACACTAATCCTTTTTCCTGTTCTTACGTGCTCACATGTTCAGTGACTGGGCAGGTTTGTTTATTGTGTTGAAAAAATTGTTTCAGATGCCCTTCGAGCATCCTTAGTGCCACCAGCACCACTGGAGGGGCACAACATGGCATAGTGGCACTGATGTTCATATCATAGTTGGTCTCTGAACTTTTAAAAAGCCTTGTTTGCATTAAAGGGACGCTGAAGACAAACTGAATTTAGCCTGTATCAGTAGATTACCTCATTCTAATCACAAAAGCTCTAATTTCATTGAAAATTAGATTTTTAATCTAGAAAAGGTCAAAAAATGAAGTACAGGAGTTGACATCACTGGCTGATTTTGCAAGTAAACTGTGGAGTGTCGACGCTGTTTTGTGTACGAACCCTTAAGGCTAGGCTACACTGCTGTTCACTTCAAAATATTGAAGAAGTTGTTTTCAGTGCAGACATCACGAGCTTGAATCTAGTGGTTGGAAAATTTTAAGTGCAATTTTCTCAGCAGTAAATGAGTCCTTAGGTGCCATGCAAACATCAGCATAGCCAGAAAGAGGCCTGGAATTTATTTTTACTGAGAACAAAAATTGAATCACATTGTCCTCAGTGTGCCTTTAAGCTAGTCTGACCTCTTGTAAACACTCCATCACTCCAATTTTTAAGGCAGAAGACCACAGTAGTGACTGCACATTTTGTTCAGAACTCAAAAAAAAAAAAAAGCACTCTCACCTCCTACTGTATTAATACATTGCATTTGTGATAAGCTTTTCTTTCCTCCAAGTTACAGGCTAGGCTGTGCTCTTTTCTTTATCACCCTATTTATTTCTAACGATTGCATATGCTTTCAGCTCATAACTTTTGTAAAAATCTGAGGAAGTGCTCTTTGATGTGCACCCTACCGAGCTGCTTGCATCGTACGTGCACACAATTGCATTCAGCTCCTGGATTTTTTACGATGTACCATCCAGTATTTGTGTCCATCTCAATTGCGTTCTTCAAGGGCAACAATTATTCTGCAGTTCCAGCTATATTCATCTAAAACATTTATTTTTGTAGCACTTACACAGCACACAAGAGCATTTAGCATTCAAGAATAATTGGTTTGAGGTTGCACAAATTCCACACATTTTTAAAGTATGCTTGGCAATGCAAAAGTCTCCCATGTAAAAGTGCATGGTACTTTTGACATCATGAGGTCAAGAGATTTCCGGTGGTTTTTAATATTTCCCTCCTTTCTGTACAGTCTCAGAAAACTTGTGTGGTAACTAGGTATAATGCTTGCACAAAAGTGTCTTGATACTTTTCTCACTGTAGGTGCTGCTGTTTTTGATAGATTGTGTGCCATCAGTTTTTTAACTACTGATTACAGGTACTTGTTAGTGCAGCAGATTTAAAACAGACATGAAAGCTTGAAGAAGCTCGTTCAGATTTTGCCAAGCCAGCATGTTTGGCTGACAGTTGGGTCAAATCCTTTTTTTTTTTCCTCTTCAAGTGTGCTGTGGAGCACAAAAACCAGATGGTGCGAGAGGTTCCATTAAAGCCTTCAGGTTTGCTCGAGCTGCAGTTTTAACAGTGAACAGCATTGCTGTTTTGTGAAGCACGCTCAGGGAAGAGACATTTTGACTCTGTGCCGAAATGTACAACCAGAAAATTAAGGCATTTTTTTCCCACATTTCTGTGCTTACTTCGTAGTTGGGCTAACCCAGACATGCCCATAGTCAACGTATGATCAGTGCATTTGTTGCTGTTGTAGGCATCTTTAAGGAAAGGTTAAGGAGTTTTACGAACAAAAACACACTGCGTAGAGCACTTTATCAATATGCTTGCATCTAATTACTGCTGTGCACTTCAGAGGAATGTCTAGTGGAGGGCGTGGTTGTAGAGGTTTTGTTTTTTCTGGGCGCCTGCAAAGGCCTCTTACGTTGCCTTTCTTAAAAAAATTTCTGCGAAAATGTCTGTCAAACTGAGTCTTTAAAAAAACTTTAGCAGTTGCTTAAGCATGATTTAGATGCATGCTTTAATAAGCTGGGAGCAGCTCGTGTATCTGGTGTGAATGTCTAGTCCTGTTGTGCACGTGTTAACATGGCATTGGTTATTTGCAGTAATGTATGTGCAGCATCGAATTGTCATTCACATTGAGCACGAGAACTTAAAATGTTGCTGGGAACATAGTGCTGAAATAAAAATCATTGTGAAAACATATTTTCTCTTGTGTCGTTTTGTTGTGCATAAAAATTTAAAGCTGCAGGTCACTTCACTCACTCAACATACAAACTGACACAGATGTTTGTTGTCACTCACAAAAATTAATGGCCTGTGCAGTAGATAGTCACTTCCCACTTAGCACCCACTGACAACACTCAATGCGTATACACTCAGAACCAACATATGAAGGTGGTCGCTTTACATTTAACATCATTGGAAAAAATTCTCTACTGTACCTAATTTTTTTGTTTGCAAGGAAACTGACCAAATAGCATGGGCATAGCTGTCTCCTCAGTTTCTTTGCCACACTAACTCAATTCCTTTAGAATGAAAAAAGGTTTTCGTTACTGAATTCGCTCATTCGTTGTCACACTAAAGTTCACAGGCTTGATCCCAAGCCATGTGGGCCACACATTGATGCACTTTTTATTATAAGAGCCTTTATAAAGAGATTGTCACAATTCAAAGCCCTCCACTAAGGCACTGAAAAACCTATAAATTAGTCAACTGTCCCTCTGCATGCTACCACCTTCATATATGTGCTGTTCAAAACAGTGGCAATGTCGTACAAATCTGACTTTGGTCGGAAGAAACCGAAAGTGCTCATTAAAAAAGAAAAATAGTCAACTGTCCCTCTGCATGCTACCACCTGCACATACGTGCTGTTCAAAACTGTGGCAATGTCATGTACAAACCTGACTTTGGTCAGAAGAAACCGAACGTACTCTGCAGAAAGTGCTCATTAGAAGAGAAAAATATGCAGCATTTACAGGTATGTTGAATTTTAACATCCCAAAGCTGCACATATATGCTACGAAGGACACCATAGTTAAGGTCTCCGAATTTCTGAAGTGGGAAATGCCAAATTCCACAGATGCAGAATTAAGAATCTTCGAAATTCCGTGGGAAGCATAACATGGAAAAAAACATGCAAGTTAATTTTCGAACACTTGCCTTGCATGCTTCAGAGGTTCATCATCTGAAATTGAAGGCAGCTGTTGTACCTCAGCATAAAGTAATGTCTCTTGTTTTCTTTACTCAAAGAACGGCACTTGTTTGACACAAGTTCTCCATAACGACTACAATGGAAGTGACTGTTGAGGTGACTTTTTCTATTCTAGCCCAGAAAGACTGGATGTCAAAACGTTCACCCTATTCATCTTGCTTAGAAAAGAGACTGCGAGTCTCCGCCACTCTCACTGGATTTCAGTTCTTAAGCACCTGCCACTCGGCAGCTGGGACTGGAAATTCTTGACTAACTCCAACCATGCTTGCAAACTCAAACCTTTTTTCTGGTAGAAACCTGACCTGCAGCAGATCCTGCTTCAGCTATGGTTGGCCAGAATAGTTTGAGATCTTGTAATATTATTTTATTTCAAAATTTTCCCGAGGTCTCAAACACCACCTTGTGTTGTACTTGTGCAAATAAGGTAAATTAGTCATTTTTCCATCATTCTGTTCCTACTGATGCCCGTAACAACAGTGGTATCAAAAAATGAGAATTAGGCCGCCAGCACAAAATTACGCGAACAACGCTTATGTCTGCGATTTTTCACGTTATCGCGGGAAACTTGGGGCCTTTACCATAGTAGAGGGCTCCGGATTAAATTTTAACTGCCTGGGGTTCCTTCAAGTAACTAAGGGCCACTCCATACCACTTTTGTTCTTAAAAAATATTTACTGTATGATTTTTTGGTGGCTATGGTTTGTTCAGTAGCAAAATGTACATCATTACGGAGGAAATTGCATATAGAAATTAAACTTTTTTTTTCCCCACCACTAAATTGGATGCGAATGCCAGTATAGCCTAGTCTAAAACAAAAAAAAAAATCTGCATCTAATATTGGTCACGATTTCACTACAGTTTGCTTGTGAAAACAGCGTAATTTCAGTACCTGGTTCCATTTTTTTTTTACCTTTTCTAGCTAGCAAATGATCAGTTTCAGTTAGCCATTTTACCATTAGAAGAAGGCAATCTATTGATACAAGGCAACTTCAATTTGTCCTCCGTGTCTGAACATGCACAGACATCCAACTTCAATTTGTCCTCCGTGTCTGAACATGCACAGACATCATGTGGCAAATGGGAGTCTTTTTCACTTTGCCTCCAATGAACTAGGATTGATCCCGCGAACTTGGGCTTGGGAGCCGAACGTCATTGTCAGTGACCCACCACAGTAGGTGAAGTATTTACAGAAATTTATAATGGTATATGTTTTATTATAGCACTCGTGTTTCTATTATTTGGAATGAAGAAACAAGGTGATGTTTTGTGTCCATCACATGTGCCCCATAGCCAATGTCTCGGATGCTTCATATAAGAGCAACCTCTTTCAGTAGAAGCCTCCTGCTGTTTGGTGTCTATGCAAGAATCCTTTTCAATTGTGAAGGAACAATTTAATCACACAAGGCAGCATACAGGCTTTCACCATCACCAGGAGAAAAAGAACAAGCAATAGTTTCACTCCAAGTTGCGTGCCAACATGCTCATTAACGTGTCGTAAATATCTTCCACGTGCAACTCAACTGCAACATATAGTGTACTTTGCTCTTCAAACACTTAACAAGGTTTAGCTAGCTGTGCTAAAATAATTGGCTTGTTGCATTAAAGATAAACACAACCCCTTCACAAAGCAAGAAACCTACCTTTAGACACTTGGGTCAAAGTGTAACATAACTTGTGCATTATGAGCATATACATGTATCTAATGCTGTTGTTTCCAAGCAGATCATGAGAACCATGAAAAATCATTGAGCTAGTAGTGCTGCTTCCTTTGGAGACTGCACTACTTACTAGTGAATAGTGAGCAGCATATAAAAATTACGTCAACATAATTGTGCCACAACGTTAACAAATTCAGTTTGTGTCCTTACAAATACCTATGCTTGTAACAAGATAAATAGATTTAAGTTGTTCGAGATGAACTGCTCCAGCATGGAATATCGGAGCAGTCTTAACGAAAGTGAGAAAAAGAAGCAAAAATAATAAATAAGCACATTCATCACAAGTAATGATGAAGTCTGCACTCACAACTCCACTTGTTTCTTGTGGTGGCTGAAAGGCTCACAGGCTGTACAGTGAAGTGCATATGATACACACTGGAACATACACAAAGACTGCTAAACTATTTCACACGCGTGGTTAGTTTAAAAGCTCCGGTAGAAAATTCACAATGCATGCATGCAAAATCTGAAACACTGTCTTTGCTTGTTCTTCACGTTCTCGGCACTGTTACTAAAAATTTCCTAACAAACTGTCATTAACTATCAACCTGTATATTGCTAATATGTTCGAAACTATCAACATAACCTTATGAAATAGAAGCTAGAGCCATGGGAAAGGCTTACGCATATAACATGTTGTGGAAGTGTTGAAATTTGTAATGGGTTTTCATTGGTACAGTAATTACTTTAAAAATAGGCTAAGTCTGCCTCTGAACAATCACTGCTGGACCATGCCATCATGCAACATTTTATATAGCACCTATAATATGTGACCAATGATCATTTCCTAGGTATGGCGTATGTCACGGCTCAACGACTTTCCGTCATTTTTTTTCTCACCCATGCTTAACATGCACAAAATTCAGTAGTCTTCTCAGACCACTTGGTGCGGAGTATAACAAATAACACACAGTCCTTGGTTAGTGGACAGGCAGTACACAAGCTATGCAGGCAATCCTGCTAGCTAAGCACTGCAAGAGTGTTGCTCTTGCGATGAATGCTGACAAACCACAATGCGTGTAGTAGACATGGTTGCAAAACATTCTTTCAGGCAGTGGTAGTTGTGCAGGCTTTGGGTGCACACGAACGGTCATGCTGGAAAAGAAGAGGGCAGACCGTTAGAACATCACTGTGTCAATAAAAAAACAACTCGTTAAACAGTGGGACATCAACACAGTGTTAGCACTTTGTTTCTTTACAGCATCTTCAGCATGAATCATATCTGAAATGATATATACAAAAATGTGAGCCGCAGAAATTGAGCATTGTAGTCTGAAGAAATTGTCAATGTATAATGCAGAGAAGGGTTGTGAAGTATTCTTACGGGGGCCCTTTCTTTTGGGCCCAATATTGTTAAGATGATGAACCAAGTTTTATTGTGTAGTATGGTGACGAAAGCCAAAATTACATGCCGTAGCCTAAACTGCTGTTTAAGCAACGAAGCTTTCACAAAAGGAAGGTTTCAGAAAGCTGTATATTAGCAGCATGACAGGTGAATGTTAAATATAGTTATCCCCTTTTCAAAAGCTTACACCAGTGAAGGGTGTTTCAGACCTGTTGAAATGCATTTGCATTTACTTGTGTATATGTAACCCTTCCATGAAATGTCTTGTGTTTATGTATACATAAAGAGGAACGTGATTCCGTGTGTGTGGTGTGTGGCTAGAGGAAGCAGCACGAAAAGACTGAGGACAAACACAGAAGTTAGTTAAGACATGCATTTTGGCCTGTTGGTTATCCATGAGAACAGCTAGCACAAAAAACGGGACGAGAGAGCTCGTGGTGTGTCCTTCTCTCGTCCCGTTTCTTGTGCTAGCTGTTTTCATACACCCAGAAGTCAACAACAGCTTGCCGTTACTGGTTCTAAAGCACTGATGGCGGTGGCACCAATGCACACGTCGCACGCTTGTATGCATTTTTAAAAAAAAAAACGTTTAAGTTACACACTGCTCTTACATGCACGAAACATAACAGACCACAAGAAATCATAGTGTGTACATAAAGCTAACGAGAAAGTCAATTTCTTTTTTCTTTTCCTGTCTAAACATCATGGCAGTGTTATTCTTCTTTCTCGGCTCCATCGTCTTCAATGTCTTCCTTGTCACCACTTTGCTCTTCTTCTGCAGGTTCATCTGCAGGTTTCATTTCATCATCAGCTGTTTTCTCTTCATCGCCTTCAGCACCTGGAGCACTGTCAGCATCCTCTACACTTTTACTAGCAGCATCATCAGCTTCTGGCACATCCTCATCCTTTTCTTCAATGTCTTCCTTTTTCTCTTCTTCAAGTGCAGCGCCTTCATCAACTTCGCCCTTCTCATCACCGCCAGCCTCTTCTGCGGCGCCTTCCTGTTTCTGTTCTTTGCTGTCTTCGCCAACTTCCATGCTCTCAACATGATCACCAGCAGGCTCCTCTCGTGAGCCATTCACCATCCCAGCCTCAGCCTCTCCCTCACCTTTGTCACCAGGCATGATAATTGGCTCCAGACCTTCAGGCAGCAAACTCTGGAGAGAGGAATAAGGCAAGCTTGCAAAGACTGGCTGGGGGCAAGATGGATCATAACAAGGTGCGACGTCTGGCTGCTTTTCAATCACCTCTTGCTTTTAAGTCAAATGTAGCCTAACGCAACTACTTTTACTAGATATCCGTGAACCGAAACTCTCGTTAGAGAAACCCCTTTGTAATGCCACAGGTGCTAAGGATGGAAAAAAAGAATAAAACTGAAGCAATATTGAAGACTGCAGCTGAAACGCACATTGTTTCCAGACGAGACAAAGCCAGTTTAACTTGAACTGTGCTACAGATTTCATGCTGATGACGCAGACTACAAAAAAAAAAGACGTAACTTAAATAGTGTGCATGGCAAGCGAGCTAGTAATGTAAAGTTAGAGGATGTGAAAAGAAGCAAGAAATTACTGGCTTCATTTCGTGTTGATATCTCTCAAAAACAGGTTTGACCACATTGCAAATATCTGTGGTACTAAATGAATAAGTTCAGCAGAATGTATTGCAGGTAGCTGAAAATAATGAGGCCTCACACATAGTGCACTTCATACAATTGCGGCACTTCTCTGGACACCAACTTTTATGTCTTCGATGCTTGGCATTTTTATATATACACCTTTCTGACACTAGCTCCATTAGTACAATGCACTCAGATGCCCTTTATAGCTAGCAAATAGCTAACAAATGCAAAACGAACAATGAAACTATAATGCAGCATACCTACAGCACTGGCTGACAGACGAATGCAGAAAGTTCAAATAAAGTAGAACTCCTCTGACATTTTTATTTGCGTCTGGTCCAAAACAGCACTCTAAGTTCAGTGATTTGCTGAACTAGGAGCGTTCAGCCTTAGAGGACCAACAGGCAAACTAGGTAGGTGCAAGATCTAACAAAACTACTTCTGTTTGACACCCTGGAATTCTTACGCTGCTGTTCCTCCTTAAGGTTTCTCCCTGATTAATAGTGTACAGCATAGCATCTAGTGTTTTAGATAGTGTCCATTTTGTGTCATTGCAAACTTTTTTGTTTTCTATTAAATGGTGCTGGTCATGTTTGGACAGAAAAAAAAAATTTTTTTCCACGTGAGAAAAGCAACAGCCGCTATGAAACTTAGAAGGGAATAAGGATACAGCACTGAGCATTTACTGTAAATGAGCATAGCAGGTGTTTCAAAAAAAGCCATTCACTAATTTTTAAAAATAGGCTTTTTGAGGTAAAAATATGGCTTTTGCGGCATAGTAGTACGTTTTGGCGGACGTCAAAAAACAGGTAAATCATGTTAACCCGCAAAGTGATTAACTGAGTTATAATAGCTAACTGATAGGCACATGGTTGCAATTAGAGATTTGTAGCTGGCTGTTAGTAATAGCCATATCAGTTTTTAGAATTTCGAAAATGCAATTACCCTTGGCGCTGTGGCTCGGCAAAATTTGGCTATTTCGACTAGCTATGTGCACTGGAAGGGTTGCTTTGCCTGCATGCTTCTTGAAAGCGCCTGTAGCCAAAATTAGTTGAGCCACAGCGGCGAGAGTAATGTGTTTTCAAAATTCTAATAACAGATATGATTATTACCAACAGCCAGCTACAAATCGCCAACTGCAATCAGGTGCCTATTGGTAATAGTTATAAAGTTAAGTACTAAATTTAGTTAATCAGTTTACTAGTTAACATGATTCCCATTTTTCGATGTCCATCAACACTATTATTACTATGCTGCAGAAAGCTTCTCTTTACCCTATTTTTAGAAATTAGTGATCGGCTTCCCTGAAACACCAGGTATATTATCACAGTGTGATGAGACAGCCCACAAATTCAGAGCATGAGCAAATCTTGTGCAAGCATGCCTGAAGCGTATCCAAGCTGTATTCAATGACTCGTTACTACAGCTCTCTGGGGTCAATGATGACAGTGCCCCATGTCTAACATTTTGAAAGGCTTCGTTTTTTTTTTCTGTTCTGACACGCTGAAAATACTTCAGTATGTCGATGCAGGTCGCTTTATCCGCTAATGTACATCACCCAACAAGAAACTGCCTCTCCTCTTAACGAATGCTGTTACTGGATCACCATGAAAAATTATAAATTCAGACAATAATCTAGATAGCAACTCTGCATGCATTAAATTCCTAAACCATGTTATATACATTAAACAGGGCCTACTACAATCTAGTAAGCACAGATAGGAACTTGCAGTTCATTTTTGTTGACAACAGTGCTTGCTTAAATATTAAGGCAAAATTTGCTTGGGAGACGACGTGTATGCGCCTGCAGCTTTGCCAGAGGCATTAAATTAGCCACTGCATGCACTATCACATTTTGTTCATTCCAGCTAAAAGTACAAGATGAAGGCTTTTTTTTTCTTCAGTGCATGAATGCACACTATGACAGCAAGAGAGATAAAACGTGCTCTTGACAAAAAGCCAAGCACAGGATTAATTTCTGCACAAAAACAAGGAACGAGGCAACTGAGGTAAAGGGTTCTGAATTTAGTAATATCAGTGCCATTCATCTTTGCTGCTCTCAGAGTTTTAACCACTGCTGTTTTTCTTCAACTTCCGTCTTCATTCATTTTCTGTCAATATAGTTTGGGGACCTTTAAAGATATTGTCGGGTCCTGGGAGTTGCTTCCTTTGGTAAACGGAAGATGCACGGCAAAAAAAAAAATTCTAAATGCACTTACTGATCCATTTAGGTTGTACTCTGCAGGGTCCAGCTTAAGGAAAACGATCAACCTGTCTTCCTCCGTAGCCTGGTCAAAATCATCAAAATCCTAATGCAGAGGACAACAGTAATAGCATTAGAATGTGGCATGGTCAAAATTTAAAAATCCCAGAGCAACGAATAACAGCAACAGAGCTACAATGCAGCAGCAGAGCCAAATCAGCAATTGCACTGTTAACATAAGCCTGCATAATAATAATAATAATTGGTTTTTGGGGGGAAAGGAAATGGCGCAGTATCTGTCTCATATATCGTAGGACACCTGAACCGCGCCGTAAGGGAAGGGCAAAGGAGGGAGTGAAAGAAGAAAGGAAGAGAGAGGTGCCGTAGTGGAGGGCTCCGGAATAATTTCGACCACCTGGGGATCTTTAACGTGCACTGACATCGCACAGCACACGGGCGCCTTAGCGTTTTTCCTCCATAAAAACGCAGCCGCCGCGGTCGGGTTCGAACCCGGGAACTCCGGATCAGTAGTCGAGCGCCCTAACCACTGAGCCACCGCGGCGGGGCGCCTGCATAAACACAATGTCGGGTTTTGCAACAGTTATCATTTGGACAAAAGTCACAAGCTTCAATCACAGTAGCTCTACAGGTTCAAGATGCAAACTAAACACAGTGTACAAGGAGGGTTCACTCTTGGTTTATCCTGGCATATGTTTGAACCGATGAGGCACTACTGCAAGTGCTGATTGTAAGAGTGCGCACATTTAGGTTTTAGGCAAAGTAATATATACCTGCAATGAGAGCAATCAGTAAAATAAAACGATCATGGAACTGACTTCAAGTTTTTCAGTTTATGCTCAATGTGGATGGTCACTGGTGTCTTACCCCGCAGTAATCTTTTTCATTGAAGAAATGTGGTGGAAGCGTTGGAACACCATCAACCTTTTTGCAGTGTTCCTTCATAAAGTCCCTCTCTTCTTCCTTGCCAGGTTCAGTGATATCAATAGACTCAAATGGCACCTTTATCGATTCCAGGATCATCAAAGCTCTCTGTTGCCTTTTTTTTACCTGGAAGGGAGAAAGGAGTAGAATCAATCAGTAACCTTAGCCATGCAGGGTAGCTTACACTGTTCAATTCATAATTTGCAGAATTTTAGCAAATTTTGGGTGTGGTTGGTGATGGCTTGTAAAGCAGATATTGATAAAAGGGGCCACAGCTGTGCTGTGTAAG